>NW_024884978.1:5192176-5192787 GCF_019232065.1 Centrocercus urophasianus | reverse complement strand
TCTCCCTCTCTCTCCCTCCTCTCTCCGCCGCTGCGCTCGGTCGATCCTTCCCCCCCTTTGTGAAGCGCTCGGAGCGTCCCGGACACCGCCGACTTCGCCATGGCCGACGAGAAGCCCAAGGTGAGGCGGGCGCCTCCCCTCCCCCCTCCCCTCTCGGCTTCGTCCCTCGGGCGGCCGCGGGAGGCCCGGGAGCCGCGCCGGGCCCGGGGCCGGGCAGGGCCGCGCCGCCTTTGCGCGCCATTTTCCTGCGCGGAGCGGCGCCGGGGAGCGCGGCCGGGGCGGGCGGAGGATCGCCGGGCAGGGCGGCGGGGGGGGAACGCGGGCTGCCCGCCCGCCCGCCCTCCTCGGGGAGAGGCAGCGCCGGAGGCGGTTGCTGCCGTTGCCTTCCTCCTCCTCGCGGGGCCGGACCCGGCCGCTCCGCGCGCTGCCGCCGCAGCATCCCTCGGCCCATCCGGCCCTTCTCGTGCTCCGCCCGCCCCGGGGCTCTGGGCCCTGAGGGAGCGCGCGGCGCTTCGGCTTCCGACAGGAAAATAAAACCGACAGACCCGACCGCGGCGAGAGCTCGCAGCCGGCAAACGGCGCTGCCCGGCTTCTTTTTTTTTTTTTTTTTC
>NW_024884978.1:4944864-5192076 GCF_019232065.1 Centrocercus urophasianus | reverse complement strand
TTGTTTTGTTTTGTTTTGTTTTTTGTTTTTGTTTTTGCTTTCTTTCCTTTTTCCGTTTTTAAACGGACTCTGAGGAATAATGGGGGAGGCGGTGCGGAGCTGTCACATGGCGGCCGCGCTCCGCGCGCTGCGGGACCCCGGGAGGCGGTGGCTGTAAAACCCCGCGGGGCTCCGGTGTGCAGCAGTAGCGTCAGACGGCGCTGCGGGAGCGCCTCCGAAGTGCTTTATGGAGGAGAAAGCTGCTGCTGTTCAGACTTCATCGCCTTTTCAAAACGCAACCCCTTAAAGTGTGCTAAACTTCTCTTGAGGAGTCTCTTAGCAGAGTTCCAAAAAGTTTGAGATTAAGTGTGAAATGGCCTCCTCAGTGTTTGGGATTACGGTCACACGTGGTTTTACTCCTTTGATTGGTAACTCAGTACTGTGTGTTAGCGTGTCCTTGATAGACATAACTTTTTTTTTTTTTTTTTTTTTTTTTGCTATGGTGCTGTTCACTGCCACTTTGCTCATGAACCACTCTCAGGAGTGACAACTCTCATTGCTGTTAGTGTTTGTTGTTACTTATTGCCCAAGTTGCACTGCCCTTTACTTCCCACTTAGCATTACATGTTGGTAAATAACTTTATTTCCTCATTTTTAATGACCTGTTGCACTTTGATAAAATGTGAACTTCTCATTTCATAGCTTTTAAGAAAACTTTTTTTTAATTTCCTCAACAGGAAGGAGTGAAGACTGAAAACAATGACCACATTAATCTGAAGGTGGCAGGGCAAGATGGGTCTGTGGTGCAGTTTAAGATTAAGAGGCATACACCACTTAGTAAACTAATGAAAGCCTATTGTGAACGACAGGTATGGATCTTGCCTCAACACACCAGAGGGTTTTCTTGGGGAGAGGGGATCTCCTAAGGGCTGGATGAAAACGATGAAGTCTTAAACTGTGTAAATATACAGAATGATAGGAGCTTAACAGGAGCTAGTTGTGTGGTGAGGGTGTATTGTTCTTAGGATCTGTTCTAGAAAGGACTGAGAGTGGTGACAGGAAATGGGTTAAACGAAGGTGGGTTATCTTTGTGAAATCTGGATTGTAGGTGGGGGCCGTTGCTCTGTGTCTCAAAATTGGTAGAGTGCAAAGGGTGAGTTAGGAACCTGCAGAAAGAACTTAAGGGAGAGTTGGGTGATCAGCATGTGTTATAACACTGTCTTAACTACTGGATTGCTCATAGAATTCTGATTTCTTAGCTTAATGCTTCCTTGTTAAGATGACAGAATGTCAATTAGCGTCTCAAGGTCTAAAAGTGTTTAACATCTACCTTAGGAAGGAGCATAATGATGAGACTTGTTTTTTCCTGATGCCATCTAGTTGTCAATCTGAAAGTCAGACTTTGTTCATACTGCTAATTAGGCATACTCAGTATTAAAATTCTTAAGCAGTGATTCAGGTTTGATTTTACAGAGGTAGAAGCTGTATGTAACAGAATTTAGCATCTTTCAATAATGAAAAGACATACTGCATGTAGTAGATGAAAATGGCAGTGACTGAGCCATGAATTATATGTTTAAAAGATCAAGACTATTTAAGACCACTTTCCCCCTCTTGAAATAATTATTGAAATATACTCTTGGTGAGATTAATATCCACAAAGGTACAGCTTTTTAGTATTTTTTTCAGCTAGCATTTATTAAGCTCAGAAGTCCTCGAGAACCTGCAAAAAAACCCAAAGGTTTCTAAATAGGCAAATGTGTATTTTAGGAAAGGCAAAGTCTGAGAACACAGCTCTGCAGAACCGGTTGCTGTCCTGACACGTAGCCACTTCTTTTCCTAAATAAGATGATGTTTTGAGTGAATGTTGCAGAATCTTAGACACACTAGAAGAATGTATTCACTGTGATCTATGAAGTCTTAACAGAAATTTTGCTCATCATAATATTCTTTAACAAATTTTTCCTTAAAACTTTCCAAAAGTCATCATTAGGCTGTTTCATTCTGTATTACATGTGTTCTTGCATGGCTAAATTGGGGCTCCTTTTCTGAGGGGTGCCAAAGCAGAGCCGTGCAATGCACTGCACTGACTTCAGAGCCCTGTGGGTTTCCTGTATGTTTAGGGAGAGGGGACACAGAAACTTCTCCGCTGGTTTAAGCAGGAATGAGTAGTAATCTTTTGTGGGTTGGAACAGGCCAGCAAAATGAGTGGTGTGTGTGGTAGAGATGCTGGTTCAAAATGCTCTTTAATAATTCTGGTGTTCAGAATATTAACTTCTTTGGAAAGTTCATTTCACCTGTATATGGAGAAACTTTGTTCGTTGGCTTCTTGTTCAAGGTCAAAAAGTTGCCATTGGTCACCCTATGCTACTATCCTATGCTAATAGGCAGCTGTTGCTTTCCTGGGAAAATGTTTTAGGATACCTTTGCTTTTGGGAAAGATTGAAAAAGCTGTTCTTAATGTTACTGTTCAACACTTGTTATTCAAAGTGCTGTATCTACTTTTTTTTTTTTCCCAGTGAATTATTATTACAAAGCATTATAAAAATCTTAGCCTTTGGGGTGACAACTTTATGCTAGAAATTACTGTAACTTTCAGTCAGAGGGTGGACACTGCTGCTTCTCTTAGTAATTGGACACAATACAGTGTTTAATGCAAAACAGATTGCAAGGACTTGTAATGAAATGCTTTGAAATGAGTGCATGAGGGGAGTATGAAAACTGCTTTATGCATCATGAATGATGGCTTTTAGTGACTGTACCACAATTCTAGTAACAAGTTAAAGAGAAAAGTAGTGAGTGGTTTCTACAAAACATAGCTCCTTTTGTGTTGCTTCTCTTTGCCCAGGGGTTGTCGATGAGGCAAATCAGATTCCGGTTCGATGGACAGCCAATTAATGAAACAGACACACCTGCACAGGTAAACAGAAAGCAAAACTAAAGGGCTGTATTTGAAAGTTGCTGCAGAAGTTGTTGCTGATGTTCCGATAGACCTACTTTAGAACTGTTGGAAATGAAATCTGAGACTCCTTGTGTGCTTTGCATAGCAAGCCTGTATCATTGTAGCAATAGAGGTGAAGTACAATGTTAGTAGGTGGTGAATCTTGCAAGACTGCCAGGTTATTCAGTCACAGCTCTGAAATAAGAACCAGTAAGGTAAGAAGTGAGTTTTTCCTGAAGCGGTAACTTCATTTTTTTTATAAAGGTTTTTTATAACGGGTGTTATCAGAGACCCTGCCTGTAAACTTGCATTTTGTAACACAAAAGTCATTTTTTTGCTATTTGTAATTTGAAGCTGTGTTTCAATGGCATAAAAGTAATGAATATCATGGAGTTCAGGTAGTCTATAATGTGATTAAAGCAAAGGCCATTCCAACACCCAGGTGGTTCACTGTCACTTAACTGTTTTTCTGTATTGCTCCACGTAGCTGCATTTAAATAGAATTTTACAGTTTTATATGATTTTTAGAATTACTCATTACAAAATAAGAGACTTATTTTTAGAAGGTTTATGGCAGATTCTCCTGAGAATGTGCTTCTTACAGCCACAATCTATGGAACTTTCAAACTTCAAATGCTGAGAATTGAAGCAACACGGTGCCTTTCTCTCCATCCATGTTATCCTGAAGCTGAGGATCAGTCTCTTTATACCTGCACTGAATGCCATAGACCAGTTTGATTTCTTGGAGCAGAAATTGAGACTGTTTGAAAAAGGTGCTATAACTTACAAGTTGTATTTCTAGTCTTGGTGCAGGTTTTGTCAGTAGGTAACGCATCCAGGAACAGCAACCGCAGACCTTACAGGGCGAGCAAGAATCGCAGTGATGCAGTGTTGCTGCTTCTCACCGGCAGATTGTTGTGTTGTTGACCATATGAAATGTTTTATTTGTTCGCAGTTACTGTCTGTTCTACTGCCTGGTTGGCCTAGGGGCTTTAATTGTAGTATGCTTTCTTTAGTGCTGTAGCCGAAGCCATTTGCACATTTGAACAACAGCAACAAAATGGAATTGTGGCAGTGTTCTAAGGTAAATGGAGGAATTAAACAGGAGAAAGAAGATGCAGTGGCAAAGCAGACAATAAAATGAAAGTATTAGAAACATTGATCTTTTCCATAGGAATTCCACAGTGCGCCCTGAAGTTATGTACAAGCATTAATTGCAGGACAAGTTACCCACTGGCATTTATTTCCACATCGTTTCTTTGCTTTTGAATCATGGTGACGTAGGTTAAATGCACAAAGTGATGATGATGATGGAGGGGAGTGGGACTGGGCTGGATAAGTTGCATAACAAACATGAAGAAAGGAAATGTGAAAACAACCCAGCTTATAGTAGTTGAAAGCTTTTTTTCTCTTTTCTGCTATAGTTGGAAATGGAGGATGAAGATACAATTGATGTGTTCCAGCAACAAACAGGAGGAGTTTACTAAAAAACAAACAAACAAAAAACAAACCACAAAAAAAGAACCTGCTACTTTCCTCTCCAGAACTGTGCTCCCACAGGCAACACGTTCACAATTAGAAAAATAAGACTTGGTTCAGCCACATCCTGACTACTGCAGTATAGTTTTCTCTCTTCTCTCTCTTGATTTTTTTTTTCCTATTCCTTCTATTGTACATAAAGTAACTGGTGTATGTGCACAGACAAAACACATTTTTTTTTTTTAACTAAATGGCCAATGGTATGTTTTGATCAACATTTAATGGAGATGGGGTGGGAAAACAAACTGGTTCTGTGAAAATGCCCCTTTCTCCATTAGTGGCATGCTCCTTCTACTTTTATCTTTATATTCCAGTAAGTTATTTTGCTCTCCTTGTTTAAAAACAAAAACCTTACATACTTTGTTTGATTGGATAATTTCAATGTTTTTCTTTTATCATTGTAAAACCAAGGACAATTTTATAACTTTTTTGTACGTAGCTGTTACATTGTAGAGCAATCTGTCTAAGTAGGGGTAAATTACTCTTTAAAAAAAAAAAATCCTAGATAGTTCTCCCTTCTAGTAAAGCGTCTTGTTGTTTAAATAAACTTCTTGTTTAAAATAACCAGTTTTCTTTTTTTTTTCCTCCCCTGTGGAATAATAGTACTCGGAACTTGTAGCTATTTCTCTGCAGCACTTTATGTTTTTCATTTCTTAATTTTCTGTGTGGTAAGCAAATAAACATACTCCCCAGTTGCAGTGGGAAGACTGTTGAAAAATGAAAGGCTTCCCTGAGAGCTCTCAGCCAGCCAACCAGCAATGGAACTGGAAATAGAAGTCTGCTTTCTCTTATTTTGATTTGTGTGTATGTTCTGCTAAGCCAAAAATGTTTGATTAGGCAAACTGCATAATACTGGACCTACTTGCCTATGGTTTTGGGTTGGGTTCTTTTTGTCAGTCTTTCTTAGAAGCACCGATGTTGTTACAAAAGCATATTTAATACTTTGTGTTTGAATGCCTTTTGATGTAAACGTTAAGTTATAAAGAGACGTTCATTTTGTTAAACATTCAGTTTGCCATGGTATCAAATGGGAGATGCTTGGAAATGTAAAGCAAAAATAAAAAAGTGAGTTTTCTTTTTGGGTGTATTCAGCTATGATGATGAGGATTCCAAGTTTTGGTTTACCATTGCAGTGTTCCTGCCTGAAGGGGAGGAAAGGCTGTGTCTCCTCGGCACGCTGGGAGAGCAACAATGATGCTTTTCATTATTTTTTTCCACAGGGCTGTGGTTCTTCAGTTTTCTTGGGGGAGATGAGAGGTTGCAGTGAAACCTGTGAATGTGAAAGATTATAGAACTGTCTGCTCAGCAGACCCAATGCATTCCCTAATGTCCTAGGAATGTTCAAGTATTTCTGGTAGTTGCGAGTAGTTAATGCCCTCTCAGGTACTGTTAGCAGAGCTTACCTTGTGGTGATAGTTTTTGTAACAGTCAGTTCAAGAAGCAATAGATATGTGCTTGGCCTGAGTCTGCTGGATCAGGACATCCTTTGATTTTGTGCCAAAGTGATGGACTCATGAATTTAGTGCATGGACAATTATTTGTTCAATTTACATCATGATTTTAAGTTATTTAATGTTAAATTAATTGCATGTAAAGTAGACTTAGAAAGATGGTATTTGGTTTTTTGTTTGTTTTTGACTGTGTAGCTGAAGGATTTCACTTCTGTGCCATTGTTGTAACTTTTAGACAAATCTCATGCTAACTGGATAATTTCTTATTCTGGCATGTATCTCGTAGACTTCTGTGGCACATTGCAAGGTCAAAATTGCTATTTTGTGAACGAATGTTTTCATAGAGCTATGAAGGCCTGGAGAAAAAAAAAAAAAAAAAAGCAGGGTGGCTATGTTTCAATGCCTTCCATAGGTTAGACATAGAATGTATTCCTCTCAGACTTTGGAATCTCTGGCTTCCAACCTGGCTAGACAACTGATAGCACCGTATAGAATTCTTTCAATTGGAAGTCATGCCAGGACTTCTCCCAGGTGAAAGTTGTCTTTATTTTGTTTGGCCAAAAAAAGATGTTTGGACTTGTTCTAGTTTCTGAAGAAAGGGTGAGGTCTCCTAAAGTACAGCTTTTTTTTTTTTTTTTTTTTTTTTTTAGCCTGAGTTAAGACTGTGGAGCTCAAAACTCCCTGCCGTATCTTGTCTAGTATCTTTCTTTCCTGAGGCAACAAAAGTCAAGTGACAGCTGTGGAGCAGTATGCTTTCAAAAACAGTGTCTTAATTTCATTAATTCATACAGTGGTACTTCATCTGTCGTTAACTTAGGAGCAGGGCTCTTGTAATATGTTCTGTTGATAAAGCGAGGCCATCTAGAAATGAATTGTGTCTAGCTATAACCAAAATTCTCCTGTACAAAAGTATAAGAAAAACTTTCTTTTGTGGCATTCAATTGATGTGGCAGCCATGGAAATACTCCATCATAAATTGAATTTTCCTTTAGCATTTGGCATCACACTCCTAAAAGAAATGAGGAGGCACTGATCACTTAAATCTATCAGTTCCTAACACTGTTTTGCTATTCATCTGAGATGGCTCCTGACATTTCTAGAATAGTTCCTTGAACAGTACAGCGTGAGGTGTATGTAAGGTGATGAATGCTGACTTTTTCCCCCTCAACTAGTTTTTTAGAATTCTTTTGTGGTTATGCAAATACTTGCCTTGTGACAGAACTTCTTCCTTGTTAGCACTACCCCTGTGTTGCTTAGAGGATTCACCTGTGAGTTGCTGTTTGCTGGGACTTCGGTGATTTTCCTGTGACTTCATCTTCTGTAAAAAGCTATAGCTAAGTTCAGCAGTTCAGAAGTAGTATGAAGTCACAGGGCTATAAACCATCCATTCAGACCGCATTATTGGGAGATTTTCAGATTTTTGATCTGGCTTAATTTCTGATAGATCTTGTGTTTGCTGTAGTAGCCCAAGGAACTGCCAGAAGTGCACATATCAGAAGATAAAGGAAAATTGGCAAAGAGGTCTTGTCACGCTGGTTGACAGGTAAGTTTTTAATGTTTACTAAAAAGCTGCTGCTTTAGGTAATTAACAGTGGTATCAAAACAGATACAACATCTCTGCAAAGGTTACGGTCAAATACAGGTCATTTTCTCAGAGGAATATTTCTTTCCTGGTACCTTTACTTGGTTACTTCTGAATCTGACAATGTAATCCAAGTGCTGTCACTTTGTCTGCTGGATACTGATTCTATTGTGACCCTACTGCAATATTAATGAAAAAGCATAATGTGGCTGGCTCAAAGACATAATGCTTTCTATGCTTTAGCCAGTTGGAAACGATTCAATTTCTAAAGAATAGCAATATATTTTCAAATCTGAAAACAAACAAGCAAAATGCTTCCTTGATCTTTATCTATTAAATTGAAAATGAAAATTAAACAGGAGGGTTTTTAATAGTTTAGATAGTAGCCTCCTCCTTGTGTGCTTTTTATCAGCTTATATAATACACTGTTCTGTATTATAAAAAAAAGGTCTAGAAACATTTAAGTAACTTGAATTATTTTTAATTGTAGTACACCTGTGACCTACTGTACTTCAATCTTTGGATTACTGATGTTGTTCTGGCTGTTAGCTTGTTGCCAAACTGTGTTCTGCTACTACAGCATTCTTCCCTGGTAGTGAAGACGTAGCATGATAGACTGGAGTTTGTTCCCTGTTCTTAGTTTTGGTTGGCCTTCAAGATAATTCATTTCAGACATTTCCCATTTTTTCACTTGTGGCATGGGATTAATTGCTTTAACGCTCTTGAAAAATACAGCATCTGCTTAGAAGGATAAGCTTGAACCTAACCTGTGTGATACCTGCCTTCCATGAACAGACACTATGCATCACTTCAGATGCAAGGCTTGGCCTGCTCAATCCATCTGGAGCAGAAATGGTTAGCTGAAATTTAGTTTGAGTTGTGAGTGAATGGATGGGAGAAGACAAGATTGAGTCAAAACCTCTTTTTGGTACTATGTGCTTGGAGATGGGGGGGAATGTCTTCTGTGACTGTCGTAAGTATCTGAGACTGGCATGAAAAGCCCTTGGTCTTGGAAGGATCATCAAGTTGAGGCTTTTCACAAACCAGCAGTATTTCTCCTTGCCTAGCCTTGATATACATTTTCTGGAGCCTCATTCAGAGTTCCAGTTTTTTTTTTACATTCATTGCAGGATGAGTTTTAGCAACTGATGGAATTGTTTGGTTAAAACAGGAGAATCGCTGGTCAAATCTCATAACCCTGGAGACAAGTATAAGTCCAGTTTCTGTGACAATCTTCGTAACTCCCTTGATCTTGTTATTAGTAAACAATTGGCAAAGCAGCTTTTATTTAAAGCCTAACCTGCATTCAGGGCTGTCTCAGCACTTCAGAGATCGGTGGAGTCTCTTGGAAATACTGAAGTTTTAGAATCTTAAAGCTGTATTTTGAAACTAGCTTTGTCAGAGTAAATGAGTTTCTCCACATTTAAAATAAATAAGAGTATTAATAATAAAATTTATTTCTAAGGGCCATGGGAGTGTTCAGACTTAAGATTCAGATCCTGTGGGTTTGAATAAAAGGCTTTTCAGTGACAAAATATTTCTGAAAGTTCCCAAGAGAGCAGATGCTTCGTGTAGATTAAAACTTGCCTTTAATGTAACTTCAGGAAGGCATGATGGGACAGTATTCCCTGAGGACTTCAATAGCGATGGTATTTGTTTTGTTTTTAACAGGAGTTTCTTATAGATCTTAGCTTAAAAAAGTAAAGTAACACGGTCCTGTTTTTGTAGTTGTAGCAATTCAACTCCTTCCTGAGTAGGCTGATTAAGGCTGATTATTCAATTGATTTCATGTTATACGTGGAGTGAAGCAACACAACCAGAAGTTGCGGTTTCCTGACCAAAAATGAGTATTTTTAAGATTTTAAATCCAAAGTGTTTGGAGAGTATTAAAGACTGTTGTTAGTGCAGATTGGGAGCGACGTCCGGAGCAGACACGGGTGTTCTTTTCCTCTTCCTTAAGCACGTACCATTGAAGTACTAATGAAAGGCACGTTTCCCCGGGCGGTCCCTGTGCGTCCGTTTTGGAGCGAAGCGATCGGCGAGGCCTGCAGCTGTGCGGCCTGGAGATTCCGCGTCACACTGAGGCGGAGCTGCGGTTCCGTGCAGCCGCACGGCTGGGCGCCCCGCTGCTGAGGGGGGACGCTCCGCTCAGCGGACGGCGTCGTGCGCCGCGCCAGCCCGCCCTTCGCAGGCGGCGGCCACGGCCTCGCCGGACGCTCCGGCACCGCGATGGCCGCTACGGCTATTGTTCGAACGTAGATTGGTGCGCTCCGAGGAGCTCTGCGGCTACTGCAGGCCAGGTTCCCTCCCAGCGTGGGCACGGGCGTGAGGGATCCTTTGCAGGGATGGCCAAACGGGTGGTGGGACGGGCGCACACGGCCCGCGGCGCCTGAGGTGAGGAGCGGCCTGCAGAAGGAAGCGGCGCGGTGACTTTTGTGTCGTCTCGCGTGCGGAGAAGCCAATCCCGGCGCACCTTAAGTGAGCGGCGCGTCCTTCCGCCAATCGCTAACGAAAGCCCTCATCGCGCAGGTGCGGTCGGTTGCCGTGGAGCCGACGTATTGCTCGACCAATGAGATTTAGGGGATGAGGCGGGACGCCTCAGAATAGACGGCGAGGCGGGCCGAAGGGTAGAGTGGCAAGGCGTTGTCTAATAGAAACTCGGCGTTGTGTTTGAACCGTCCACTGAGAGGACAGCTAGGGGGGCGGGCCTTACGCGCTGCATAAAAGGTGCGGCAGGGGCGGGGGGGGGGCTGCGTTTGTCACCGGCAGTGGTGAGGGTACGGCGAGGGGGGAGGGAGCTCCGTTCCCAGTACCGTCACTTTTCACCACCGCCTTAACGGAGCCCTTCCCCCGTCTTCTCCATCCTTGCCGCAATGACCACCACAACCATCTTCTCGGGCATGGACCCCAGCGGCAGGAACAGCTCCAGGTCCGGAGGGGAAGAAGGGGCTCCGAGGCCTTCGGGATCGTTAGGGCAGCGCGTGGCGGGGCTGCGGTTCCCCGTCAGCTCAGGCTCTGCAGGCGGCGGGAGGGAGCAGCCGACGGACCCCGGGGCGACGCCGGCCCGGGAGGCACGAGCAGCGGCTGGGTCGGGGCTGGGAACACGCCGGGCCGAGCAGGAGGCGGGGGCGGGCCGCACCCAGCGAGGGCACAGCCGGCCGTTTCGGGGCTCGCCAGGGAGGGGAAGGGACCGAGCCACGCGATGGCTGTGGGTGGGGGGCGAGCCGCGAGGGTGGGAGCTCGCAGGACTCGCCCTGGGCTGCCGCCCGCCTCAGCCGCTTCCTAACAAAGAAGGTAGGCGAATCCTTCGGCCCGGCGCAGCCACGCAGCCGGAGCGCCCCGGGGATCGCCGCTCCGCTCCCCTTCCTCGATGTCTGCCGTCGTCCCCCCTGCCCGCACCGCGCCGAGCGGTCCCGGCGTTTGGGTGGGGCCGAGGCGGCTCTATTGTCTGCTCCGCCGCCCTCCTCGCCCCCCGCCCTACCTGCGCACCGCGCTTTCTCCCCTCGCGCGGGTGACCGCCGCCCGCTCCGCGGTGCCCTCACCGCCATGCGGCGGTGTCCGTTTCATTGATCTCATTGTGTACGACCGCTTTAACGGGCTCACACCCGGCTCGCAGCGAGCATGCTCGAGGGGAGGGGGAGGGAGTGGGGGCGACGCCTTTCCTCGGCTCCGTACCCCCGGGCCTCGAGGCGTCAGGGAGCGCGGGACTCGGCGGGCCCGGACGGAGCTGGAGGCGGACCTGGAGCTCGCGCGGAGCGGCTCTTGGAACAAAGGGAACTTCGGGAAGGTGCCTGGAAGGGTCGCGGTCAGCGCCGCGCTTCTCAATACGGCGCGGCCGTCTTCTCAATACGGCTTTGGCTTGGCGGAACAGTAACTAACAAAAAACGCTTGAAAAGCCCTTCCTAAATATGGGCGGATTCTCAGTGCAGCACGGCGGGTGCCAGGTGTGATGTTAAGAATAGTGCTTTGCTGAGGCACGCTCAAATACCTCAGGACTGGGAGAATCTTCTAATGAACCTTCATCTAGCATTGGCAGAAATGATCACTTAACGGTTTAAGTAATTGCTCTTTTGCTTCAGTTACTTTTTCTGTTAATCTCATTAAGTCTTTGCAAACTGTTACACTGTTAAGAGCAGTGGTTTCGCTGCTGTAGTAGAAGAAAGATGATGTAATGGTAAGTGCAACAAATGTGGCATAAAAAAATGCAGGCACTTCTTCTGTATAAGGAAAAAAAAAATGGCACTGGCAATTCAGGATCATTGTATCATCTCCGTTCAGAAGGGAGAAGCAGCAAATTTTAGGAGTGTTCTTGGATTTCTTAAAACGCATGACCCAATTGGCTGGGGTCTTCCCATTGATTATGTATTTGGAGATGGATTTTGTAATGAAAATCAGGTTAGCAACAGTAAATACCCATTTCAGACATTTTCATTATTTTCTTACTGTGGTCTTGAAGTCCCATAGACTGGGAAAGTGTTTCTGAGTTGCATCTCCAGCGCAGTAGGCACCAAGCCTCAAAAAATCCAAGTGCTGTTTGCAGTGGTGCTGGCGCTGCAGATTCTGACATCGTCTTTGTGTGGAATTCACAGCTTTGGTGTATTCACCATAGAAAACACAGGTTGTTCCATTCTGACTTTTTATAGTTCTAGTGTTTTATTAAACTGTTGGAAGAGGGAACGTGTCCCTTCCCTACCTACATCGACTTCATTTGGGAGCACTGGGTGCATTGGAAACACCATTCTGTTGGTGTACTGAAATGTTTTTAACATCAGCCCGGTAGCCTGCCCCAAATTAATTTTTCTGATTGAAGAAATCTAGACAGAGGCTGCAGTCCAGTCATCAGTGTTGCAAGCAGCACTACGGCTCATGCCAGATTTTACTCTTTGCTGTACCACCAATGTGAAGATTAATTGCCTTCACAGGGTTCTTTAAAAAGAGAAGAGAAGAGCAAAGATAAAAGAGAAGAGCAGTGGAGATAAAATGCCTGGATTGAATTATGGGAAACCATTTAGTTTTATAGTTTGAGTTACGCAGTCAAGACATAACAGTGAGTGTTGGTTATTAAACGCTGTAATACAGACACCTCATGTTTACATTTGGCAGTGCTCAGCCCATGCAGCTACCCGCTACAAGAGCCAGCAGTGCTCTCTTAGCATAGTGGGCTTTCTGTGTATGTTGGGAGTGCTGCTTAGTAATGCAGGCTGTAAGGCTGAATCTCTCTGCAGAGTGCTGCGTCCTCCTGGCGGTGGTTCCAACTTTTCCTTGGGTTTTGATGAACCAAAAGAACAGCCCACACGAAAGAACAAAATGGCATCCAGCATCTTTGGAACTCCTGAAGAAAATCCACCTTCCTGGGCTAAATCGTCGGGTAAGAACACTGCTTTCTTTGCAGGTTTGCTGACATGCATTAATCCATTTTTGGGATTGGCCTGAAGCTGCTGGTGTCTGTGGTTGGAAACTGAAGTTCATTTCTTGCTTTGTAGATCAGGGCTAGAAATTAGCATTACTGACGTGGGATTTATTATTATTTATTTAATATGTAAACATCGGACCTAGGTGTTGTTGCAAGCAGGTAGCTAAGAGAGAGTGTATTTTTGGATGCAATTTCTCCAGATTAATTATGTTAGAGCAGGGCAAACTTGTGACTTAGTATATTATTGTAGTAATTATTGTTCTTGATCAATCAGAGAAAGCTTTGCTTTGTGTTGTACCTGCAGCTGGGATTAAATTTCCATTTCTCTAGATCATTTCCTAAACAGATGGCCCTGGGACCCTGCTATCCATCTAAGCGATGCCCTCAGCTGCACAAAATGCTCTTGTAATTTGTGAGTCATTATGTAAAGAACCAGGACAAACTTTGAATGGTTAAGCTTTAATTCAAAAAAGAAGTAGAGGGAGGAGGAAAAGAAAATAAAACATGCCTCATCACTTTTTCATCTACTTTCCCAGTAAGTTTATCTTGCAACCTAATTAGAATCAATCTCTGCTGCTAGGGACAAAGCCAGGTGAAATCAGAGAAGACATTGAACCATCTGGAGCACAGAGAAACTCAACTGATGCTAACTGTGGAGACGTAGATCCAAAGGTCAGTATGCTTCCTGTAAAGAGCATGGTAATGGGCTACATTGCTCTCTGGCTGCTTTGTCAGTGACATATGCACAGTTGAAAGCCCTGTAGAGTTTGAAACCTTGTTCTTAAATCTGTTCTTACTGTGCAGGTTCCCTTTTCCACGTGATAGTTCTTGCATGTTGTGGAAGGGTTGGATTCTTCTAAATGTGTATTTTCTAGACTCTTAACTTTTCTTTCTTCCTGATGGGACAGCAGTGAAGTGGTGTGAGATCTTGCTTCAGCCTTAAGCATGCAGTTGTGTTTTAACACAAAGGTTAGCTACAGTGAACTCTGAGTTTATTGACTTACGTGGGATTTGGTCTCATACCCAGCACCATGCTTCCCAGTGGCAGGAATGCTTGTTACATTTGTGTTGATGCCTTTAGTAACGCCATCAGATGTGTTTCTTTCCATGTGAGCTGTTTACTTGATAGCGATATGGAGCATGATTCGTAGTGTTACCCTGGCTTTTGCATTATGTACGAATACAGTTAATGGGGAAAACAGGATGAGAAGTCATTTCACTGAAGGTAGGAAAAAAGAAAGGGAAGCCAAGAACGGCTCACACTCGCATAAATAAATTCTGTAGGTGGACAAGAAATGTCTCAAGTTTTAGGTTTCCAGAACAGAACTAGATAGGTAAATTTTTGGCAGATATCTTTTCCCTCATGAGTTGTAAATGACAGGTTTTATTTTGATAGCAGGCATCAATCATCAGTTTAACCCATCTCTGTTGTTAGAAGTGTATTTGAGCCTCAGAATTGTTTGTTAGATAAAACGTCTTGTTCCAAGTTAACAAAAGTGAGATATATAAATTTGTAACTGCTGCCACAGAACACAAAAATAAATGATTTAGTCTTAATTCTATTTTCTGTTTTATTTATTTAAATAAATGTGTTACCATTCTCAGCTTTGCAATCATGATTCTCATAATAGAAAATATTTTAATGTTGTGCAGTGATTAAAACTACAGACAGAAGCTAGAGCTTCTGAGGGGGATTTTTGTGTACTAATATCCTGACAACTGAAAGTTCACTTTGTAGTTATCAACTTTCATAGATTGAATGTTGCTAAAACCTTATGCTATTGTGGAACCCTTGCTGCTGCTAGAGGACTTGCTGTATCTTTGTGTCAAGTTACATTCTGAAGAGGTTGATCATGAAGAGAATGTTTAGCTGTTTATGTAATGAAAGAAATTTTATCATTGTCAGAAACTGGTATCTCAAAAGCTAAATACACCGGATGGAATGAATGTTCTTGGCTTTACTAGCAATTACACGTTAGGTGTTGGAAAGAGTCACTTAGGAAAAAAGAGGAGACACTGATGGCTAATGGCTTAATTTATTGTCATTGCTGCTTGACAGTTCCAGTGTTCTGGTTCCTGTCAGTTATGCCTAATGAGGGGTGCTGTACACAGTAGTGCTCACGGCCACCCGCATCTTTCACAGTGTGGGCATCGCATGTATACTGATGTTACACGTCATTGGGATTACTTCAACTGTATCTTTGTTTAAACTTCTAGAGTTGTGTTACATAACTGACCAGTTGATGAAGTAAAATTGTTCACTGTAGGAATTGGTGCTTACAAATCCATTGTTTTAAATCTCTTGAAACATGCATCGAGAACCATTTGCTCTACTCTGGTATCTGCCTGTGAGAGTGGTGTCAGTCCAGAAGTGCTTCAGTGGGTCTGCCAGAATGTTGCTTGGCAGAGCAGTGTGTCCAGCTGCAATGGCTTGATCAGTCACAGTGTGAGTGCCCTCTCAATGGAAGCCAGGTAAAACTACGTTTTGAACTATAAGTTATAATGTGTTCCTCTCTTTTCTAGGGAGGAGATGGCGGTGGTGAAACATTCGGTGAGTAACTCCTTCAGGCTTGTTGTAAAAACATTTTCTCAAAATAGAAGAAGATGGGAGAAAAAAAAAATCTCAAGAGAGCTTGGTTTGCCGTTTGAACCCATCAGATCATGAAATTACCTAAGTGCTTCATCAGAAATTGCTGGTGGTGATACAGAATGTAATAGCAGAATGCCTCTGTTAGACATCACGTTAAAAACGAGAGCAGTCCTGTTCATTTATTTTGCCAGCAGCAGCAACTGGTATCAAGATCTAAATTTGTAAGGCAAGGTGGATACCATCCAAAGACTTGTGTGATTGATAGATTGTACTACACTGTAGTAGCTTGTAATTAAATAGTACAGTCAACTCCAGAGATTTCAGGTTTTGCTTTTACCTCTGTCTTATTGTCTTCCCACACAGTAAACGCTCAATTCACAGAAATAATCAAGAACAGCTATTGCATCTGAAAGCATCCTCATTTATTAGATTTCAAGTTCCTGATGCTTTTTAAATGCTGATTTTTTTGTAAGGAAGTAATTAATCATAATGCAGATTTCACCTGGCAGAATGTATGTTTATCTTGAGGGCTTTTTATGTAGCTCTGGCGCTGGAAATCTCTCCTTAGCAAGATTTTCGTTGAGAATAGCTGACTTCCTGATGTGAGGAATATGTCTGTTCACCAAGTACTTCTAAGTGTTACTTCTAACACCTTAGAATTGTGGAAGATCTTTAAAGATCTCCATATCCTGAACCGACTTCTGCTGGGAAGGTGAAAAGTTTTCCAGAGTGCCTGCTAACTACCTCTGAATGTTGTATTTCTGGCCAAAAAGCTCTTTGGAGCATCTTGCTCTTCTAGCAGACTGTGATGCAGCATGCTGCTTCTAGTAGAACTATGCAGGCTTGCTCAGTATTTCTTTCTCAAGACTGTCTGCTCTTAACTGGCATCCTAGTGTGCGCACTTAGAGTTCATGCCTCAGGCAGGAGAATGTGGTTTTGATACTTTTTTGAGTCTGCAGGCTCTGCTCTTCTCCTGGTACTTGTTAAAAGCAGCTCACCGTGGTGTCAGGAGGAGTGGTGAGGCAAGAACAGATGAGATTGGAGGCAGCAGAAATAGGACTGCTTGGGTTAGCAACAGCTGTCCGAAACAGAGTGAAAAAATGATATGCTGGCTCTTGGAAGTTGCCATTCTCACAGGTTGAGTGTTTGTGGGCCTTTGGAGTGGTTCCAGAAGGTGACAGGAAAATGTTCTTAGCAAGTGCTGAGTAAATGTATGCTGGAAAGGGGTTTTCCGAACAAGTAAAGTAACAACTTAGCATTCCCAACTGAAGTTTACTGCTGTTGTGGCTATGGCAAAAATTAAATTTTTGAAGACAGTCCTGGCAAAATAAAAATGTCAGCACGTGTTTGGCTGTTAAACTTCTGTTGATGGTACTTCGAAAGGAGTAGAAAGCTAGTGCTCACTGGAAGTGGTGTATATGACAAGTACCTGAGAATCTTGATGTGCTGTTGAATTAATCTCGTCCTTGTTGGCTTTGGGTATTTTACCTTAATGTGGAGTACAGAGTCCTGTTGAGCTAGCCGTGTCACTTCATCGCTTCATACTCCTGCTGTGCGAGATATCAGACATGAGCTGGTGAGCGTCCACTTATCGTGCATGTGACTTTTGCACTTGACATTATATGGCTGTCTCCTGGGCTTTCAAGGGAACGAATGTGCTTCCAAAAAAAGCTATTTGCTTACAAACTCACAGCATAACTATAGTTTTAATAAGCTTCCATCATTACAAGATGTTTCCTCTTCCGGTTTTGGAAATGATTTTCTGTATGTAACTGATTATAAAAACTTAAGGTAAGTGTCCAGAGGGATATGTACTTTCTATTAGTCATGTCTGTCCAGGAGAAGAGAACTTGTGCCTTTTGCAGAAATGTTTTTGCTTCTTGTTTGAACGCTGTAGTTCCTTTTGCACATCAAAAGTTCCAGTAGTTTGCAGCGTACTTGGCAGCAAACTAACTCAGAGATTATACCCTTTCTGATAAGGAAGAACTTCAACATCTGATCTGAGAAGTGCCAGTGTATGTATCGGATGGCTGAAGGAGTCTCTAACAAGCTGTAGAAACTTTCCGGAAGTCTCCTGTGATAGGAGGTTTTTTTAAATTCAGTTAGCACCTTGTACTTGATTAATGGGACTGACTAAAGAGAATTAGACAGCACTTAAGACGGTCACAAGTGACTGTAATTACATTAAGGTGAAATCTGGTGTTCAGTAGAAAGTTTGTCATCATGAGTTCTTGCAGTACTCCAGCAGCCTGCTTGAAGCACAGGCTGCTGTGAATGAAGCACTGGGGGCTGTGTGAATGGTGGCCGTGGCTGCTGTTGTTCCCAGCTTGCTGAATAAGCAGGCAGCAGCATACCTGAGCTGCAGAGGCTTTGAGCTTAAGGCTTTGTATTTAACTGCTTTGTTCTGATGTGCTTGTGGGTTGGTGAAGGCAGCAGAGAATCTGAGGTTGCATGGAAACTATAAGCTGCCAGAGTTCTTGGAGATTATTATAAGCATGGATGTGCAAAGGGTCACAAGTGGGTTTTGTGTTTCTGATAAAATCTTGCATCAAAGGTTTTTTAAAAAGCAATGCTAAGTTGCCACAGCATTGGTGAAAAGCATCTCCTGTAATAAAAAGCTAGATAAAAAACAGCAGGTGAAAGGCAGGATTTAGTAATTGCTGTTGGGGCAGTGGGAAGTGGTGCTGGGATTAGTTTTATTGGGTGCCTTCATCCATGACCTGGAAGAGGTAATGAACAGTTAAGTCTTCGATTTTGCTGGCAATGGCTAAGTTTTGTTAAGTGGTCAAAAGTGCTGATGGTGAGAAAATCTTGCTGTGTTTAGGCCTTTGGCTTGTAACTAATTCTGTTAATCTGCAAAAATGTGAGATGCTAATGATCTCGTGGTCCTCATTAACTGTCAGTGAAGTAGATACATAAATTATTTGCTAGAGTATCTAAAGTGCTTCCTGTGAGTAATTCCTTCTGTGTCCTGTCTTGTGGTTGTTGAGAACTACTTAAAACAGATGGAACTGGCATGTGCTTTCCAGGGAATGTAAATTTGAGCCTGCCCGTACATGGATTTGCATTCCCTGGTCTGCTCTATGCGAAGTCCCAGAGGTGTCAGATATTCTCTCCTCTAACAAAATTGGGAATGTGGTGTGAATCTTAACTCCTGCTTGTAAGTACTGATGCTTCTGTGACTCCATTTCCAGCACTTGCTCAGACTTGAGTTAAAATTATTAGGGTGGTCACAATCTATGTACAAGACTTGATTGTAGCTGCTTGTCAGTTAAAAAATAAAAAAAATTGAATCACTGGGGTCCCCTAATAGCATCTAAGAGAATGCAACTCTTAAATGCCTGAAACTCAACTGAAGGCATCAGGGTTCTGAAAAGTATTTCAGGCAGCTGGAAGTCTGTCTTGCCAACAGATGACAGCAGCTCTGTGTGACTGTAAGGCTGGAGAAAACTCAAAGGAGTTGATCTTCTGCCTAAGCCAGAGAAACCCTCTGGCTTTTATCATCCACATCAAACACCTTAAAAAAGCTTCTTTTTTTCTAGGAAACACTGAGGCTGATGTAGAGGCTGCTCCAGGTCAGAATGAAGAAAAATCCCTGCCTGCTGCACCTGTTCCTAGCCCAGTAGCACCCGCACCTGCACCATCCAGGAGAAATCCACCCGGTGGCAAGTCCAGCCTAGTCCTCGGTTAAACCTTTCCTTTCCTGACTTGAACTTGTGTCTGTTTTTGCCCACCCTTCCCCCCCCATGCTTTTGAACTGCAAAACTTTATTCTTACTGTAAAAAAAAAAATTCTTTTTTTTTACCATTTTTATTTTTTTTTTTTTTTTTTTTTTTTTTTTTTTCAGATCAAGGTTTTTTTTCCACTTTTGTCCTGTGTTTTTCCCCTAGATCTGCTGGAAGTTACATGAGTGTTTTCTAGTGATAGACTTGAGGGAAAGCTTTATGAAGTATAGTAATGTAATTCAAAGGAAAGTAGATAGGTTCTAAGTGTGCTTTAGAGGGTTTTTGTACTGAGATTTTTAGAACCCCTTAGCTGCACAAGGGTCTAAAGTCCTGGTTAAAGCGGCCAGCAAATGATCAGCAAGAGTGGTCCCTTCTTCCACGTGTGAACTTTGGGGATCTAAAAGAATTCATTGTCTGTGTAGGGTGAATGCCTTGAGCCCTGCTGTGCCATTTAAAGTGGTTAGGGTACACCATGCTGCCTTTAAAAAAAACATTGGTACTGGACTAGTGTAAAGCAGGGTATGTGCCAAATAGAGGGCTGATGATCAGAGTCACCTGGCCTGAGGGTAGGAGGGGCTTTGTTTGGACTTTATTCAGCAAAGGTGGAGTGGATTACAGAAATAAATAAAAATTTACAGGGCTTTTTTTTTTTTTTTTTTTTTTTTTTTTTTTTAAATACAACTGACTCAATGCTGTGCATGATCATGCTGGTGCTTGACCATGAGGTGAAAATCTCATTCTTTAAAGTGTGTGTTGTAATTTCATGAAGCTGGACTGTTGCTTAAAGTAAATAATATAGAAATTTTGAAGCAATGTTTCCTGCGTGGATTTTATTTTGTGGGTTTGGTTCTGCATTGTTCTCAGTTGTCCTGCCCTAATCTGAACAGGGCTGGGATGGAGCAGAAGAGGAGAGTGCATACACCTGACGGGGGGTACCATCACATGCTGTCTCCATGTTAAAAGTCAAACATCAATTTTCTCAAAGAAGCATGCAGTGTGGCTTGGTACATGTGATATGTTTTACCAGAATAGAGGAAAGGAAAGTTTCTCCTCAAAACCAAAAGTACTGTGGCAGCACTGCTAAGTCAGGGCCTGAACAGCCTGACAGAGGTGACCGAACGCCTGGTGGGAAGGCAGGGCCGGCCGGGAGCTCAGTGTGTGCGGCACAGCCGCTGCGTGTCTGCCAGCCTGCCAGCCTGCCTTCCCACTCCTGAAAAGCTCTGAAAATGCCCCAACTTCCCGGTGAGGCGTGGAGAACCCCCTCCTTCACATGCTGACTATCAAACTGGCTTTGCTCTAGTGGCCTTTCTTTGCACAGCAGGTAGGGAATGTGGTCTGGGTTCATGTAAACCATGCCTACCCGTTTCCTGGCCTAGGAGGGGGGAAGTAAGTAGCGAAGTTGTATTTCCTTTGCGAGCCCCATGAGCAGCAGACGTGGCTACATCTCCTTCACTTGCAAGGAGATGAGTTTAGGCACACCAGGCTGTCTGCTAAAAAGGTGCCCAGTGTGCACAGAGGAGCTGCTCGCTCACAGCAGAGCTGTCACACCCCAGTTGGCTTTTGTGTTTTTAAGCTCTCTCTGGTGTGTTTCAAGCTGCAGTGAAGGGGGAGGAAGCAAAACTCTGAAACTCACAGGCATGCAGCATTGTCTTTCAGGAAGCACTGTGCTAAAGGACCAAACTGATTTATGTTTTTAGGCAGCTAGCCACCCTGGCTTTTGAGTTACCTTTTGCATGATTGGCTGATAATGAAAGGAGAGCAAAGTGGCTTCAACTTCTGGCCCACATGCATTAGTAAGAGCAGGCAGAGGCTGGGCTGCAAGTGTTCTAGAGAAGTATTTACAAGCTTACAGATAACTGTTTACACAAAAGTTAATGCTTTACTAAGATAAGGCTTTTCTTGTGAACCTGAATGCCATAAACCCTTTTTCTACCTGCACGTTTCTCACCCGTGGTAATGAGAGAAATACAGCTTTCTACTTCCTGACTTAAAGGATAGCTATCACCTGTTCTATGGCATGACGATAAGATAGTATATTTAGTACCAAATATGTAATAGGATTGCAAAGTACCAGGCAGGGAAACACCTTTCTTCTGCAGGAAGGATGAAGTTTGGGTCATTTCAAAGTCATTTGAGTTGACAGTGGAAAGTTCACAGACTCACAGAATTGTAGGGGTTGGAAGGGACCTCCAGAGCTCATCGACTCCAACCCCCTGCCAAAGCAGTTCCCTACAGCAGGTCACACAGGTAGGCGTCCAGGCAGGTCTTGAACATCTCCAGAGCAGGAGACTCCACCACCTCCCTGGGCAGCCTGTTCCAGCGCTCCGTCACCTCACTGTAAAGAAGTTCTTGAGCACATTGGTGCAGAACTGCCTATGCTGCAGTTTCCAGCCGTTTCCCCTTGTCCTGTCTCCACTCACCACTGAAAAGAGTCTGGCCTCGCCATTCTGCCCCCTACACCTTAGATACTTCTAGATCTGGATCAGGTCCCCTCTCAGTCTCCTTTTCTCAAGGCTGAACAGACCCAGATCACTCAGCCTTTCCTCATAGGAGAGATGCTCCAGGCCCCTCACCATCTTTGGAGAGTCCAGCCGTCCACTGGACTCTTTCCAAGAGATCCCTGTCTGTTTTGTACTGGGGAGCCCAGAACTGGACGCAGTGCTCCAGATGAGGCCTCACCAGGGCAGAGTAGAGGGGGAGGATCACCTCCCTCGACCTGCTGGCCACGCTCTTTGCAATGCACCCCAGGATGCCATTGGCCCTCTTGGCCACAAGGGCACACTGCTGGCTCATGGCCGACCTGTCGTCCACCAGGACACCAGGTCCCTCTCCGCAGAGCTCCCCTCCAGCAGCTCATCCCCCAACCTGTATTGGTGCATGCAATTATTCCTCCCCAGATGCAAGACTCTACACTTGCTTCTGTTGAACCTCATCCGGTGTTTTTTTCTGCCCAGCTCTCCAGCCTGTCCAGGTCTTGCTGAATGGCAGCACGGCCTTCAGGCTGTCAGCCAATCCTCCCAACTTCGTATCATCAGCAAACTTGCTGAGGATGGCCACCACCCCCTCGTCAAGGTCATTGATGAAGATGTTGAACAAGACCGGACCCAGCACCGACCCCTGAGGAACACCGCTGGTTACAGGCCTCCAACCGGACTCTGCACCGCCAACGACGGCCCTCTGCGCTCTGCCAGTCAGCCAGTTCTCAACCCACCTCACTGTCCACTCATCTATCCCACACTTCCTCAGCTTTGTTACAAGGATGTCGTGGGGGACAGTATCAAATGCCTTGCTGGAATCAAGGCAGACTACATCCACTGCTCTCCCCCCATCTACCCAGCCAGAGACAACATCATAGAAGGCTACCAGGTTGTGGCAAAATCAGCAAAAAGCTGTGGAAGTGATAGAAGCTGAACAATGACCCAAGCAGAAAAAGTAACTGTTAGAAAGGGTTAGACTTGCAAGCTGGTGCTGAGCTGCACTCAGCAACCTGCTGTCCAACAGCCATGGCCTTTTTTATTTAAAAATATTTGCTTCCAGTTTCAGCTGCGTTCTTGGCTTGCTACAGTGCTCTACTGTCCTCTTCAATAGTAACTAAAATTCAATGCTAGTCTGATTTCCTTCTTTTATTGTTCTCATCACACTCCTGACCTACTGAGCCTTAGCGGGAGACCTGAGAAAACAGGGAGGTGCCCGTCTCAACAGGTTCAAGCTGCTCTGACAGCTTCAGTCCTTAGGGAGAGGAATCCCTACTGCTGTGTGTTTGCTTAAGTTCTTGGCCTCTTCCACCTGCAGAGGTGTGCAGTAATCCTCCAGGAAGACCGTTGCCAGATTGCTCAGCCTTCTGCTGGCTGAGAGAGAGAAGCGAAGCATGCACTCCACCACTGGGAGAGGTGTGGTCTGCTGGCATGACTGCGGTGTTGTCAGATACATCAGGGTTGTGACTGCTGACATGACTGTCTCTTCATTGGAGCTGGAGAGGCAATTTATTATGGGCTCTACTCCACTGGCCTCCAGGATATAGTCTTTGTTAGTTTTATCCAGGCACAGGTTGCAAAGACCACCTGAAATAGCGAAAAAAGCATCTATACATGCAAAACAAATTCTTTCTGCACCCTCATCCAGACACACTCCACACTCTCGAAGGCACCTTATTTGGGAATAAATGGTAACAGTCTGAGTGCTTTTCATATCTTTGTATGCACTTTGGTCCTAACCTGTGAGATGCTTGCCCTGAGTTGTCCTCAGATAGCTGCGTGATCCTTCCTTCTTTTCATAAGACAACACACAAAAATATTTTTCTTGAGTGGTAAGAGGAAAATCAGTCCTCAAGATACCAAGAACTATACGATAGATTTTTAATTGCCCTATGTAACCTTTTTTTTTTTTTTTTTCCAACTCAGTGCAGTAACGGCAATTATTTCCTTAAATGCAACTGCATAAATATCCCCTTTTTCTAAAGCGCCGATTGATATTTGGCAATTCCTGTTTTCTAGCACAAACACAAGCTTCCAGGTTTTGTGAGAACTGGAAAACTTCAAAGCTCTTCAAGAAATCTTCTCTTGATTCTTCCCCGAGATTTGCCAACAGGGCTCCTGCACGTCCTTAGAGGGCACTGCACGGCTGCACACGACGCGTGCTGCAGAACCAATCACCCGCGTCACAGCACCAAAGGGGCTGTAAGGCACCTTTTTTTTATTTTTTATTTTTCCCCAGTTTACTACAGACGTTTTAGAGAAACAGAAAACGGCATATGGATGCACTAAGAATGCTGTCCTTACCCATAGCAAATTCCACGAGGGTCTCGTTGTCTTCCGTCAGCATGTCGAGGAACAGGTCCAGCACCTGGAGCTGCCGCAGATACTCGTAGTTCCTGGGGTCGTAGGCGAAGTTGGCCAGGTTGGCCAGCACCTGCTGCTTGGCCTCTGCAAGGGAAAAGAGCGGCGTGAAACGAGGGGCGGCGGCACCTGGCGCCAGTACACAGAGATCTTTGCTGGATGGAAATTTCGCTTTTACACGCGGGGTTACCTGGGCTGTCTGTCACCTGGAACTCGGTGACGAGGGCCTGCAGATACTCCAGCCTCCCCAGCTCCATCCTGAGTTCTAAGAACTAGAACCTGGCGTTCAGCCGCGATCAGCCCGCGCCGCCGGCGGGAAAGACACCGACGCCGTCCGCCAACTCGCGGCCGCCATTTTGTGGGCGTTACTCTCAAGCGGCCGCCGGCGCCATTTTGTGGGTGTTGCGGCTCCTCCCGTCGGTCGGGCTGCGGCGTGGGAGGCCGGGACCGTTCCCGTGCGGGGTGGAGGGCGGCTGCCCGGGCGCCCTGCGCGTTGCTCGTTAGTGCCAGAGTGAACGCGCATCTCACTGTTCCAGTGTTTTCAGCAATCGCGTATTTTTAACGTTTCCTCTTTGTTCTGCAAAGATGCTCACCTGGTTGTTTGCACCCAGGCTCGGGCAGTTGCGCATCTGGGAGCTCCTCGTGCCCATGAACTCAGAAGCGCAGGCGCACAAGTGCTGCGGACAGCGGGGAAGGGCGGTACTGCCGGGTTTTGGTGGGGATTGGGACTCCCGGCTGGGGAAGAGCAATGCAAGGGGGATTTTTATGGAGTGGATAGGCAACAGTGAAGCCAAGAAAAGGAAGATATTAACAAAAGGCAGCAGATGTTTCCAGCCTGTTTACACAACGGGCTGATCTGAGGACAAAGCAGTGCCGTTGTTCTGAAGGGCAGCTCCCATGGAGCTGCTGCTTCTGAGCACCGCGAGCAGCGTCAGATGTGTTGGTGTGCAGGGAATGCAGTGAGATAGTAAGCTGAAGAATACAAGATGTAAGGGGTCCATAACATCTCTTAGTTTTGCTAACTCAAAAGGAATTTGCAAATAGCATCGCTTAGTTTAACCTCTTGCTAACTCAAGATGAATTTATTTCTTAGTTTAACCTTTTGCTGGGCCAAGCACATTCTCAAAAGGGAGCCTTCTCAAGTCAGTAGAAAGGTGCCCCCAAGAAAGCAGTGGAAAGGGAAGATAAGCAGGATAAGAAGTTGCTGAGGCATGCAAGGCGGGAGAAGAGCTCAGAACTGGGACAGAGGTTGGAAAGACATGGCATGGAAGACATCTGACTTCATCCCAGAGCAAACACCAGGTGGGGAGGAAGACACAGAGCCTTCATCCAATGGAAGCTACTGCTCATGCCCTGGGTGGAGGACAGTATGTAAATGAATTCCCGGAAAAGTAATGAGTATGTCTTGGGTAATACTGCTGAATATGTATGGTTTGGCTAATAAATGTATCGAGACCTCACTCTCTGGTGTGCAAGCTAGGAGGAGCGAGCCCCCTTGCAGCCGGCTTGTGGCACAGTGCTGAAATAAAGACATACCTGCTCTGATAACCTTACGTGGATTAGAGAGTTTGATTCCGCAAATCAACAGAAGCAGAGGTGCATAAACATCACACGTGGGTGGGCTTAGTAGAGATTGCCATTTCTTTTGTTGAAGCAATTGAATAGAATCATGGAACCGTAGAATCATTGAGGTTTGAAAAGGCTTCCAGCCAGCTCTTCACCCTTAGCAAAGTATGTACCTGTCAGATTCTTCTATAGATGAGGTTGGAAACAGTGCACTGATGTTACAGTGTCCTGCACTGACTGAAGGGCCCCTGATTTTCATTCAAAGGAAGCTGGACGTGGTCTCATCCACCAAATGCAGGGCCTCAAGGACAGGAACACTGGGCTGGTAGTAGCTCCTACCACGCAGTGAGCTGTTTGCTCATGTCCACCTTAAACAGAAGGGTGAGGAAAGAAGCTGCACTGAATGCAGCAGTGCTCTCAATGTTGCAGTACTGTGGGGAGACAGGGCAGGTTAAACTCAAGGTATTTATTTCTACATGGTATAAAAGTTCGGCCAAGCCTGTGCTAGCAACTTCAACTGTTAAAAAAATTACAGTGAGTGTGTGTATATATATATAAAAGTATGTGTATATGCATAAAAAGAAGTAACAAAGATTCTACAAATTACTTCAGTTTAAAATGTTGCCATATTAGCAGATTTAATGTAGGCCTTTGTAAATTTAAGTATTAGTGTACTTTAAGCCACATCTGTCATTACTAATATGTACGAGGGTGTGAGTGTAAGACAGGTAGAGAAGAGAAAGCAAATGCAGACCAAGCAAACCAGCAGGTGTTTGAGGATGGTGGGATTGACTAATAAGGGGTGAAAAACATTGCATTTGAAGAGGAAACATGCAATGATGAGTTCACAGGTACTGTATTTGTAGTCAAGTTTTGCAAGCACAAAACCAGTAGGAACTTTGTCTCCTGCAGTGATTTCACTGTGAGCAGTGTTTAGGAACAGCCCATGCCCATGGTGATTGGGTGATGCATCCCTGAAAACTGTACTCTGCAGGCCATGTATTCAGCATGTGGCAAGAGGCAGCCTGGAGGAGAGGAGCACTGGTACTCACCTTTCTGGGAGCTGCTTGGTCTGTTCCTTCTAGATTTTATCTTGTTTTGAGTTTAATCCAAGCTGGTTAAGAGATGGGAGGAACATTTTGCATTTAATTTAAGCTGTCTCATAGAGAAGAGTTTGGTAACATTCCCCAGGTTTATGGTCCGCAGAGATTTTTTGTAAGAGCTGGAGGCTGTGCTAATGCTGATTACATGACCTGTGCATGCATCTGACTGTTGTGTGCTGCATTACTGCAGGAAGTTTGTCCTGGTCGTACAGAAGGATCACTTGGCAGCAGGCAGTGTTGGCTGAAGCATGCAGCCCTCTTGCTCAGGCTGTTTGCTCAGGTGATATGGGCCGTATTTAATCATCTCACTGCTCTGTCCATGTTGCACAGACAAGTTAAGCATAGCTGTGGTATTTACAGCTTCAGGGGTAGCCTAATGACAGTGGTGCCAACTGATAGCTCAACAAAGTTAGAATTTGGTCAATTTCAGGTTCTGGTAGGTATGTTTCTTTTCTTGCAGTTACTAACCAGGTCTGCAAACTATGCCAGGCTCTTCATTTAAGTGATTTTGCAGTTCTGAGGTGTTTTAGAGTATGTGAGATGACAGTAACTTTTTTTTTTTTTCAAATCAAACTTTTCCAAGATTTACACTGGCAGACTATCTAAGTCTTATAGGGTTCACGGTCTTGCAATATTTCAAATGAACTTCCTGGTGAATGTTTCATAGCAGTAAGGAAAGGCGCTTGTTGCAAAATACGTTTCGCTTCGAAGTTAATGATACGGTTAATGACAGAGGGAGCAGGAAAGAGTATGAAGGGACTGGGTGAGGGTTATTTATCTCCTGCCATTTTTTCTTGTTCTGCTGACTCTGAGAGGTTTGTAACCTGGCTGAAGCATTAGTGTTTGTCCAGGGTTATTTTACTGTCTGTAGATGTTAAAAACAGCTCCTTCAAAGGGTGGTGGTAATTAAGCTGTGCTTGCTTTGTGTACTGGGACAACCATAAACCAATAGCAAGAACTTTTATTATTTTATTTTTCTTCTGGGCCTCAAGGTTCTTAAAGGCTGAGTATTGATGTACTGAGGGGCAATATTTATTATCCTGTAGCATGCTCAGTGTGCCCAGTGCTTTCAGTTACACATTGCAGAGCTGCTGCCCAAGGCAGCTGGGAGTTCAGGCTGGGAAGAGAGGTAGAGAGAGGAGGAGAGGCATCAAACAGAAAGGGAGGGAGCTAGTTTTCTCTATTATGGCAGTTCAGTCACATTATTTACCTGTGGAAACACAGCTTAAGTGTTATCTGTTCTCCATCTGAGATTTGTTTCTAACCTGTGCATTCTAAAGGTATGTGTAAGCAGCCAGGGGAGATAACCCTCTTTTCAGGCATCTTAAGTTGTGTAAGGCTGTTGGGAAGTTCTTAGTAAACAAGATGAAAAAAGTGAAAAGGATGGATTTGTATACTGTTTGTCTTCCCAGAAACCTCAGCTTCTGCATAAGACTCCAGTGACTCTAGCACTGAGTCTGAGAGTATCAAAGTATCAGCTCTATAAAGCACTCGTAACTCCATGTCCTAAGTTATATTACACTGCTGTGTACAGCTAGGAGATAATTAAAACTGAGAATTCTTTGCCGTAGCGTAGGAGGAGCTGACCTCTGTGTGTCAGCTCAGTTGGTGAGTTCCTGTTATTCCCCCTGTGCCTTGCAAATAGATACTTGTTTGTTTGCTTATGGGCAAGCTGGGGCTAAAGCATTGCAGGCAGTGCTGCGGCTGGTGCTGGACATTCCGTTACTCCCTCAGTTAAACTTTGTTTCCTGGGATAAATTCTGGTGGGCAGTACCTGGCCATATCTTGCCTGTTTTGTCTGGAACATTTGTAGCAGCGGAAGGATCTGGGACAACCTAATGCCCCATTTCTGGAAGGAAATGGAAAGGGAACGCAAAGGAGTGAACAGAATTTCAAATTTAAGAATTACGTAAAGGAAAAGTGTCAGTATGTTGAACTGCTTAGCTGTTTCATTTGTAATGACTAGAAGAGGTATGAGACTCAATCCCTCTGCATTGGTTTGTTTTGATGAAAGGAGGAAACCCCACCTTTTCCCTGGAAAAACAGCAAGTGGAAACTGTGGTTTTACTGCTAAGAATTTGATACAGTGGTTCTCAAGATTAAGTACTAAAATTGCTTTAGAAACTGCTTTCGCTTGCAGAGTTGAAAGCTATTACTTCTTCCAGTTCACTGACATATTGCAGTTCCATCTTTTGGATGTTCTAGAATGTTGAGCAATCTTCAGCTGCGGTACTTTGTGAGATATCTGCTCAGAGCACGTGGGATAGGAAATACAGTTCGCAGCTCAACAGAGGGAGTTCAGAGGCTGATGCAACTCTCGTGTTATTGCTGACAAATGTAACTCCTAGGAGTGTGTTGGGAAAAGCCTCTCATAGCCAAGAGACTGCATGGATGTGAGAGTTAACACCAATGTTTCCCACTGTATTTTTTCCCCTCAGATTTCTTTTTAAGTTATGGTTGAGCGAAATTGTCAATAATGAGATGATGTGAGTCTGAGACTAAAGAACTGAATTCATTTCCACAAGGGAGAACTCCAGTGGTGTTGAATTTGCCCTATATACGGCTGTTTACCTTCATTATATGTTGCTCTCCTGTGTTGTTTCGCACCCCCCCCCCCCCCCAAAAAAAAAAAATAGAATTGATCCCAGTTAATGCTGGAAAGAGATTTATTTGTAGAAGCCATTAATCTCTTTTTATGACACATCAGGAAGCACTTGAGATACTACTAATTATACAAAGCAGACACTGTAAGGTTTCAGTCCTTTTGTTTTTGTTGCTCTGGTGTGGAACTTTTGAAGCTTTGAAAATGTACTTGGCGTGAAGAACTCATATATACCTCATAGGAAAAAATATTTGATCTTTGTAGGTTCCTGCCTGAGTTGTGTGACTCATTTGGCAGCCCCCGCATTTTGTTTAGAGATGTGGAAAATAATAACACGCTTCCAGTCAGAACTGTTTGTCTTCTTTCCCCTTCCTCAACCTTGGGAGGCTACCAGGAAAGTTCATATAAGTCTGCACCAAAACTGCATGTTCAGAGTAGGTGAGTAATACTTATGCAAGAACTACCATTGTGCATAGCCATCAGTAATTATTTACCAGTGCTTGCGAGAGAAGTGTGCATATGAAATTCCAGTGACTTCAGAAAGGTACCAACTTAAATCAATTGAATCAACATTACTTTTATTTCTCAGAGCTGGTTGCCATGGATGTTGTTGTCCCGTGGCCTGCTTTAGGACAGCACAGTTCTGTCTGTCCTTTGGCTGGCACTGCCTGTTGGGCTCAGGTCTGCATTGCTCACGTGGAGTCTGACACAGCCCCACCGAACGGATGTGCAGAGAGGAAGGGTGACGGCTGTGGGATGCAGACACTTGTTTTCTCATCTGCCATCAGGGCTGGGTCTCGTGAGGCTTTGTACAGCAGCATAATTGTTATTTATTCTCATATGCTTGTGACGTGCACAACTGCTAGAGTGGGTTGACTTTCAGACTGTGATTCATTTGGCGTTTCACTGTATATGGCAGACTTCTCTGGAGGTACTTTTGAGGTATCTTTCAATCCGTTTTTTTTTTCCAGAGCATAGAAGCTGAGCACCATGAATAATGAAGCTGATATCAGGAAGAAACTTGAGGTGTAGAAGACATAGCGGAAATCATGGGTTGCATCCACCAGGAGACCTGAAATGGAAACCACAACTTAGTTAAAAAGAGGATACGTGGTAAAGGCAACTGTAATGACATTTATAGAAATGATAAATCTGACCAATCCAGGAAAATGCCCTGTACAAAAGATAAGCATTCATAAATGAGTTAAGATCTGTTCTCCAGATTCTAGAGCTTGTTTGTAGTCATTTCTCAGGCGATGTTTCTGTTTCTGTGAAAAGTATTTTCCAGTACACAGAGAAATCAGGAAAGAAAGGAAATTGTAACTTTTTCCCCATGCACTGATTGATTTTTTTACTCATCAGAGGACCTCTGTGTCATTGCCACTTTCTGGGTTTTGGAATGAGTGACCTTAGTACAACCCAGGTCAGAGATCAGAACAAATAAATAAGGAAATCTTTCCAAGACTGACATGTTTGGGTCTCTATATTGAAAACTTGTAACAGTGTGAGGAAAATTCACAGCACAGTGGGCATTATAACTAACTTTGAGAGCCTCAACGCAAAACATTTAGAAGAATGATATGTCAAGTGGGTATTTTAACACTAACACTGGAGAAGGAAAGGCAAAAGGTATTCGGGTAAAATGTATGATGCCTCCTCAACAGGTTGCTTATTTATATATGGAAATATCAGTGTAATTCTTCAATGTATTTTCTATCTCCAACAAGAAAGTGAGCTAATCTTGCTGTACTTTGTTTTCATAGAATGGTTTGGGTTGGAAGGGACCTTCAAGATCACCTAGTTCCAACTCCCTGCTGCAGGCAGCGACACCTCCCTCTACCAGGTTGCTCACAGCCCCATCCAGCCTGGCCTTGAATGCTTCCAGGGAGGGGGCATCCACAGCTTCACTGGGCAACCTGTTCCCGTGTCTCACCACCCTCACAGTAAAGAATTTCTTCCTGATATATAGTCTAAATCTACCCTACTCCAGTTTAAAACCATTTTCCCTCATCCTGTCACTATATGCACTTATAAAAAGTCCCTCCCCAGCTTTCCTGTAGGCCCTTCCGTGTTGGAAGGCTGCTATAAGGTCTCCTCAGAGCCTTATCTTCTCCAGGCTGAAGAGCCCCAGCTGTCAGTTTTGCCCATCTGCCACTCCTAACAGAGACGTCCCAGACCTTTTCTGCACTTTGAGAAAAGCAACTAACACGTTTTGCCTGGGAATGACATGACATACAGTGCATGTAGTCCCATTCATAGAACAGATAGTTGCTTTCCCACTGGATGAGATACAATTCAGTGCCTGGAGAAGAGAGCTAAAACCAGTAGAGGATTCACACTCAGGTTTGTATTTTGTCTGTCAGTCTTTTGAATTTGTTGCTATACTGCAGGAGCAGGTACTTAGCCAGGTTATTCAGTGGCTTTTGGAGTGAACTGTGAAATCTGTGAGTAATTTATTAGATTTGAGGGCATAACTAGTTTCCTTTCTTGCCTCTAGAGAAAAATGAATGCACTCCAGAACCAGGAATAACAATAAGTAGAAGAGGCTTTTACTATAAGCCTCTTCAGTTACGTAGAGCTGGTAATACCTCTGATGACAATAGATGTATGGATGTTTGCAATTTCTTGAGACTTCATAGATCAGTGCTAGGAAAGCAGTGAGAATTTTATGACAGCACGATCCTACTACTGTAATTCCTCTCTGTGCTCTGCCCTTCGAAGGAAACAAGTTCTCATCACTGCATGCCTATCGAAGCTGCCTGCCAAATGTGCAGCTTTTTCACTGTCAGCTGTTGCTTCTTAGGCAGCTACAGAAATTATCCTTGTTTGGCTGTGAGAAGGGCATTCCTTTCTGAGTCTTCCTTTTGTATTGCTCCCTCTGCATAATCAGCTGCCTGCATGGATCTGGAAACTCATTCATTCCTCTTCAATATGCTCCCAAATACTTATCATCGGTGTCTAAAAACCTTGTTTTTCTCCAATCTGCTTTAATAGGTTTTCTCACCTGTCAGAGGGGGTCCAATGAGAACAGTGATACTCTCCAGGATGGTGAAGAGCCCTAGAGCGCTCGAGAACCTGTCCATCTCCACCACGTCCATCAGCACCTGGAATGTGAGGGCTCCACTGCCACTCATGGCTATACTGAAGATGACGCAGTAGAAGATGAGCATGCTGAATTCAGCTGAGATGACACAAATGAAATTTCCCAGCCCACTCAGGAGCACGGCCAGGCTGTACAGGTAGATGCGTCTCCCTGTGAAGATTGTTTGTCCTGAGAGCAGCCCTGTCAGAGGGCGCATGAAGATGTTGATGAATCCAATAATGGAGATGAGGAGGGCTGCCCTGTGTTCCTCCAACCCATTCTGGATGGCATAAGGTACGAGGTAGATATGGGGTAACGCAAGCCCCATCATCATCCATGTCACTCCAATCGTGTAAATCTGGTACCTTTTGTTTTGACAGAAGATATCAAGAGCCAGGTAGTTCTGCAGCATCTGGAAACATGTGATCTTTCTGGTTTGTTCCTGGAGCTTTAGGTGAGAAGATGCTCTGTTGGACAGCTGAGCGTCTTCTGCTCTTCTCCCTGGCTCCTCTCCTGTACTGGAAAACTGCAGTAGTGATCCCAGTGCAAACTTCACTGGTCTCATAATAGCTCCACAAACACAACAGTTCAACAGGATTCCTCCAAAGATAAGAAAAGTATCTCTCCAGCCCATCTCATCTAGCAGGTATCGAGAAAGAAGCGGCCACAATGTCAAACCAATAGAGACACCGGTGGACGCCATGGCATTGGCCAGCGTTTGCCACCGCACAAAGTAGGAGCCCAGTGCAGTCACTCCTGCCTGGAAGCTGAAGCATGACCCCAGACCTAAAGATAAGAATGAAAGAGAAAATAGCAGCACATGATCTCTCTGTAGTGTCTTACAAGATTAAAAGAGCCCAAAACTCTGGTGTACCCACAGATGACTTCATCACAGCCCCCAGTGATTAATGATCAGTAATCCCAAATGGGGGGTGAAGAAGGATGTTGTGTATACTTTAGATTCCCTGTGTTCTCAGGAGTACTGAATACACTGCTCTAAGCTGATGTTCGAGCCACACTGCCATGCCCATGATTGTTCCAGAGTTGTTCTTGGGAAAAATGACCAGGACTTGGCTTTATACTGCATTCAGCAGGCAGAGTTGATTCCTGACGCTTTCACCAGGTTTCAGGGAGTTAATTATTGTTCATCTCTGTGCTGCACACAGACCTTAGCTTGCAAGAGTCAACAGGTTTGGTCCCAAAGTGATCTGGCTTCACAGATCAATTTCTCTTTGTTAGAAAAATAGCATGGATTGAAAAACAATTACCTAGGAGAAATATTTGGAAAGGATAAGTTCCCATCTGTTACTTCTGTTCAAAACCAACATAGTATTTGGTCAGAGAAAGATAACTCACATCTCCCCAGACTGGGAGTGGTGAAGTCTGTGCCCAGGATATTTGTGAAGGATGTTATCCCAACATTGCACTTCGAGGTGGGAAAAAGTCCCCTCTTCAAAGGCAAAAGGTTGTGAAGCTCCTAAGGAGAACAGACATTTTTGCTCTCTCTGTCACCCTTAGAGACCTGTAGCCTTTTCCAGGGAGAAGTACTTTGATATGAGCTGACTGGGTGAGATGTGTGTTAAAGGTGTGTGAAGGGCAAGCCTATCCAGCATGCAATTCCCAATGAGCTGTGGGGCTTTGATTTATTCTATTTCACAGCTAAGTGAAAAGCACGAGTGCTCAGTCCAGACTTCTACCACTTCGCAGCACAGCAGCTGGATTTCGCTGCTGTTCCTTGTACTTACCAGTGATGAGGCCAGCTGTTATGTAAAGCTGGCTGAGGGACTTGCAGAAGGAGCTGGACACCATGCCCACGCTGCTGAGCAGCCCTCCCACTATGACAGCAAACCTGCAGCCAAAGTGCTTCACAAGGATGCTGCACAGAGGCCCTGAGAGAAGAGAAATAAAATAAAAAGCAAGCAGTGAGGGAGAACAGAATTGTTCTGTGGGTGCTAGAATGCTGCAGTTATCAAACAATTTAGGTTAGAGAGCCTGTGGATTGTCCCAGCAGCAAAATTTAAGGAAGGAAACAGAAGTAGAAAATGCACTCCCTGATCCTCCGAAGAGCTTGGTCAGCTTGTCAGCAGAAGGGACTGCACCTGTGATCTGCTTGTGTTTTGGCCATGAAATAGGATTCCTAAGCTTCCCTGTGATTGATAGTAGCTAATAATCCTGGAAATGGAAGTGTAATTCTGTTCTCATGTTGTGTCAGTTCTACAAACAATTTGGAAAAGGATAGGACTTGAATTTCCATGTCCCTGAGTAAGAGATACTGAACAAAGTGTTATTTCTGCTTGCATATTTCTACTACTCTTTCACTGTGTTTTTCAAATATTCAGCCACAGAAGATTCTAAATTGTCCTTGGTGTCTTCTACATAGGTGAAATTCTCTGCAGGAGGGCAGGTTGACTCTGGAACAGATCAAGAACAGGAGAAAAACAGGGATTGTCCTTGAGGGGGATAATTTGAAAATGTCTATGGAGGTGTATGCATGTTTGCATTGGAATCAGTCTAAGCTTCAGGCTGTGGCATCCATGCTCCAGCTTATGGAGCTGACCTGAAAGCTGTCTCCATGAAAACAGTACAACGCTGTTGTCAGTTCAGCTCTTTCCAGATGTCTGTTTTAGCATACCTGGCCAGCGTGGGTAGCCATGAGGACCCAAGCCTCTTTGCAGGCTGTGCACATCCCTGATCTTTCTCCAACACCACAAGACCTGGGTCTTCCTGGTGGAGCAGAAATGTGGGCATTGGGCTCGTGTTGCTTGCAGGCTTTTCTAAGTAGGAGTTATGCTATTTCATCAGCAAAACCAATTGACAAATAGACATGGAGGTATGTGAGTAAAGTTAGTTGATTCATTAATTTTCACAGGCTGTTTGTTGGTGAGTTCTGTGAGAGTGGGGTAAATTACAAGGTTGCTAATGCCATAGATTTTGGGAGACGATGATGTTAGTTCAGACCTGCAGGCTGCCAATGGAAAACATTTCTCTCTGCATGTTCTGATGGAGGAGGCTTTAATGGCAGCTTCATTTTGTGTTTCTGCCAGGGTCTGCATTATTTTCAAGGCTTACTAATTTTTTTCCTCTTCTTAACACTTAAAATTATGTAAGTAAATTCAAAAAGTCTGCAAGCTTCAGAGTTAGGAATCAGCACGGGGAAAATAACCTGTGGAAAAGTTTTGGTTTGAAATAAAATCTGCATAATCAAGCAAGCAGCTGAACGTTCTTAACATTAGGACTGTAATTGTGTGCATTTTGATCTGCTTGGGAGATTTTCACCTTGGACTTCAACTGGCCTTTGAAGAAGTATTCATCGGGCTCAGCAAACTAGTGACTGCATTCTGTTCCAGCAAAACTGCTGCACTTGAACTTGCGTGAGTCTGGAGAGTTGCAGTGGCCTTACAAATTCTGTTAGTGCATGTGATCACCATGAGGCTATTCTTTCCTTGTGTAATTAATCCCTTTTGGATCTATATTGGCTGTCTTTACATTAACTTTCACTGTGGTCCCAGCCTCCCACAAAACAATTACTTCATTATTGAAGACAGAATTGATATGTCCTCACAGAGGCCGCCAGACTTATCTTTCCTAGGCGTGCTGGGACCGAGCTGCTTTTCAGACCATTCCCAGAGCCACTGGCTCCTGTTCTTTTCCTGGTTCCTACAGCAACCAGACCACAGGTCATGCCCAGCAGCTTCTCAAGTCAAACAGCCATGGCACCGCTCTGTTTCTGTTGAACTTCAGTGTCGATTCCTTCTGTAGCTGCTTTGCCTGAGGTCTTCCCTCTGTGCCTTGCAACTCTGGGACTACCTGCTTCCACTAAGGTGCAAACTCTTTTTCCCCCATATCCAGCTCTCAGCCAAGTATTGCACAGTGAAACTTAACCTGCTGCAGCCATCACGTCAGTGTGACTCAGGGCTCTGCTTTTTTTTTCCCCTCATACTGCTGCGTCACCTTTCAGCAATACTGGAAGAGGGCAGGTGTGAACGAAGGGAGCAGCTCAGGTATATGGGAGTCGTTATACACTTTGCTGGATGGAGTTCAGATGGACTGTATATCACACAAGCATGGTGGGTGTATGAGGAGGGGCCAGCAGCAACATGAACCATTTACTGAGAAGCTCTCGAGCTGCTGGGTATGTTTTACTCTCCTATGCAGGAATAGGAGCTCTGTATGCCCCCTCCCGTGCAACTCCCACATTTTCTGTAGGGAAGAAACAGTGCTTAGTGCTCCTGGGTGATTCACTCCTTGTCCGCAAAGCAGCACCCTCCATCCACCCCCTTCAGCTGCAGGGTGCTACCTGGCCCAAGTTCTGCATTAAACCAGTTGTGCGATACCTGCTGCTGCACGCTGTGCCACTGCCCAAGGAGCTACTTTCAGCCCTGAGCCTCAGCTGGTAGCCTGGGGGAGCAGAGCTGGCATGTGGAAGGGCATGAAGAAAGTACCCAAGATCCAGCCCTACTTGCCAGCTTATTTAAAAATAACTGTGAAAAATAATTAAGTTCTCATTGTTCTGGAGAAGCTGGGCTGAGAAAGAGATTCACCTTCCTCGTTTTAGTTATCCGTTAGAGTGGTGGATGGGAACTTGGTATCTGCGGACACTTGGTGCTGGGCTCTGTGGGCATGGAAATCGCTGGGAGGTGCCCTTCACTGCCGAGCAACCGGCCCCAGACCTCCCTCTCCCTTCCTCCTCAAAGAAATGCTGAGTACCCTCCTAAGGCCCTGTGTCCACGCTGGAGCCACAGGAGGCAGCGGAGGGCATCCCTACAGCCTCTACTTACCACCTGCGTGCAGCACAGCAACCATGATGGAGGGGAACCACGATGTCTCGCTGTTGGTGGCCTGGAACTCATGCTGGAGGTCAGTGAAGAAGACGCCGATGCAGGAGGGGAAGCCCAGCGTCAGCCCCTGCAGCACCACTGAGGCCACCAGGACCATCCATGCCCATCCCCGGTCCTGGACTTTGGCAGTTCCTCGTGCTGCTGCTCCTCCTTGGGCCATGGCTTCTTTCTACTCACAGGCAGCCTGCTGGGGAAGGGAGTGCAGCTACCATGCAGCCCTCAGTCCAGGAAACGGACCTACGAAGACAAGGGCTGTGGGTATTCCCTGGGCTCAGAGGCACCAGCGTGTCCCAAGCCCTTGGCAGTGCACACTCTGGACTTCTTGCATTGCATTTCTTCCAGGACTCCTTTCTCTCTACAGGATCCTGGAAGATTGCTCGAGAAATGACTGCCTTCCCCTTTTATATTGCACAAGACAGTGAGCGCAGCCAGGTACAGGACAGGACCACACCTCCTTTGAGGTATGAACTGGCCTTACCCAGTTCCACCCTTATTTTCCCTTTCACCTGCTTTCATCATACAGAGTCCCCTTGCTGGCAATTGCTAAGGTCACCAAGTCCTCACACTGAGAGGAGTGACCAAAAAACTCTGCAAATGCCAAGAAAAATAGAAACATATAAGGCTTGTATGTGGCAGCATACTGTTGCACTGCACATACAGTTCAAATCACTAGTGTTGAAAAAACATTTTAGAAGTCACTGATTAATTAGGATCCAGTGATCTCAGATATACTTCCGCTATATCTCTGTCTAGATCTGAAGATGAGAGATCCCAAGTTTGCTTGCTGTGAGATCAGCAGCATGAAACAAGAGTATTTCACATGAATAAAGGCACAAAACAAATCTTTGGCAGCTGGACAAGCTCAAGAAAAGCACTGTAAGGTTTGCACCGCACAGTATTTATTTAGCACTAGACTAATGCCCCTCCCCTACAACAATAGCTACAACTGAGTGTTGTGTGCAGCTTTAAGAATGAATAATAACTCATTCTAGCTCATTATTTCAAGCTTGCCATGGCAACACGCTCAGAATCAGTTCCATACCTGGGGCTGGACCAGGCCTGGCGACGTGAGGGGCTGAAGCGCAGTGCGGGTGGCTCATTGTGGCGTGCGGGGTGCTTCTGCTTCAGCAGTGCCCAAAAGCTCTGATGAAGTCTTTTGCAACGTTACCCTCAGCATCATTCTGTAAACAGGGCTGCTGTGCCGGCTGGCTTGCAGCCAGGGAAAAAAGGGCTGCAAGCAGAGGGGGCCCGTGGGAAGGGGCTCTCACATGCAAATCATGGTGGGGGTGCTCAGCATACTTTAATCCTTTGTCCACTTTAGCTGGGTGCAGATAATGCAACTAATTCAAGTGCTTGTCTCTCTGGTTTGAATTTGCTGGATGACAGCCTAAAACCTCTCCCCGGCAACAGCAAACCCCCAAAAAAAGGCAGAAGCACAGCTCCTCTCTGTTCCCAGCCACCCTGTCCAACATCTGAGTGTGTCCAGCAGCAGATTTCTGCAGCTCAGGCTCACGGGGGAGAGTAGAGCTGGGGGTCACGCACTTGCCATGGCTTTTGCCTGCTGCTGGCCGCCGGGCAGTGTATCCCTGTGGCCTCCGAACCTTCAGCATCAGCCAGGCCTCAGGCTGTGAGCAGCTCTGGGACTTGCAGTCGGCTGCCAGGTGGTGCCTCACCGCCTTCTGCCTGTGCAGAGTGAAGGGAGTGGGTTTGTTCAGCGCTCAGCTGGCCATGCCTGCCGAATGGCTTCGCAAAAATGGCTTTTAATCCTTCCCGAGTGTGAATGTGGCAGGCTGCTGCATGCTCTGCTGCGGCCATGTTGTCCTCAGCCTGTTCCTCAGTTGTGTCGAGACCAGGACCAGCACAAAGCTGAGGCAGATTCTCACAAGCTCGAATGCTTGTCTCATACTGATTGCACTGGGATTTGGATTGGGGCTCGCAGCAAGGCATGCATGAATGCTTGCTGCAAACTGTGTGTTGGTCAGAGCCGAACTGGTCAGCAGTTCCGTCTCTGCTTCACCTATCCTCTTCAGTTTCTCTCTTTCGGCTCTGAATGTTGTTTTTGCTGCAGTGACCATCAAGATGCTGAGTTCAATCTTTGCTGGATTTCCTTTGGGCAGCGCAGCAGGCCTGGAGCTTTTCCTTATGGCAGCACATCAGGAGTGCTCGAACAGTGCTCGTTTCCCATTCCCGTGCTTCTGTTTCCCTCAGCTGTGATGGGGGACTGCAGCTGCTGCGATGAGAGCACACAGCAGGGCTGCTGGTGGCTCTGTGTGCATTCACATGGGGCATTTGCACAGCTCCCCTCCTCAGAAGAGCTTTACATTCAGCCTGCAGATGACGACAGTATCTATATGTCAGCCTCAGTGAGAGCTGGCAGCTGTGGGCATCCCTGTGGAGGGAAGAGCAGACCAATTCTTGTCCCAAACTTCTCATAGGGTCACAGCAGCAGGAAGAGAACCCAGGAGTGTGTACAGGGGGAGGCTCTGAGCCCAGAAGATACCTATGGTTGGGAACAGGGAGGGCAGCAGGAAGAAATGTTCTCTAGTTCACAGTACACTAACTCTGCACCCTGCTTCATGGCATGCAGCATCCTCCTGCTGCCCCACCTCAGCCTGGTGTGAGCTGGGCATGTGTTTATGAATGTAAAATAGGCTGTGTGCACAGAGGCAAGATGTTTACTATAAACAGAGCCAGGCGGTAAAATCTGGGGGGGGGGTCACTCTGTGTCTGTTGGGGGTAGGAAGGCCAAGCACTTCTCTTGGTAAACAGCTCTGTAAGTGACTTTTTAAGTTCATTTTCATCCTTTGTTTTGTGCCAGGTGACTTTCTCAAGGTCACAGCATTGCTCCCACCTTCTCCCCCTGCAAAGGGTATCAGAGCCTTGCTGGCACCAATAAGTTTCTAATTAGGCTGAGCAGCCTCATCTGACTCGACTCCCCTCCACTCCCCTCCCCTCCCCCACATTCTCCCCACCTATTTTGATTCCCAGTTGCATTTAAGCCTGGCTCCTTGCCTAGTACAGCCTTCGGGCAGATGTCCCAGTACTGTCCCTATTTTCTTGGCTTGCTCTCAGCTCTGCCTGACTGCCCTGAGCTCATCAATTACCAAGACACAGGTGGAGTACCAGGTGGGATATTGGTTTTGGGTGGCCAAAAATAACTCTCACCCAGTACTGAAGACTTTGGCTTGGAGATGGGAAATGGGAATTGAAGTGAGTGATGTCAGTGGTGCAGGTGCTGACAGCTTCTGTTGGCTTGGAAGAATTTGGCAAGATACAGCTTGCTCTGGTGGGTGACTGCATGTGGTTCTCCTGCATACTGGCCCTTGCCCTCCTGACTGCTGTGTTCCTCCCCATGCAGCCTGTGGCTGTCCTGCATGCACTGAGGATGTTTGGTGAACAGAAGGATGGCTTCAGAGCCCAGTCTGAGAAAGATGTGCTTGGCCACCTTGGCTCTCGCTCTTATTAATGGGGAGTTAATGGCTGACTGCTTGGATGAGGTGTAAATCCCACTGCTGTTAGCTGTGCAGAGGCTGCAGACAGGGAAACAGCCCTGTTCTGGGATGATGGTAAATAGGCGTTGCTCTCTTTTAGGGATGCCTCTTGCCCTAGTATGCTGCAGTCCTCCCAACACTGTCCCTATTTTCCTTTATGTTGGGTTATGTGTAGCTCAGGTCCAGCACCTTTCCTTTTTGCCTCAGCTGCAGCGTAGGGATGATTTGAACCTTCATTGCTAGTCATTTTTGTCTCTTTTTCTGTTAATAGTTTCTCATTATGATGAAGTATTCTGTTAAGATGGATAAGAGTTTGAGGGTGAACGGCCAGGATTGATGGGTCATGATTTTGAGAGAGCCAGAAGGTTTTCAGGCTCCAGCTAGCAAGGATGAAGCTTTGGCCATGCTGCTTTTGGCAGATGCTTTGTTGTTGTCGTCCCTGTCAGGTCCTGCTCCTCCTGCCCACACCCAGAAGCATTGCAGTGTTTGCCATTGTGATTCCTGGGAAAGGGACTGGAATTCTTCACCCTGCTGGGAAATGCAGGTCACTCTGTGCTTAGGGTTGTGTTTCTGGACGCGGGGGCAGAAACTGCAAAATGTGATTTCCACCCTTAGTTTTATGGGTAAAAGCCCTTGGTTTAGCAAATACAACCAAACCGTTCTTACTTCCCATATGTTCCCTTGTATTCAAATTTAAGAAAACTATTAGCAGTGTTAGGATGGGGGTGGCTGTTCATTAGGTGTTTCCCAGCTCTAAAGAGACCCATTTGACTGCTTTTCTCATTTAGAGCCTGACTCTCTGGTCACACACACAGCAGATTGGTGCTATCCTGGTGCCTGGAGGTGATTGGGAGGGGATTGCACTTTTCTTTGCTGTGATTTGGAGAAACCAATATCTTTCTCCAGCCCTGGAGGAATCAAGTATTGCAGGGGTCATTTGCTGGGATAAAATTTGGGTTAAATCTTCAGTGACCATTTCAAAACCAGATCTAGGTGGAAGAATGTGACTAAGGTGCTTATTTCCCAAACAAGTCAGCAATCTGGGTTACAAATATTTATGAGCCTTCAATCTGGAAATAGATGTGACTTTGCCCAGGGTGCAGGAGAGCGTGAACAGTGGGCTGAGCCACACAGTTATGTGAAAACCAAGACAGCGTGTGGGCGCTGAGATGAACTCATGGCTGTGGGCAGAGCTCTGTCATCTCTTGGACTTGCAGAGAGGAGAAATGCAGCTGTGGTTTCCACTCTCCTCTGGAGCCCTAGGCCACAAATTTAGATGCTGACAGATGCCTCAACTAAGCTGCAGTCCTGTCTGGCATGGAGATACAGGGGTGGGCCATGAAGGTTTGTAGGTGTCCTGAACCAACTGGAGTGGCTCAGCTGTGGTTGGATCAGCTGTGATTTCTGCTTTCAGCTGCCATGCCCATATGCTCCCCTTGCACGACACCATGTGGTGAGTGTCTCATCTTGCACAGCTGTGGGGCCAAACCCTGTTTGGGGATGTGCCAGCCCTCCCTGCTCAGCTGCTTTACAGCTCAGCCTCAGAGCAGCTGCAGTGGGCAGCAGCAAATTCTGGTTCAAAGTAAGACTAAGTTCATCCAAGTTTCCCCACTGTTTACTCATCTTTCCTCCTCCTCCTTTCCCCTCCCTGTGTCAGGCCTGAATCATTGCTGTTATCTAAATTCTGGCGTCACCAAATCTTGACAACATGTTGTCTCTTTGCCTCCCGCTGTTTGCCAATCATACGACACCTCTGTTTCACACGTTTATGAGCTGCAGTGTTCCATAAACAGGAAAAGAACTAAATCTCAACTTATCTCCAGGTCTGCTAACACCACAAACATGAGGAATGCTGTGGCATTCAGGGTGGAGGTAACAGATCGCCTATTTTAAATACTCCCCCAAGGTTTCAGAGCCAACGCTGCATGCCCAGAGAAATCTCAGCTGACAGTTGTCTGCTCAGAACACCTGGGAAGCTCTTTAGAAATGGCAGTTTATTTGTGCTGCATTTGTCTTGGTGAAGCAAGAATCGCTGCGCCTTTTCCTTCAGTGGGAAAGTGGAGAACTGTTTGAGCTTCTCCAGCTGTTTGGGGGGCTTTGTAGTACAGGGAGGGGCGATGCTGTTGGAAATGCCAGATGTTTCTGCTGCACATGCTGAACCAAACAGGTGGCTAGCAAATGAAAATTGGCCCAAAGAACCCATCCTTAAACTACTCGTACTTGGTGCTTGTATTAGCATTCTTATTTGTCGGTGGAAATGGTAAAAAATAGATGTAGCTCAGATTCTCTTATGTGTAAGAAAATCAGAAAAATGCTTAGATTTGCCTTCCTTCTCTGAAAGTTACCAAGAAGGACTGCAAAATCTAAGTAGACTTTTCCTCTTGGTGAGCCACCACAAATGAATGAGAACCACATGCAGGTACTTAAAGTGTAAAATCTGTGTTGGAAAGGCTGCAAATGGATGCAGAGAAAGCACAGGCTGCAGACACTCTTCATATGCTTCAAACCCATTTCAGAATCTTTATTGGAAAAACAAATTAATTGCAGCATCTCAACTGTTATTCAAACACATTTAATAAACAAAGAGAAACAGTAGCAAAGGGCACTGACAGGTGACAAACTGTACAAAACCTCTGGATTTGCAGGCAAAGGAGGAGCCCACAACCCAGCTACCGGGCTGGGGTCTGCTCCATCTCACTACTCCCTCTGCCTCAGCCCATTCAGTCACCCCTGAGAAAATCTATTTAAAAATATGCAGAAACAAAGACACTGTAAAAGGTTATTTCCAGTCTTGCCATAATAGAACAACCAGGCCACTGGAAAAACCTATAAAAAACCAAAACCCAAACGTCACACTTTCCATTCCCAGGACTAATGCTTTGAGGTGAACTCTCCCAAGAGGTACAAACACTCTTGGATATCCAGTAGCTCTCCCCCTTCTCACAGCATACTACCTTAGAGTCAATGGGGCAAATTTCATCTTCATTGTTAGTCTTGATATAATTGTGAGTGAGTGAAAAGTAACAGAAGGAAACGCCCTATGCTGAGCAAATAGAGATGCAGCTGGCATCATGCTGAGTGGCCCTTGGTCTGGGGTACAGGTCATTAGCGCTATCAGGGGAGAAGAAATCCTCCCCTGCGATTGTATCTGCATGGTCTTTGTGCCTTGTCCTAAGTATCATCCAACAATAAGGGCTATTCAGGAACAGACTGGTTTTGTATGTCAACTCTGTCGAACTCAAGGCCTGTGCAACCGAAGCCAAGGAGACTCGAATACACTGACAAGCCCTTGCTGCAGAGAGCAGTGTGGAGGGGAGATCCAAGGTGCAGCCTTGATGGTCTTTCACATGGATGAGTTAAACAGCAGCTCTGCTCAGCTGATAATGGTGGTTTTTTTCGTGGTAGTTTTTTTTTTTTTGCTCTCTGTGGCTCAGTAGGGAGTGATGCTATCGCTTTTGCATGAGGCAATCTCTCGTGGGCTTCACCATATATGGCATTTTGGAACAAGGTATTGCTTTTACCTGGTTGAACTGTACTGGCCAGAATGTCTCCCTTCAGGAGAGCTCATCAGTGTTGCTGTGAGTTTGAGGTGTTCAGCTGGCGCTGATGTGACAGATGCAGCTCACCCAGTCCCTGTCACCTTCAGTCTGGTATTTCCTTCCAGTTTCCAGAAACTCCCTCCTCCAAGGAAGGCAGAGAACATAAATGAATATGAGAATTAGAGGGCTTTTCAGGCTGTTAACTTGCATTACGATGATTCTTCTTGATTTCTCAGCTGAGAGCACAATGACTGAGACTACAAGATACTGGCAGAGGAGAGATATCTATAATACCACAGTGTTATTTAGGCCCAGCCAAGCTGTATGGTCTAATCACACCAATACCATCTCACTACATTATAAATGGGGAAGATGGAGGGAAGGAGGAGAGCTGGGTTCTTCAGCACAATGGCAAGCCAGCTGTGTTTCAACAGCCTGTAACTGACAGAATGTGAATTCAAAGACATTTGGCATGGTCTATTGTTACCAGGACTGAGCTGGCATGGATAACTGACTGGCAATTCTTGTGAACGAGGCAAAGCCTCCAGTGAAAGCATGGAACATTGGCAAAGGATGGAAAAGGACAGGCATGAGCATGTACCAAGAGGCCAAGTGCAGCTGTGTTGCTCTGTGCCTTTGCTGTACGCCTTGTTTACTGAACTGGCTGTCAGACCTTTGGTAACATTTTGCTATCCTTAGGCCCTGCCAGCAGTAAGTGATAAAACAGGTGACCTTCCTATTTCCATCTCAATACCATAAGGAGACCACAGGTAGCTGAATTTTTCCATAAAAGAACCAAACTCCTCAAACCAGGGGAGGAATTTCTGATACCTTATTGAGAATCATCTGCTCTGTGCTCATCCATGTCTGCAAATTCCAACATCTCTGAAGCTCTGCATGTAGCATTAGTTTGGGATTTGACTCAAGAAAAACTAAGTGCCAGGACACATGGGCTACAAGAACAAAGCAGGGATGAAAGGAGAAAAACGCACAGCAGCAAATTCCTAAGAAATTTCATTTACCAGACTAGGAGGGACATGCCCTTGGTTAGGGATGGCACAGCTTAACATAGAGGAAACAGTGACTGCAATTTGGCTAAGATTAGAGTTCAAGAGAGGCACAAACGAACATTTTGCACATCTATCCAAGGCATTCAAAAAAAGTCACAGAAGTTGACACATTGGACAAAATATATTACAACAGTTTGGCAATTTTTCACACCCCCCACACCCCCAGCTCTTGATGCCCCTGTGTAATTTGAGCTGATCTCTTTAAAGGTTGGGGACACGAGGGAAGATGCAGTTAAATCGCTGTATGTAAATAGCGGATCTCCTCTGTAACGAGTCCCGCAGGTAAAATCAAACCTACCTGCTTGCTACAGTACAAAAGAAGTTCTGCCCACAGTCCTCCCTTGGTGAAAAGGCAGGTGACAGAGCCCATGCTGCTGGATACAAGGCAAAGCTGAACTTGGCTGGAACAAGTCCCTAATCTTGTGATTTTGCACCAGGCTAAGACATATGGTCATGGCAAGGTGTCGACGGGGAAGATGTCACCATTATTCTTCAACAGAGAGGTATACAGGACAGAACCATTACTCTGACACTGTTCTAGGTGAACACAGGTCTGTTTGCATGCATGAGAAGAAATGGGCTTTGGAAAACGCCAGGAGCCCATATATGATAGTGCTAACAGCAAGACCTGTGTTAGATGCACGTGTAACTCCGCTCCCCTTATTAGCGAAGCTCAGCTCCTAGGAATTGTACAAGGAACAAATACAAAGCAAGAATGAAAAAAATTGTTTCTTACAAGTAGCTTCTTTGTTCCTTCTTTTAAAGCCCTGTTCTGATCTGTGGGGGACTGGCTGTCAGGAGGGAGCACTGCAAGATCTCTGCACTGTTCTGATGGTTGTAGACATAGGCACAGGTCAAACAGACCTTTCCACCCATGGCAGCCTGTGTAAGGTAGGACTGACCACAAGGCTGTGTGGACCTAAAGCAACCTTTGCAAAGAATCCAACTGGGAATCCAGCACAGCTGTTGTTGGAAAAATTCAGTACAGCACTGGCCAAAAAATAAAACAAATACTTGTGGAACGGACTGAAATCCACCTGGAAGAGTTTTGTCCTTTCTTGTTCTCCAGAACAGAAGGAAAGCCTTTGGTTAGGACTAGAATTACTCATAACTGGTAGGACAGGCTTGGCTTGGCTTTGCTTTGCATTAGCTTGGTTACTGTACAGGGGCAAGTTTGCATTGTGGAGACATGCTCTGTCCAACTAGATTGCCCTTTTGACATCTGGGAGTTCTAGAGGAGTGGACACTTGAATTACATCCGAGATCCTCGCTCTTGAAGAATCTGAAAAAGAAGAGAGCCTCTATAAATAACTCAGACAAGTTTAGAAGCCAAAGTTCATGATCCAAATCTTTGGCTTTTGTAGAGGAAGGAAAGGTAGTCTAACAAGAGAAGGAATGAGAGAGTAGCCTGTTGGCTTCTGTGCCACTGTACCGAATGACAGGCTGGTTAAAACAGAGTCTCTTCTCTAGAAATGCTTTAGCTGCCTGCCAGGAGTTAAAAATGTCATCTTTTGTTGCTGTCCTGGGGAAAATGCATGGACTGAAGGAGAAAAACAATGTCAGTCTTCTTCCCACAGTATCCTTCAGTCACAAAATCCTCTTTTTTTCCAAGTCTTTCCTCTTTTTTTTCCCCCCTTGATTTGAATGCATGGTAAACCAGAAAATCTTTTAAGAGAGGGAAGGTCATGCACACAGGAGAAAATATGAAAGCTAGTATACAGAAAAAAAATATATGTATATGTGTGTAGGTATACTGCAAATTGTGGATCTCCTGATGTAAGATGTATTTTTTTTCTTTGCATAAGGGAATTCAAGACAACGCATTTGAGGAGATGCCTCACCTTTGCCTTCTCGCTGGGCTCTTTGACAATGCCATTGGTAGAATTGTTGAGTTCCCTAGACACAACACAGAGGAATTCTGCCTGGTCTTCATTTCCATAGTTATATGAAGATCCAATGCTGATTAGCTGTGTGACAGAAGACAGCCAAGGTAAGGATGACTCTATTGGTAAATCTTGACTTCTGCTTTATTCCTGCAATTGCCTTTTCTGCTACAACTGTTCAGAGAGACCTGTTCTGACCTGAAGTGCCAACAGGTCACATCCCTTCCCATATTCCAGTGTCACAGTCTTTCCCAAAGTGTGTTTGTAAGGCAAGTATTTACAGAAGCACCGGACACATTTGTACATTTTTTACTAGTACCTGTTCAAATTTCCACCCATCAGACATGGTGGACACCATCTGTGTGAGCTCTTCCTCTTGGCACTGAAGGACTCTGTATACATGCTTCACAGGTCCCTAAAGAATGGAGAATAAAAATGAGCAGGAGTTTAGCAACTGTTGTACTAGTATCAAGCTAGGAAACTAATTAGCCTTTTACAGGGCCTCCTGCTCTGTCTGCTTGCTGTTTGAGGAAGTTTCAACCATATGGGCTTCCTGAGGTCTCATTCTCGTGACTATCCAGTTGATTCTAAAACTGCTACAAGGAGTTAGCATGCTTTTTAAAATCCTTCCAGGTGCTTATGTGCCAGTGAAAGCAATACTTTGTTGTCTTTTAAAGCCATTTACTGTTTTTTAAATCAAACACACTGGGATTTGGATATCAGTTCAGCAGCAGAGACTGATATAAAGGGCAGAACGTAGTTCAGAGAAGGAAGAGTTGAACTACTCCTTACCTCCCAAAACAGTCTGTTTCGTTTCCCTATCTTTGTCTGTAGCACTTTTAAATGTTCATTGTCTTTCCCCGCAGTATTAGTAAGATGACTTAGTAGCCTGTACTTGTGAAACCACAATGGATCATCTATCCCAGCTGTGGTTTGGTTTAACTAAAAACACTGATTGTCACTGTTAGAGACAAACCAAAGAACTTCTACCGGAAGCACCTATAGCTACATCCTCCTACCGTGCTACAGAAAATGACTGACTTCAGTATGCAAAACCCATGTGCATTACTTGAGAGGTTCTGTTCTCATTATCCCGTATCCGCTCCTTCACCAGCCGCACAAGCGACGCAATGTTGTAAAACTCAGCTTCTTCCAGTACCCCTAAGGAAGGAATCAAAAGCAGGCAATCTGTTACTTTATAAAGAGCAGAACAAAGACAGTTCAGCTACAAGAGTGCAATACCTGCTACTGACTCCAAATCTTTCCCACGTGTAAGAAAAGCCCTGGGTGCTAAACGGACTGCGCCTCTGACCTCACGCTCCTAGACTGGAAGAAAACAAGCTGCCTCCCTTTGTGGTTAACAGAACATTTAAGAAAGATTATTCCCCTTTCCCTATGATTAAGAAACCCCGTGGTACAATCTCTAATATCATTCATGCAGCCTCGCTCAGGGGAAGGTCACCAAGGCTCCTTGCTTGTTCAGAACTGCTGTCTGTTCGGGGAGAAGAGATGCTGTTTGAAAAGTGCTATAAAACAGTGCTTGCAGTTCTTCTGTGTTTCTCATACCTTCTTCTGCGAGCTCCTTGTTTATGATGAGCTTCCCATGTCGGAGGTAGTTCAGTATTGGACCAAAATACGTGGGATCTCTATCGATGAGATACGCTCCTGTCTCATCCTGTTGAGCGTGCACAGAAATGAAGCAGGCACAGTTAAATGGCATGGCATTTCATTTTTAAATTATACACTGAACAGCTTTTCTTTGAGAATCTGGATTCCTTTGCCTGTGAAAAGCGTATCTGTGACTCTATGCTTCAGCCAGCATTTTTCTCAGTATCTGAACTCAGCTGTAAATGCTGCAGCTCATAACGCTGGCGGATGTCTCCCAGTCAGTACTTCCACAAACAAGCTCACATAAGTGAAGAGACGAGCAGGGCTTAGCAGTTTTGCTTCACTGCAATAACAAAATACAAAAGCTGGCAGTCATGTTCTGCCTAAATTGGTTTTCCATGCTAGTTTAAATAAGAAACTTGGAAGAACATTTGGATTTCCAGTTCTGATTAACAGCATGTGATAATTCAAAGTACATTCCCCCCCCCCCCCCCTTTCTTTGAATTACTGGAAATGCCCATTGCAGTGCACCAGTCCTGTCTCTGAACAGTCTCCAGCAGCTGGGCATACAATGTCATCACCTTACCAGCAATCCACAATTAAAAGCATTTCCTGAAGCAGCATGGAAGGGCTGATAAAGCCTGCGTGGCTGTTTTTCATGCCATTTCCTTATATCACTTTAAAGCAATGCAGGTCCTGCTAGGCAGCCTGCTCCAAGGCAATGAAATGCTGCGGTCTTCCAAAATGTCATCTCCTATCTTTGCTGAGACGGGTAACCATTACTATGGCCATAACATGGATTTAACTTCTACTTAAGCAGATATAAAATGTTGTACAGACACTATAGAAACCCTGCAGTAATAATAACTGTTTGTAAAACCTGTATGTTAACAACCTACAGCGACTGCAGAGCTTTATGTCCAGTAAAGCTCTTGAACTGGGATCTTTTCTAAGAGCAGAAGTAAATACAACGAAAAACCACACACATCCTGGGGGCGGCGCATCATTTAAATCTCTGTTTCTGGGGAAGTTTCTCTCCCTGCTGCGTGCAGTAGCAGCAGAAGGGCGCTGGGGCGCTCCGGAGGAACGAGGAGGCGGCGGGGGCTGCAGCAACGGACGCACGACTCGGGGTGGTGCCGGGACTCCGTAGACCCTGGCCGGGCCCGGTGGGAGCAGGAGGTCCGGGCCTCACCTTGTCGGAGCCGAGCTCGGGCCCGTCCTGGCAGCAGAGGCGGCACAAGAAGGACTTGGGCTCCCGGCACAGCGTCTGTCGGGTGCTCACGAAGTACGTTCCGCCCACGTTCAGCCGCACCCATTTGGAGGCGGAGGGCGGCCGGGCCGCACCGGCGGGACTCGGGCTCAGCATAGCGCCGGAGAACCCCGGCGCGGCCGAGCGAGGGCTGGGCGGTCCCGGCACTCCCCCGGGGCCCGGACTGGGTGTGCGGCCCCGCGGCGGCCCTTCCGCCGCTGCCAGTTCCGCCATGGCGGCCGCCCTCAGCGCCCCCACGCCGCCATCCCCGCTGCCGCCGCTTCCGGCGCACCAAGCATTTCCGTGCGCGGAGCTGCATGACGCATTTCCGCTAGCGCTGTGCTCTGACTGGCCGACGGGGCAGGACTTCCGGTGCGTCGCTCGGCAGCGCCAGAGGACTGCGGTAGCGGTCGGTGAAGGTGAGCGGGTGAGCGGAGGAGAGGAAAGGGGAGGCGAGGCGAGGCGAGCGGGAGGCTGGCTGGCTTCCATCCATCGACCCCTGGTAGGCGGCGTGGGGGTCTAGAAGGAGTCCCGAGTTCCGTGGACTCCGGGGGGCGCCGGTTCCGGGCTCTGCCTGCCGTGACCCGCTCTCCTCTCGCGGCAGCTCAGCGTCATGGCGGCCCGCAGATCTGCCATCAAGGCCATTGACTGGGCGGCCTTCGCCGAGAGGGTGCCCGCCAACCAGCGCGCCATGTTCAACGCCCTGAAGACCCGCAGCGACGCGCTGTCCGCCCGGTGAGTGCCGCCTGCAGCCTCTCGCGGATCCGCGCTTCTGGCCGCTGTCTCGTGTTGTAGTTTCCCACGGTGATCCGAGAGACGGCACGGCAGTCGCCTTCAGGGCAGGCGGTAGCGGTTTCTTGTAGTGAATCTTCTTTGATTAATCCTCCGCAGAGTTAAACTGCGGCTGCGATGTGAAAAAAACTAGTTCTGTGAAAGCGCTTCGCTTTGGTGGATTTAAGAAAAATGAAATGCTTTGAAAACCTCGTTGCTCTGTTAAATGCTATACAAACAATGGTTCTTCTAGGTGCTTTGACATCTCCTGCTTGATGCATGCTTGCTATTACAGTTAGCATCGCTTCTTGCCTCTAACGTGTGAAAGCTGCCTGTGGTTTCTTATAAAGCTGTCTCTTAGAGATGCTGTGCAGCAGCATGAAGTGGGAGGGGCTGCGGGTTGAATTTGTCCATAGGGAAAAATCTGTTTCAGGGGTAAGGGAGTTTACAGAATTGGTTCATCACTAGTTATTAATAAGTAGATATTTTCTGTTCAACTCAGCAGGGTCTGTTAACTCTCTTGAAAGTAGGAGGGAGCAAGTGATAGCGTCAGGTTTGTACTGGCACTGGTGGTGACCGCTGTCCTTCCTCTCCTTAGGTTGGCTGCACTGCCTGAGAAACCCCCTGCCATTGATTGGGCTCACTACAAGACTGCTGTTGCTAAAGCTGGCATGGTGGATGAGTTTCAGAAGAAGGTCGGTGTCTTTGTCAGCTGAACATTGTTACTCTATGGAGGCTTAAGCAGGGAATATCTTTTAGTGGAAAGCACCAGAATGAAGGTGTTTTCAGTTTTGGCTAGTAGCTTCCTTTGTTTTATGTCCTGCAGATCAGTCACTCACCTGAAAGAAAGAAAACTCAGTAAGTTCTTTTGTCTGTAGGAGCGAATTTGAGTAGTGCCTCTCCTGAAACAAACATTTGGTGTATTTCTTTAATTTACTGAATAGTAGAAAATGATAAGTGCAGGTCTGCAGACTAAGAAATGTGCAAAGCCAACTTTGATGCCTGTGGGGTTGTCATCCCATTTAGAAATGAACCGAAAAAGAATGAGCCAAGCATTTGCTGAAGGTCACATGATGTCACTGGCAGCATGGAAATTGGCTGCTATAAGACCAAAATAACCAAAAGATAGATGTGGAAACTCTGAGGAAAATCTGTCCATGATAGGATACGTCTTTGGTGTTAGACTTCCTCGTGGTGCTGTGCTTTGCTGTGTGCAATGCTGTGATGAGTATGCATAGTACAACGTGTCCTGGTGATGATGTGCAATATGTAATAGCTCACTTTGAGCATACAGGTGAGTGGTGCAGCTTGAGAAATGTGCAATCAAGATGCAGAGATCATTTTTTAAAAGCTCATTAAGCTATGCGTTTGTGAGCATGTTGTGTCATAGGAAGAGTGGAAGGAACACTCCCCTGCTGCTAGAGAGAACCACCTTTCACACGCAGGGTTATGTAAATCAAACTGTTTCAAATTTTTCTTTGCTTTCCAGTTCAGTGCACTGAAGGTCCCTGAACCAGTGGATACACAAACTGCCAAAATTGATGCCCAAGAGCAGGAAGCTGTAAGTGTTTGAACTGTTCCTGGATGCCAGACTTGTCTCTGAGTCCTGTGAAGATGGGAAGGGGTGAGAGGGAAGGTGTGTTCTGTACTGGCGTCTGCACAGGCAGAGCAGCCTGAGAGTATGGCTCTCTGGTCTTTCTTTGCATGTCTCTGGCTTTTGGCTAAGCAAAAGATTTTTTGCTTTGGGAAGGGCTTGGATTTTGTTCAAGATTTTGTGTGCTTGTGTAATGACAGAGAATTGTAACATGAGCTTTGAAGGTGGTGTTGCAGGTTCACTCTAGATTGACATCTTTATTATAACTATGTTCGCCATGCCCTCTTTTTTCTTACAGACCAAGAACATTGTGGAGTATGTGAAAGCTTCCAAAGCTCGTATTGCTGAGTATGAGCAGCAAGTAAGTATGGATGTTGCTTTGTGAATATTCTCTTTAACCCTGCTTGGCACATTCTTTTTCTTTCCTGTGTGTGCTTTGCTCTTTCTTGCTGATGAGTGACTTGTAACATATTTGTCTCTGCTCTCACTTCAAGCTTCAGAAGCTCAGAAGCATGATTCCATTTGAACAGATGACTTATGAAGACTTGCATGAAGCTTTTCCTGAAACCAGACTGGACAGGGAGAAGTATCCATACTGGCCACACAGACCCATTGCTGATCTGTAAACCGGCTTGGAAACAGTTTATCTGATGACTGTCAGAATGAATTATCTCTTAAATAAAAGTGTTTTCCCTCCTGTCTGTGGCTTAGATCTTTAGCTGTGAGGTTGCAAGGTTTTGAGAAATATGGAACCACGCAGCAATGCACAAAGAGGGTGGTTTTCATGGATTTTGTCTCTTACTGGTGAGCTGGTTTTACGGCGAGTACTAAGATCTGAGCTAGATCTGATACTAACATTGAGTCCTCACACAACTTCTGTAATTTTACCTTTGTAACCACGTAGTACAGGGAATGTGGTTCTGCCTTTGCAGATGAATTGTTGCTTAGGAGATAGACTTGCACTCCAGCGCCACAAAATAAGTTATGTTTAGTAGTGATCTGCAGGGTGATGTCTGTCTCAGAGGTTTTAGAGGCAGTGTGCTGGGGCTGCTTTCCAGGTTGGCTGTGTTGGTTTAGGTGCAGTTGCAATAGGAGTTTAAGGAATTAGGTGAGATACAGAAGTTCAGAAGTATGATATTTTGAACATCCCAAGCGTTGCTCCCCCATAATCCTGGTGATCCTACCAGTCTGGATTTCTGTATGTTGCAGATCTCACTGAAAATCACAGAAACAATAGAACAAAGGCTTCGTACTTTGGTTGATTTATTTAATTATCTGAGTAGGAATTCTTAAATGTCTCTCCTCAAAATGAAAACATCTCCATAAATGAAAAAGGGCTTTAGGTCCCTTTTTCTGAGCTGTAAGAATTATTATTGGATAGAATTAAGGTATTCTCTTCGAGTTCCATTATAGCTTTATCTAATCACTTTGTTAGCCCACGGAGCACTTTCAGAGTATATGTATGTTTACAGAACTAGAGTACAATGCACACACCATGCGGACTTTATGCTCTGGTTGTGGTTTGGTTTTTTTGTTTTTTCTAATTTAGGCAGCTGAAACAACTGGTTTGAATTGAGCAGTAAAAGAAAATACAGCAGAGGGCTTGGAAGAAATAAAATGGAGAAAGACTGAGAGAGCATCACACAGAGCTGGTCCCTAACTGCTCCATTTTATAGAGATAACAGCAAAAAAAAAGAGTGACAAGAAGAAATGGCTGTAGAGAAGCACCTTCTCCAGAACTATCAGAACCGGGTCCTGTTCCGCTGTTTTCCAGCAGGGCTTGGTTTGCTGCACTTTTTCCTGGGTCTTCTTGGTAGGATGTTTCATGGCCTGGTTTGTCATTGGTGGCTCGGTGTGCACACCTGCAAACAACAAACACTGGGATGGGGCAGGCGGTGGGTGGCTGCCAGGGGCACTGACTGGAGCACTTCTCACCCGGAGGAAACCCACCTTGACTCGAACCTGCAGGTAAGGTGCAGGCAACCCAGCCTGCTTGTTTCAGAATTTTTGGGTTGCTTTACCTTGTTGGACTGTTCCGAAAGCTTTGCCCAAGCGTAGGGATTTGTGCTGATGGTGCAACAGGAAGAAGGTGTCCAGCACAGCCATGATCATCAGCAGGAAGGTGCCTAAGAAAAAGAGCACTGCAAAACAACAGGAAAGCAAATAAGGCATTTGATAACAGGCACGATTCTGTTGAATCTGTAATCTCCCTGAGAAAGGAAATTGCTGTCTGCAGCCAGCTGGTGAAGGGTAACTTTTCATGATGTCGTTGCTCATGAATGTGCCCGCGAATGCCCAGCGATTTTCTTAGAGTTGTTACCTGAGTAATATGCAGGATGCCATCAATAAAGATGAGTACCTATTATGGGCGGTTCGTTGGAGGAAGTTGGAAGCATATTGTTGAGAATCACAGCTAACATGGAGCTGCCAAGAATGATGGAAATCTGGAAACTGATTTTCTCCTCGAGAGAGCTGGGTCCAAACAGCACAGCCATGTCAAGCAGATACAGGGCGCACGTCGGGAGGATGAGGTTCAGAATATACAGAGTGGGTCGTCTCTTCATGGAAATCTGTTGAAGAAGATGGACAAAATTTGAGTAAGAGATAACACACTCTTGAGTGGATGCTTACTCCCTAATGTGGAAAGCTACCTTGCTTCATACTTTTTTTTTTTTTTTTTTTTAATATTAACACAAAACAAAATGGTACCATATAGGTACCATAACATAAACATAACATAAACATCAGTACCATATAGGTGATCACAGGAAATTCTCCATCGTCCATTTCTTCAATGTACTCATTGATGCTCAGGTTGGTGAACTTCCATTCTCCATCAGTTAGGAAGAAGCTCTGGCTGTTTACCAGCATCTCAGCTGGTGTCCGTTTCACTTTCAAGGAAAGGTCTGTTACTGTTTGTAAGAGGACAGGAGAGCAGAATTGAGGTTTCTATCAGAGGTCAGTTATTTCCTCTTCCTTTCCCTTCCAACCAAGGTTGCATACACATGGTTGTGTTGGATACAACCAAGGCATACACATGAGGAAAGCAAAAATCAGATGTAAGCAAATATCAGGCTTGTCACAGCAAGGCTGTCGTTTGGCTTGTGAAGACCAATTCCAGGGGTGACTACCCAAACATCTCAGATGCTTGGAGATGTGTTGCTGGGAGAGACGCCAACACATCACAACTCTGAGCTTATATTCCCTCTAACTAAACAGCACTCCCCTAACAGCAAGTGGTGCTGATAAGGGAACCCAGGAGTCAGCTAGGGCCCATCTCAGCTGTTCCTATTGCACATTTAGCTTGTTTGTGCTAAAACTTAGCTTGCCACTTACCTGGGTAGAGAAATGAAGCAATGCTCATGTTGCATGTCTGGGTGTCGAAGGGGAACTTGAGGATCATCAAACTGCACGTTAGTGTGACCTGGAAGGGAAGGCTGGCGTTGAAGGTGCCGTTGTGTGTGACGACAATGTACTCCAAGTTGGACTTCTGTTCGTTCACTCTGGAGGAAACAAAACCGAAGAGTGACAGACCTGCAGGATGCTGCAATGATCCTCAGCCACACAGAAGCTGGGGCCGTAAGTGTCCCTTTCGGATGGGTCCGTGCAGCCACGCAGACATGGAATGCAGTGGAAAGGGATGTGTGGGCTTTGTGGGGAAGGGGCTCAGTGCTGTCTCTGCATGCTGACTCCCATCCTTTCCCCCTGCAGCCAAAGAGCTGGGGGGCCCATGCCCAACACTGCCAAGGGTGACTTTCATCCCACCACATTGCTTGTCCCCCCAGCTGCTTCTTCAGGATTAACAGAGCCTATATGTTGCATTTCAGGAGATGCTACAAAATTACTCACCCACAAAGTGCTTTATATAAGCTCTTTCCCATTAATGTAAGATATGAGATTCTTGGTTATGTTTAGTTTATAGGAATAGCTAGTAACTGAGTTTATCCCATTTCCTGCAATATTACCAAACGGTTTGCATCCACAGTATTTTTCTTAAGCTGGTGGATAAAAATAAAATGAGAGCCTACCTTTCCAAAATGAAGATTGGGGGTGACCAGAATGAATCCATGGGCAGAACAATTTTAGAAATGTTACAGAAATCCCGTGGGTCCCAGGTGGCAAAAGTGTTTGTCCACTCCTGGGTAAGGAGGTAAAGGGGAAAGGTGAGTGCTGGGCTCGGACCCAGCCATGTTGCTGGGTGGCACAGGAGAGAAATGGTCTTACGGAACCTACCAAGCTCAACACGAAATAAAAAGTGACGGTCTGGAGCTTTTCAGCCTAGGGAAACAAAATGGAAGGTATTTAATTGATTTTCTTAGCTGTACCCCGTGCAGAGCTCTGGGGCTCTCCGCCACTGCTTCTGCCATGGATGGCACAGACTGTGGAAACTGAGCTTGGGAGGACAGGCTGAGTTGTTCAAAAGTCCTCCAAGCCTTAACAAAAAAAAATGTTTTCAAGCAGCAAAAAGCTGAAGTGGAAGAAGCTGGAACACCCAGGTCTTGCTGGCCCAGTCCTGCCTTGCAGAAAGATCAGATCTCAATCTAACAATGGCACAGATTTCTGTTATAAAGACTTGTCAACATTTGTGCATCCTTACCACAGACAGAATTGCTATCAGCATAAAATCCATCATCACTTCCATAGGCTCCTTCCAGTGAGTCTTTGGCAGTATGTGCGTGTGCAGCTTGCTGTGAGAGGAGATGTTCAGGTACTCAATGACATCATAGTAGGTGCAGATATACCTGGGAGCAGCTCCTAATGGCAAAAATATACACTTCAATTAGAAAAGGATCAGGAGAGATCTCAACCTGTGAAAGAGACATGTATGAAATGAAGGGTATGGGGTGTAGGTACGGAAAACATCATCGATCCCTTCTTGCACAGATGAGAGCAGAGCTCCTCAAAGCTTTTCCAGTTCTCTTGAACTTACCTGTCCCAAGAGAAAGTGTGAGCAGAGCTATAAACGCTCGCTGCATCTTCTCCTGCTTCCAAATAAAGAGGCAGATGGTACCGGGTACCTTACCAGCGGTTCCAAAACACGTCATTTGTTATGCAGAAGTTGATTTGATATGTACTAATGAGGGATTGGTGTTTTGTAAACAGGAGCTAGACTCTGTATTTGCATTGGAAGGAAGACTTTGCTAATGGATTGACGCACTCAGTGGGCTCTTGGGAGTGGTCTTTAGTTGTGGTAAAGGAAAAAGAAGAGCATTAAATCCAACAATTTGAGGGAAAGAGAAGAAAGGGCTCATATCCATAAAGGAAAGGCTGGGAGCCAGAGCCACTCAACAGCAAATCTTGTCTCATTTGCAGGACCAATGCAACACCACTAAAACAGAATAGGAAAATTAGCTCTGGGGGGCAGAGAGGCTGCTGTCCCTGTTCCCTAAGTGCTGAGCACTTTGTGGAATCACTGAGGTTGTTTCTGCCTGCTAGTTGACACTCTGTCCTCCTGAGGTGCTGCTCCAACTCCTCACTGTTAAGATTAAAGTCTCAGAGATTGTTTACTTTATCTCTCCCTCTGCCCTTCCTTCGGCCATCCTCCTCTCTGCCTGTGTTCCTGCTGTAGCTCCAATGATGCCTTCAGGTGCACTGAGTGACACTTTGAGTGTAGGGGAACAGCCCCACTTATTGTGTTCTTGGAAAATCCCATTTCCCTGGGATGTTGCAGATGGTACCTGAGCACCTCCAGTTGTGTGGGACAGGAGGAGGGAAAATATGGGCCATACAGTAGGGCTTGAACCAAACAGAAAGGGTTGGGGTGAGCCACGTGTTGGTGCTGGAACTGATGTGGGCAGCATCACTGGGACAGGAGCAGTGCTGGAGGTGATGCCCTCCAGAAGTGCCCTAGGCCTCCCAGCAGCTGTGAGGTGGGAGCGGGTTGGGACCGAATCTGTTCTGCTGCTTGTCAGCTTTTGGTATCTAGCATCCTGCTGCAGCAGCATGGCCCTGGGCTCCACTGCACATCTCTCCTCCTGCAGCTCACCTTGGGGTGCCTGGGCTTCAGTCCCCTGTGCAGTGAAAACAGCTTTGTCTCATTTGCTTTTTCTGGGTTCCTCTGCTCTTGGTTTGCCCAGTCTCCTCCACCACTCTTCGTCATGGGACTCCCAGACCTTCCCCAGCTCGCAAGGCGTGACCTATGGATCCTTCCTGGCCTCGTGCTGCTCTGCACATACCGACGTCTGAGAGCAGTGCCCTCTGAGCACAGGGCTTCTCCTTAGAGACCAGAACCCGGCTGGCAGCCCCTGCACTGCGACTATGGCAGAAGGAAGAGTAGCCCAGAGCGGAGGGAGACGGATGGACGCGCAGACCCATGCGGCACTCGCAAGGTGACGGGAGCCGAAGCGGACCCCGAGGCCCACGTTTGACTGACGGTACGGCTGTGTGATGTACGAGCGCCCCATCCCCAGGCGCTCGTCCCGTTCATCCCACCGCGGCCCCCGCGCTCCCGGCGGCCGATTCGCGCCCAGCGGCTGCCGGAAGGCAGCGGGCGGACAGCTGGGGGGGCTGCAGAGCCGTGACCGCGTGGCCTAATGGATAAGGCGTCTGACTTCGGATCAGAAGATTGAGGGTTCGAGTCCCTTCGTGGTCGCATAGGGTGCTCCTACTTTTCCAGGCGCTCCCTCTTCCCACCCGCCCAGAGAAGGGGAAGGAGCACGCGTGCCCGGGTTTGGTTCCCTCCTGTAAGACCTGCTCCGCCGGGACTTTCCCTTTTTCTTTTCCCTTTTTCTTTTCGACGCCTGCGGGGTTATCCTGCTGCGCGGCCGGGAGCCGCGCGTGTCCCCGTGTCCCCGTGTCCGTCCGTCCCGTGTCCGTTCCGTCTCCCCGCGGGCGCAGTCCGAACTCCGCTGCGTTTGGGGCCGTTCCCACGAGCGGGAGCGCGCATCCCGCGCAGCCCCAGTGGCCTAATGGATAAGGCACTGGCCTCCTAAGCCAGGGATTGTGGGTTCGAGTCCCATCTGGGGTGAGCAAACCACCCTTTTCTCGATTATTTTTTTCATTGCTTTCTCCCCGTGTCAGTGCGTGCTGATACAGACGGCGCGTTGTGGGAGGGTACGGTGAGAAGGAATTTCGCACCCCCGTGGGACAGGAAATTAATTAAGGATCTGAATGCAATGGGAGAATTAAGGACTGAGCTCAATCAGAGTAACAGAACTATGCAACACCGATGCATCGGTGAGCACCGTCTGCAGGGTTTGCGGAAGGGAAGGAACGGTGGGACTCGGGGCAGCGAGGGCTGCGTTAATGGAAGTGTCTCAGAATATCCCGAGTTGGGAGAAACCCTCGAGGACCACTGAGTCCAACCCCTCACTGCACCACCCCACCCCCACCCCTCTCTCAGCGGAGTCCCAGCGCTCCCTCAGCTCCGGCCGCCCTGCCGTGCCCACCGCCCTCCGGGGCACAGCCTTTCCCAGTCCCCGGCACGGCTCTGTGCCGCGCCTTCGGGCCCCGCCGCCATCAGCAGATGATGGACACATCTGTCCAGCACGCTTCCCAGAGCAGGACAGGGCCAGCACTGATGGGAAGGAGGTTTCACTCCTCCGCCAGAAACCACATCTCTGTGCGGAGCTGCTCAGTGAGGGCACTCTGTTGAGCCGCGGTGCCCTGGGACCACAGCCCTGCACATAAATGCTTGTAGGACGATGCCTCTCCGTTTCGTTGCATTTAAAAGCTGCTCGAGAGTCTTTTTTCCTACAGTTAATGGACTGTAAAAGGCAGTTGTGGTCAGGGTGATATCACACCAGTGAAACCTAAAGTGAAGTTTCTTTCCAAGTTATTTCTCCCTGTTAGGTGAGGGAGGAAATGACTCAGCTGCCTGGAAAGCAGAGCCACTTTGGCCCGGATCGACCCCGCGCTGCGCTGCAGGCAATGCCCTGCAGGTGTTGCGGCTGCAGTCACGCTGGGATCTCCATGGCCCTGCTTGGCTCACTGCACACTTTGGGGGACTGCCTCAGCGACGGTCCCGCTCCGGTGCTATCAGATCGAACAGCTTCTGCTGTTTGTCTCCCTCACCACCTGTGGGCCGAGCTTCTGGCAGGAGGAGACCGCGCGTGTGCCGCTCCCAGTAGCCGCACTACCAGCCGGTGGGCGCGGATTAGGGTGCGCAGAGGGAATAAAACAGCGCCGGGAAAGATAAGCACAGGAATTCTGCGGTGACTGATTCCCTAGCGGTGGATTCGAATCCCTCCTTGCAGTCCGGCGTGCTGCACGAGAGGCCACGCGGACCGCGGCGCACGTCTGTGGGTGCTGCCCCCCCCGGCACGCTGGCTGAAGTCTAGCTGCGTGGCCGCGGAGATCAGAGCGCCCGCGCTCCTGTGCCCCAGATTTCGGATTGCATTTGTGTGCTGGATTTCTGCCGTCCTCAGAAGCACGGTTTGAACAGCCGCAGAGAACACTGCGTACCGCCCGTGGGACTCCTGTGCCGTGCAGCCGCAAAAGGGGGCGGGGCGGGGTGGGTGCTATGATGTCCCGTGGGGACCTCCTGCCGCTTCCTGCTGTCACCAGCTTTCGCCTGGGAGGGCTACGGTGGTTCCTGGAGGCAGGGAATGGGGATGTGAGGTACGTCTGTGAGTGCTGGGGGGCGTGTAACCATTGGGGCCGTCGGTGTCTGTCACTGTTCCCAAAATGGAGGGTGAGGGGACCACGTGGCCTAATGGATAAGGCGTCTGACTTCGGATCAGAAGATTGAGGGTTCGAGTCCCTTCGTGGTTGTTTTAAATCACTCAATCGTTTGGTCTCAGCTGAAGGTATCCTTGCGGCGCTGGCTGCCGCGAGAGGAGGGACCGCCAATGAGCGCAGAGGCCCGGTTTTGGGGTAGGCTGTGGCCCCCGGAGCTCCGCTCCCAGCTGTGGCCAGTTTCGATAAAAGGCTGGGGCCGCTCAGGTGCGTGGTGGGGTTGGTGTTGTGTTCTCTTAGGGCGGCAAGAAACGTTATGAGGGGGGCGGGCGGAACCGGGCTTTTACTCCGTCGGAGACTCGGTCTACGAACCCTGCCGCTTTGTCCGTTCTGGCCCTGGGGCAGGACAGACACCGTGAGGCCGCACGGCTTCTGTGCCTTTCTCTTCCCTTTCCTTTTGGCCTATTTTATTTTTTTTAACCTGCGGGCTCAGTGCGGGGGGCTCTGGTATTTGCTGGCCCCGTTCTCGCTGCGGTCTCGTCGATTCTCACACCTCCGCCTGTGCGATTCGCAGCAGCTCCCGTGCTGTTACCGGGAGCAGAGCCGCGCTGCTCGGGAGGAGGCGCGGAGCCCTTGAACGGCGTGCTGGCGCCGTGGGCGCAGCGTCCGCCCGGCCAGCAGAGAGTTAACCAGGAGCACCGGAGGATGCTCCCGCGCAGCCCCAGTGGCCTAATGGATAAGGCACTGGCCTCCTAAGCCAGGGATTGTGGGTTCGAGTCCCATCTGGGGTGGATCTTTTCCCCTCCCGTGTACTGCCGGGGCGCAGCAGCAGTTCGGTGTCTTCTTTTCCATCGCGGTCGCTCCGGGGTTCCCCCCCTGCACCACCGTGGTCTGAGGTTGTTTAAAGTTAGCGGCCCGCCTCCTCCAAAATCCTGTCGTGAGCAACGACGTTCTGTGGTCGCTGAGGCAGCAGGAATGATCGTAAATGACCGCGTTACCTCCCTGGGTTCCTGCAAGGGCTGGAGGAAAGAATTTGTGTTTCGTTTGCTCCTGTTTCTTGGCAGGTTGTGCATAGAGATGGGATGGAGGCAGCGGCCTGAACTGCGTTCAGAGCTGCGAACCTCAGGGCCAGGGCAGAGATTTCCCTCCTTGCCTAAAAGAGGACACCACCCCCGCTCACCCCAGGTGGGACTCGAACCCACAATCCCTGACTTAGAAGGCCAGTGCCTTATCCATTAGGCCACTGGGGCCCTGCAAGGTGACAAAAAATGCGTGCTTTCAGTGCCTTTATGAGTCGCCGCCCCATACGGTGGAACAGCCGGACCTCGTGCTGCCACAGCACCGCGGGCGCCAGGGGCACCGTGCGGCTCGTGCTGCTCAGGTCGGTACCGGTCACGGCTCTTAAAGCTGCTTTGTCTGAGGCTTCACGAAGCTGCGCTTCAAGGACCAGATCACCCCTGCACTTAAGAGGATGGTTTTTGTCTATAAGTGCTGAAAAGAGCGCAATTCCCTCCTGCTGACCTCCTGCCGTGGCTTTAGGCTTTAAAGCCTAGTTTTTCTTAGTTGGTAGGAAAAAAAAAGTCAGCTAACTAAAATCTGAGTAAATTGCTTGAAATGGTGAATTGTTATTTGTATTTGAAGACACAAAGCTTTTATTCTTTCTTTCCCACCCGATCTATTGCTGCTTGTACGTTCAGCAGCAGAGGGAGCTCTTAGAAAGATACAGAGGACTGGACGAAGCACAAGAGGTCAGCAGATTATAAATATGTTTTTTATTTGCATTTTTAGACAGACTTTACCAGATCAGTTTAGTATCATCTACTGTTGCCAACAATATTTCCTTATAAAGGCAGTACACGAAAGACTTCCACCTCTGCTCTCAGTCAAAATCTGCCTTCCTGCTCTGTTTTATATTTGAGTGTATCTTTTTCTGTCTTAATCGTTCACGGTTCATTTTTTCTACCCTAAAACACAATGAAAAGATTCTTTAGTGCACACACAAAAAAGCAACAAACCCTCTAATAAATGCTCAGCTAAGAGTTGACAAATGTCCACAGGCACTGGACATCCCCCGTTCTTGGTTTTGTTTAGTTTTTTAAAGAAAAACTCTGAATATCTGCCATTAAATCACATTTAAATGTTTCCTGAGAAGATAATTTTTTGTCCCTGATGGGCATTTTAACCAGAAGATCCTACTGTTGTCTTTATCGAGTTGCTTCTAGAAAGGACAGTAAATCGTATCTCTTTTATTTTCCCTCCCCAGTGAAGAGTGCAAATAAAGGCAATCTCAACAATGGTACCTGGCTATGAGTTGCTGTGCAGTCTCCTTAGACACCACCTTGGGCTTCTCAGTAGCTTCTGTGACCATGACTCTGATTTTTTCTAAACAAATCGCCAGGTTCCTCATCTGGTAACGACTCTCTTCGGAGTTCACAATCAGCTCACCAGCTCGGTTTATCTTATTTCTGTGCTGAGGAGGGAAAAGCATGCTGTGATCACTGAAACTTTGTTAGACTTGTCAAATTTTTGCTGGAACTGTGAAGTGTTGTAGGGGAGAGGGTAGTTACCACTGATGCCATTTTTTCTCTTACAGCTTCTGGGATCCAGTCTGCTGATGCCAGGTGGAACCTGACTTCTGCCTTGGTATTCACTGGGAGGAAAAACAGGACCTTTTCAATGCAATAGATGGCGTTCCTGGGTTTTATGAGGCAGTTCAGTCTGTTCACTGCTGACTTTGAACATATTCTGATACCAGTGTAAATTTCCTGAAGGATCACAATTTATTTCTTGCTACTTTTTTTTTTTGCATACTATTCTAAAAGACAATTTTATGGTATTTGCACTTCTACACATTATAAAATTTACTGCAATTATTAGCCAATACCTACCTGGCAGAAGAGGAAATATTTTTTGTTTCCTTATTTGAGTTAAGCAAACAGTTTACTGCATAGAAAGCTGAAGAATCCAGTTGGCTTACTGCATGCTCAGTGAAAACAGATTACAGAAGTGATGTTTCTCGTGACACAGTAAGAATGCTTCTGGGAGAATGACTGCTAGCACTTGTCTCAGGCATTGCAAAGACTAAGGAGTTGTTAAAATGTAAAATGTTAAAATGTAAGTAATAATGAAAAACTCACATTAGACAGTACAAAGGTGCTCTTTTAATTTCAGGCTCATATTTTACCGTAGAGAACAGAGAAACAGCTTTCAGGCTTGGATGCTGACTGGGACTTTTCCTTAAGTCCGAGAACCCCTTTCATACCTTTGTTAACATTCTGCCCACCAGGGCCACTGCTCCGGCTGTAGGATACAGTCAGTCGGTCTGGAAGAGAACAGCACCGTGCTGCCCTTAGCTTTGTGGCGGGGAACAGGGGTAAGCAACATCCCAAAATGCTGCACGTGAGGCTGAAAGAAGCCTGCTGTCGGTGCTTTCAGCTCAAACTGAGCGCTGACTTTTCTAGAGTCAATCAATTTAAATCACATTTTCTAAATATTTGCTATTCATCAAGAGGACAGCAAAAATGGGCGACCTGCTCTTAAAGCACACGGAGCCCACAACGCGGTGCCGGCTCTGTGCTGTCGTGCCACGTGCCTTCACGGGCCACAAACGCTTGGGGTCAGTTCTGCTGAGCCGTGACACTCACCCATGGGGATGTTGAGGGCCGCTGGCCTGGCCTCCTCCTGGAAAACACGAGGGAAGGGGAGGGAAGTAGCGTTAGGCGGTGAGCGAGGCGGCGGGGCAGCCTCACGGGCGCCTCGGGCCTGGCCCTGCCTGCCGCGGGGTGACCGCGCCGAGGCCGCGCTGCGCCCCAGGGCCCAGCTCAGCCCAATCCCACCCGCTCGCGACCCCGGTCCCACTCGCCGGGTCGCTGGCGGTGCCGCCGTCCCGCGGCGGGTACAACTTGTCCAAGCTGTAGGCGCTGCGGAACTCGGTGCCGGCGGCGGCGCGCTGCGAGAAGCGGGCGGTGAGGAACCGCAGCGCCCAGGGCCCGCGCACCGCCATCTTGGTGCTTCCACAGTGCGGCGCGGCGCGGCGTCCCCTGGAAACGGCGCCCTTCGGAACGGCGTCCCCTGGAAACGGCGGCCGCGCGCTGCGTTCCGGGGCCTCGTGGGGCCGCGCGGTGCCCGGGCGCGCTGTGCGGCCGGGCCGCCTGCCGAGGGGCGTGGAAGGCGCCAGGAGGCGGTTGAGGCGCCTTTAGCTCGGTGCGGCAGCTCCTCGGAGCACGTTGGAGGAGCGAAAAATTCATGTACGCGATCAGTGTGTATCTATGCACCTGTGCGCGTGTACCGTAACCTTTATTGACGCGTTTCCCAGATGTGGAGGAGAGGTGCTGGGGGGGGAGCGGAGCACGAGGGCAGCGCAGCCCTGCGGAGCCGGCAGCCGAGGGCTGCTGAGCTGCGCCTCGTGACCGCGGGCAGGAGCGGCAGCTTCTGGCGCCGGGAAGGCGCTCCGGCAGAGCGCGGGGCTGCCGTCAGCACCGGTGTTTTGTCGGGTGCCGACGGCGGTGCCTGGAAACCTGTGCGCGAAGTCAGAACGGTGCTTAAAAGCGGCACGGCGCTGCGCGGGGCTGGGCTCCAGCTGGGCGGTGGGAGCTCTGAGCCCCGAGGGGGGCTGAGGGGTGAGGGTCGGTGGCTCCTGGGGGAGCTGGCAGCGCCGTGCTCCAGCGTGACCGCATCTCTGGGTTTGAACCACGGGCCAGGGGGTGAGGATGGGTTCCGCTCTGCTTCCCCGGCCAGAAAATGGAAAGCTTGAAGGAGAAAGAGCAGAACCGTCAGAGAGAGACCGCGCCATCTGGTGACCTTAATTTAGAGGAGGAAACTGGTAAATTGCTGGGATTTGTTGCCGGAGGGTGGGTGAGACCTCCGAAGCTTTTCACCAACTGCCATTAAACGCGTCAGCGTTACCGCTGTGCTGGTGGGGTGCCAAGAAAGGCGTCACTGTGCGGTGTGCGGCAGGGCTGCGGACGGGGCGTGAAGGTCGTGCAACCACAGTGAGACAGCCTGCCAGCACCTAAAGGGAGCCTTTGAACAAGAGGGAAATCAACTCTTTGGAAGAGTAGATAACAGCAGGATAAGGGTAAATGGTGTTAAGTTGAGGGAGGGAAGATTTAGGTTGGATGTCGGGGAAGTTCTTTGCTATGAGAGTGGTGAGGTGCTGGAACAGCTGCCCAGAGAGGCTGCGGATGCCCCATCCATCCCTGGAGGTGTTCAAGGCCATTGGATGGGGCCCAGGGCCGCCTGGTCTGATCCTAAATGTGAAGTTTGGTGGCCCTGCATGTGGCAGAGGGGTTGGCGATTCGTCATCCTTGAGGTCCCTTCCAACCTGGGCCATTCTGTGATTCTGTGAAAGGGGCAGCCCTGCTCGTGCTTCATTCCCACACTGCTGGATGGCTCAGGTGCCCAGAGAGCCTTTGAAAAAGCAGAATGAGCTCTGCTTGGATGACTGGACTGATGGAAGTGTGCTTGTCTTAAAGTCACCTTCTGTATTCCGTTCAAACTGAATTCTTGACAAGCTGTATCCTTATTAACCTCGGTTCTGTGATCTGAACAGGGGGATTACTTTTGATGAATGCTGAAATTAGTAGTTTCCTATTTTGTTGTACCTGCTCATTATAGTTGGATATGCTCTTGTTCTCTTCCTGTCCCGATTCTTGGGGTGTGCTATTAAATAGCTGCTGCTTTTCGTTAGACCAGTCTCTGCAGCAATGTGGTTATTTAACACTACTCTTACCTCTTGTAATGAAGATGTAGAGTTTTCTTTGGAATTTTCAAAGTTTAAATAGAAGGTGGGATGAAAGGTCAAAACATGCTTATTTTTTTCCTCCTTTGATTGCTGAAAGTCTAATTTAAGAAAAAAAATAACCGAGTGACTCTGAATCGCACAGTCATCAGGACATATATATATGGCCACTCATATTTTTGGATGCAGAAAGAATGCCCTCAGCACTTTGCTGAACAAACTGCAGCTGCTTCTTTCGCCAATATCCTGTTCCTTACATCAGCCATTTTTTGATGTCTGGTTTTCAGACAAAAACATTCGAATTACAAGTTTAGAAATGATGCAGTTTTATAAACTTTTGAGCTAACAGAAGAGTGTTTTCATCATGTGGCAAATGCTCCTAGTCCAAGTGCAACATGCGCATGGTATAAATAATGCAGCAGTGTAGTTCAGCATGTCCCTCTGCTTTCTGCAAAGAAGCCTGAAGCAGTTACTTGACCCAAATCGTACATGGTAATCAAAGACATAATTGTTGTGCTGGACCTAAAAGTAAAAAGGGCTTTAAAGAAAGTCTGAGAGTAACAGTGTTTCTTTTTATCTGAGAAAAAAGCGTTTGAAAATGTATTTAATCTGATGTATGCTTAACTGGGATGCTGATTCACACGCTATGGTTTAAAATGGAAAGTGAAGGCAGTCCTCTTCCCACGCATCTGCAACAGGCAGGTGATTGCAGAGGAAGCACTGGCTGACTTAAAATGACACTGTTTCAGAGATCCCTTGGTACAAGTGCACGAGGGCACTGGAGCTGGTCATGCCAGCTCCTGTAATAGAACAGAAACTGGGGGACACTGAGAAAATCAATGGGATGCAGCTTTTGTTGCCATTGTTCATTTTGTTTATTTATTTATTTTTAGTCAACTGCTTTCCATTATAAATAAATAAGGCATGAAGGTTCTCATACTGTTGTAGAGCTGGTAGCCACAATCGTGCTGATGGCTCCTAATTTTCTTGAGCCGGGGGCCGCAGGGCACCTGAAGATGCAGAGCGTGGAAGCAAGGAGCGTTTGGTGGTGGGGAGTAGAGGAGGCTTCTGGAGCAGGTGGGTTTGGGCATCGCCCCCTGCCGACTGGCCTCAGCGGTACTCAGCTTAACGAAAGACAAAGGACGGAGGGGTATTTTTTGCATGAATTCCGTTGTGAGTGAAAGAAAGGTAGCTCTTCATAGTGTCAAGTCCTGAGACCTGGAGGATAGTTCAGTTTTAACAGTCTTCCCCCTCCAAAGCCAAATTGAGACTGACATAAATAAATGTTGCAAAAATCCCAACTATTTACCCAAATTTTTGGGATATAAGCTGGTGAAAACAGAATCCAAATTTGGCCTACAGTTTCTCCGGGCCAGCACAGAATAGGTAGCTTACACTGAACTGCTCATTTCTTGTGGCACAGTGCTCGGGGTGTTGCCTAAGCTGTGACGAAATACTGCTTCTCTGCCTAAAACATGTGTCTGTTCAAACAAGATCAGCTTCTGGTTTATGAAAAATGGAAAGTGATGATTCCTGAGACTGCAGCAGCACTTTGGCTGTGTTTGCATGTCTGCGGAAGCAAAAGTGAAGAGATTCCAGTGCTGGAAAGTGAGCTGGAACATGAGAGGTGATGACCTTTGGAGACAGTATCTCAGCCAAGATAGATTATTTTCAACAGAAGACTGAAATCTGTCCTCTTGACTGTGAACACAGAGCAAAAGTGTAGGGCAATGTGTGATCAGCACTGCCTGGGCCAGCGGTCCCAATGCTGTACGAGTGTGGTGCTTTACCACTTGCACTGAGTCACTGCTAGGTAGCTTTGCAAGCCCATGCAAGCTGTACTGGAGGAGCTTGCTGCGTTGGAGGCAGTGACATCCTGTTGGATAGCACAGTGCAGAGGGCTGGTACCCGGACAGTGAGGTGAAAGCATGTCTCTGAAACTGTAACAGCACTTCTTATCTAGCTTATGGGAAAGCCCTGGTAATCAAGTTCCTGCCAGGCACAGTGATACATCTGGGATGAAATACTGAGAGAGTTTTAAAGCGAGGAAATCCCATATGCCTACAAAGTCTGGAGGGTGTGGAGTGAGTTACTAGGTGATATTGATGAAGACAGAATAATCAATTCTATGTTTCTCTTCAAGTTTTTCCAGTCGCAATGAACTTGCATTGTAAACAGCTGAAAAACCTGACTGACAAGAGAATGGCTTGGACAGCAAGAACAAACTGCCCTATGGGGAAGGGGAAAGGTGGGGGTAGCTCTCTTGGGTACAAGTGTAGGTTCTTAGCCATAAAACCAATGTGAAGGCTTGGGCTGGTGCTCTTGAGCAGCCCCTGAAGTTCTGATGGTTCATACTGCTTTGCTGCGAAGCCAAACTCTGGCTGCTGCAGTGCTGGAGGACATCCAGGCTTTTGCTCGCATGTAACTGGACTGTAAGACGAGCTGAAAAGGATGGGGGAGGTGAACAGTTCTTTGTGGTGGGGTTTCTGTTGCTATTGAGAAGTCTGTCTCATGCAGAGATCCATCATACAGATTCTGAAATCCTCTAACTACAATGTACAGTTTGTCCAACAAGTCACCAGAGCCCAAGCTTAAAAACACGAACTGAGTCTCTGTGACATTTCCTTGCAATTATACGATGGACGCTCCCTTCCCATACAAGAACATACCACGAGGCCTCTCAAACCTTCAAAGCAGTGGGGCTGGTGACGTTTCCTGGAGCTGAAGAGAAGACTCGGCTGTTGGGATAGCAGGCGGGGATTGCAGAGTGGCAGGGCTCATTTGCTGCTCTTGTTTTTCACCTTTGTGGCATTGATGTCCGCTTTTGTTTTCTGGATGCGGGAGAAGATCTCCTTGAACAGAGCCTTGTACTCGGGCTGACTCTGCTCCAGCCGCTTGTCCACGGCCTCCACGTGTTTGCTGATGGTCTTCTCCATGGATTTTCGCTCTTCCAACTCAAACCCTTCTCCCCGGAAGTCTCTGAAGGAGCTATCACGAGAGATGGGGCGGGAGGTCTGCACCCCTGTGTGACGCACGCTGTCCTTGTGCTGCCGGCACTTACTCAGGAGCTCCTCGTACTTCTCCAGCAGGGCATGATACTGCTCGTCCACCTCCCTCAGGATGGACATCCCCCGTTTGCGCACGTTGTTGGCATGCAGTGTGTAATTGCCCTCGTGCCGGCTCACGGCATCCTTGGTGACGATGGCATTGAGAGCTGTGTCACTGCAGCTCTTTCGGACGGGGTGGTTTGGGGAAGGTGTCATTGAGGGCCCGTGACTTTTCCCTCCCTCTTCCTCTGAGAGGTCGATGTAATCTGCTTCTGGGGCGTTATTCAGTGGCTCCAGGAGGGCCTCAGACAGGTTGTCTTCCCTGCTGAGCAGATACTTCTTGACTTGTTTCACCTGCTGCAGCTCCACGAGCTCTGCCTCCAGCTCCTTGATGCGCAGCTTGCAGTGCTCCATCTCGCACACACGCTGCTCGAGGTCCGAGTACTCCTGAATCACAGAGCTGTACTCCCGCTCCACCCGCTCTTTGCGCTGCTTCTCCTGGTTCACCTGGGACCTCAAGGAATCCACCATGGCTTGGAGGCGCTCGTTCTCCCGCTCCAGCGGCTTCTGGTTGAACTCTGCTGAGGAGCTGTGGACCTGGAATGCATCTTCATACCTGGAAGAGTAGAAAGTGTGTGAGCAAATCAAAGAATCATAGAATCACTAAGGTTGGAAAAAATCTTTAAGGGTATCCAGCCCAACTCCAGCCCATCTGACCACATCCCTCAGCACCACATCTCCGCAGTTCTGAACACCCCCAGGAACGGTGACTCCACCATCTCCCTGGGCAGCCAGTTCCAAATCCTCCAGGTGAAGGAGGAGGCAGAAAGCGATGCTGATGTGATGAGTTGCCTCTTCTTCATTGCTCCCTTCCTGGGAAGCAATACAGTGCACTTCCCCCTTCTGTTGGGAGATTGTTTTTTTCACCTCACTGAAGCGCCTGTGGCATCCCATCTTGTTGGAACAGATTGAAAAAAGGAAAGCTCCATGGTTTCCCCCCGAGGCGTGGGATATTGAACAGATTTCTAAGTTACTGAAGGGCAGAGTGACCTTCAGAGCCGACTGCAGAGCGGCAACACTGTGGGCATGAGGCATGGAGGGACACTGGGAGGATGTGGGGGAAGAACCACTGGAACACCAAGTGGATTTTGCTGGGGGTTTTATACCCTCATAACATCCCCTGTGCCGCTGTTTGTATCCTCTCGCAGCGAATGCTTTCAGTAAAAAACTTTATTGATTACTTATCTATTTAAAGAAGCCTCTATTATGGACAAAGCTGAGCAAGAAACATCCTTAGAGGGTCAGTGAGTTAGCACGGTGGCAGGGATTTAAGGAGGCTCAAGTGAGCAATAGTGCTGAAGGTGTTTGTGCAGTATGTGGCATACCTTCATTTGTGCTGCTGGGGCTATGGGAATTGCTGGAATTGTCCTAAAGAAAGAGACTGACCCTCTGCCTCCCTGCAGAGGCAGAAGGCTGTAGAGCCACCAGAGCCACAGCTCTGCCCTCCATACCTGGGGCTGGAGCACAGCTCCTTCAGACAGGGGAAGGTGTGAATGGTTCGGCGCCGCTCCCTCTTCTCCCGCCGGATGCGGAGCTGCTCCAAGCTCCGCATCTCCTCCACCTGCTTCTGCAGCTCCTCCACCTGGTTCTGCAGCCCCTCAATCGTTTCCGTCAAGCTGTGGAGAGAGCAGGGAGCAAGGTGAGGAGATGGGCACAGCAGTCACAGATCTTTGAAAGGGTTTTTTTTTTCCCCCCCATAGAGAAAGCTGGTCTATGGAGGTCCTAGCATGTGCCCTGAGGGCGTGAAGGTGCTTTGCTGTCATGGCAGAGGCTGCTCTCCCTTTTGAGTGGTGTGGGTTGTAAAAAAGGGAGGACTACAGCAGAGCCAAGGGATACACCAACAGAAGACCCTCTAACCTCAAATCTGTTGGTTGAGTCAGCTCTGAGACACGAGCGCTATCCTGGATTATCTCTGCACTACAAGGGCTCAAGCACTTTACTCTTCCTCTTGTTTCTCTTGTAGAAATAAACACGAGACAGAAATTTTGTTTTATTCTGGCTGTGAGCACAGTTCCTAAAGCTGCTCCAAAACTCCCCCTCTGCTTTGAGGCTCCCTATCTGCACAGCTGTTTGCAGAAGATGCTGTAGCATAAGGACGTGGCTTAGTCTGTTTCCAGGGATGACCTTGGTCGTGAGGCTGTTGTATGAGAAGAAGTTATCGACAAACTGGTCTAGCTAAATGCTGGATCCGTGCCCAGTGCACTGCGTGCTCAGAACCTCCCTTGTACCATCATGTGCTTCTTATAGAAGGAGGCTCATTCTCCATGCAGGAAGGTCTCTGTGCCTCTCTCTGCCTGGTCCCAGCTGCCAAACCTGCCTGATAAGAGAATGGTTGGAGCAGCAAGAGCACGCTGAGCCCTGGGGTGGGAGGAAGGTGGGATAGGCGTCCCAGCCTCACTGTGTGGGACCAGAGGAGGCTGTACCATTGTATCTTCTGTTGGGATGTCTTGCTTTCCAGCACGAGCTTCTGATTTGCCAGCTCCAGGTCCCGTGCTGTTAGGTCTAGTTGCTCGTAGACTTTGGCGTGCTGCTCATTCATCTGCCGTAGCATCTCAAGCTGCTTGGTCAGGTACTGCAAGAAAAAAAAAAAAAGAGAAAAAAAACACTCCACATCCCAAACCCGGGTTGTCTCATGAGCAGAAGTTCCTACAGCCTTAGCTTCATTGTGTCTTGTGGCCAGTTTATCCTCCATCTGACTGAAGCTTCTTCCAGTGGAGGAATTCCTGCTTACATGATTGTGTGTCTAAAACATAATTTCCCCCCTCCCCCCCACCCTCGTCCTCTGTGAAGAGCACTAACCTCACTCTCTCTACTTGGCTTCTTTTTTATTCACAATACCCCAAGGAAATCAATATCCCTGAGAATGTGACTCTTTACTGGAGCTGAGTGTGCTCGGCCCAATGGTTACTGCATCATCTGACAGATCAATCGCAGAGGCTGCATTTTTTGTAGGAATTCAGGCTGCAGAAAGTCTGAATCTGTGAAATGTGAGAGCTGTGGCCATAGCCCCCTTCCTGCAGCCTCTGCAGCAGTCTGAAAGCTTTCACCCTGCACAGCGTGGCACAAGGGCACTGGCTGGGATCAGATCCTAAATCTGGGGCTGTGAAGACACAAAGCCCTTCTCTCTGCTCCTTGCAGTGCCATGTGCTGAGAGTTTCCTGCCTGTCTCTGCCCCATGCCTTTGTAAATTGGTGGTTTCCAATCTTTTTTTAATTCACAGATCTCTGGAAGTCTTCCAGTAGATGCAAACCCGCCCTGCGCAGTGAGTTTAAGCCTCTCGGCTTGGTGCCGTGGGCAGTAATGCCCTGAGCCCAAAGGGTGCATGAAACAGCACTGCAGATTGCAGCTCTTTGAGAAAAAGCTGCTTTGTGCCTTGGACAAAGGAGGCTGTGTTCAGGGGGTGCCAAGGGGCTGGTCGAGAACAAACGTGATTAAGAGCGCCTGGAACCAAGGAAAAGCAGCAGCAGAGTGCTGAGAAATGAGCACAGAGGTTGGGCAGGAAGAGGCCACAGGTGCCGCAGCTGCAACCAACGCTGGTGCCAAAATCTGGTGCACATCTGTGCAGGGGTGAGAGGGTCAGTCAGCCGTGGCTGGGAGCACCTCACCCAGACCTTAATCCACCCTGCTGCAGGCACATATGGAAGGGACTTCTGCTTCCATCCCCCATGGCACATCCCTTCCTCCAGTCTGTGCTGCTGGGATTGGCAGTGTCACTCTGAGATGACAGCAGTGACCCAGCCACTCCTGTCCCTAGCGTGTGTCCCCACCTCGATTTCCTGCACTTGCTCTTCGTTGGTGGCATACATCTGCTGCAGGGACTCCTCCAGCTCCTTGTTGCGTTCCAGCAGTGTCTTCCCCAGCTCAGCAGCCAGGTGCAAGTCTGAAAAGCAGAAGGGACAAAGTCGCTGTGGTTCCTGCTCCACGCACAGCTTGCTTTGCACAGGGCTGCTTTAGCAGCAGGTTTTGATGCAGATACACATTTACAGGACATTCACAATCTGTCCTGTTCCATCTTTGATAGGCTGCAGGAGCAAAGGGTAGCTGAGCTTGAGACAGCCTACATCACCTTTCTGCATGGCACCATGCACTGTGCAGCCAGGATCAGACCCACAAGGCTTGCCTGAGGCTGAAGATCAGCCCCCCATCCCCATCTTCATCCCCATCTCCTGTGGGCCTGACTGGGGCTCTGCATCCTCCAGGATGAGAACAAGGGTTGGTGAGGCCCTGCAGAGCCTTGGGGATGCTCTGTAATGATATTGTTATCTCTAATGAAGGGATTACCATGCCTTCCCTGTCAGCCTCCATCCATCACCACTAACAGAGTGACATGAGCAATAGAATTGTGCATGGCCCCAGGGGTTGGCAGTCCTGCAGCCTTGCTGCACTCCTCCAGGTAGCTCCAAGGCGAGGACCAACGCTATGTATTCCCTTACCGCCACCTCTGAATGCTTTGGGGGAGGCTGCTGAGATGTTTGGGTGTTAGGAGGAGTGTAGGGAAAATAAACATTGACAGTGTGAGCTGCTTAAATTACCGAGTTTGCTGTCTTGGGTAAAGAAACTCCAACCCAGGACTCTGTGATTCCTATGCTGGCCAAAGCTTGAGCTCCTCAGGTGATGCTGTTTGTGAGCCCGAGGTGGCACAGCTGGCTCTGATTGTAGCCCTTTGCTTTCCAAGCAATTGGTTGTCTTTACAAAGCCCGGCCTCAGGCAGTTGTATGGGCGTTCATTTCCCTTGGTGCTCCCGGGGGGGAGTGTCTGGCTTGTTTGGTACCAGCAAGTAAGCCTGACCCTAAGCCTTCAAAGCAAGAAGGTAGGAAACCAGGTATAGCTGTGTGTTACTGCTCCTGCCCTGGTACTTTCTCAGCCCATCACTACCCTGGTCCCCAGCCTGCAGCTATAATGTGTTTTGTAGAGCCTCTGCTGGGGCTGAGAGCCGCTGTAGTTTTTCTCTGCAGTTAATTTGGATATGCAATTGATTGGGAAGCAGTGATAACTTATTAATAGAATAACAGGGGGGGAATCAGGACCCCTTGGGTATATCCTGTGCCTGGGAAAATTGCTCATTTTAGAAGTCACGTTGCAAAATGAGGCTGATGCTGGCTGCTTGGACACAATCTCTTACATGAGAGGAGTGCTAGGATGTGATCCTCCTTTTGGATAATGCTGTGGGAAGTGCTGCTGTGTTATTAGTTTGAGTGATGATTGCTTTGGCCCCAGCGTTGCTGGGGGCCATTTCCCTAGCAGCTGTTGTGTGTCCTCAGATCTCCCCTTTACCGTGGGAAGGGATTCTCAGCAGTGCCCTCATTCAGGGTGTTACTCTAGGAAATGTCTTTTTAATCATAGTTGTCATTGTCACACAGCTACCTGATCTGAGGGCTGTGAGCCCTCCTGGGCTATAGGGATGTATCCTTCTAGGAAAGACTTCTTTTTGCTGAGCGCTGAATTTCTCTGGTTTCTAAAGTGCCCACAAGGGAGTGAGTGTTTGCTGTGCCAGCTAGAGACTGGAAAAACAGCCAGACACCAGCGAAGACAGAGGAGAACTTGTGCCTTTAAGCAGCTTGGGATAGTATTTAATGGCACTGCCACCTTGCCAGAGCCCCTGTCCTTGCTGGAGAGGGGCATGTTGCAAATCACATCTGTCCTACTTGATTTCTGAAGCAAGGAGAGCCTGGCATGGAGCAGAGGGCTTCAGGTAATGAGTCAAGTGTGTCCCTGTCCCTACGGATTACCCCAATGCTCTCTCGCCATATGGCATCCAATTTAATCAGCTGGAGTTGAGTTAAGTGGATTACGTAGTGTGAGATCCTACATTGTAATTTAAAGGACTCAGCAATCATTTAATGGGGGAAATGGGCAGTGTCTGGGGACAAATGGGAAAGAAGAAAGAACAGGGGTGAGCTCCAAGGAGGAAATTTCTTTCCATTGTGAGCTTAAGGGCCTGAGAGATTCCGTGCTTGAAGGATGTGGGCGAATTGGTCTTTTCAGCGTCACTGAACTGCCTCAGCAATCATCACGCACACTCCCTTCCAGCCGGCTGAAGCATCCCCCTAATCCTGTCTGCCCCACACCTGCTGAGTCCCTTCCTTCCCACCTGTTGTTTTCCCTGGGCTGTAGGAGGGAGGGGATGCTGTAGAGATGTGTTTTAATGTCCTCTTTAGAGCAGACTTATCTTGATTAGAAAAGCTGTGATTAGTTCAAGCAAGCTTGGGTAGCACGAAGTTCCTCTCCATAGAGAGGACAGCATCCTGGGCCTGTGTGAATTTATCAAGGGGATGTTCAGCGGAGTAAGGACTGTTAAATTCCCCCCAGGCTTTTGTGTTCCTCTGCGCTTCTTCACCACCAGATTGGGCAGCCAGTGCTGTGCAGCCTGTGCTAATTCAGCAGTTCGTGTGATGCCTCCTTCCCTGCTCTGTGCAGAAGGAGAAATGAAGCCATGGTGCTGAAGGCAGCACCCGTGAAACAGCCAGCATTCAACTTTTAAACAGTGCCCGCAGGGATATCAGACTTGTGGAGGGGATTGGGGGAGACAAGTGTTGATCAAATTGTCTTGGGGAGGTGGGGACCATGACCCCAAGGATGTGTGCAGCCCAGGAGACGCCCTGCGCCCCTAAACAAAGATCTGCCTCTAGAGAGGGAGGGCTGTGCTTCCCTGTGAGCTTCTATGGGAAAGCAAGGAGAGAGAGCGTAGGGTGAGAGGGGAGCTGGGGTTGGATCTGGGCAGTGCCTAGCACAGGGGAGCTGCTGCTGTTGCAGTGTTTTTCCTTCATCTTGGGAGGCAAATGTCTTGCAGCTGCAGAGGTGACCCAGAGGTAATTGTGCTGGGACTGCATCACTGGGTAACACCCCCCCAAAAAGTCCTGATTCTGCAGCAGGTTGTCACTCTCTTAAAGAAACTGTGGAACAAGGCACAAGGTGTTCCCCTGCAGCAGCATCCTGCAGCAACCCCTGCACAGGATGATGTGAACGGCTGTGGGGCTGGATGCCTCCTGGCTGAGGCAGCTTGCGTTATGGCACACAAATCTGCAGCTGTTCTTGTGTTCCTGGTCTGGCCTGCATCTCTTTGGGCACCCTGAAGGATGCTTTTCTCTATCCTTGGCTGCAGCTTTGTGTTGCGCAGGGAATGCTTCAGCAGCTCTTGGCACAACTGTGTCACTGTCTTTGTAAATACAGCTTTCTGGAGGAAGCCACCACCTAGAGCACTGCTTTAGGCTTTCCCCCATCTTCTCTCTGATAAGAAACCCAGCTCTTCCTGGAGTTCTTGTTGGTCAGATGGGACAAATCATGTCCATATCCTTAGGAAATGCTGAAGTCTGGGGATTTTCAGCAGGGACTGAAGGGCTGATGCAGACAATTACAGGGGTTTAAGCGCCCCTCTGTCCTTGGGGAGAGCTGGTGGTGATCCTGAGCTGTGTGAGCCAGGCAGGCCTGCAAGGGCTGTTACAGGTCCTTGGGCTCACACTGTGCAGGGCTTTATGCAGGATGTGTCCTTTGGTTCAGTGTCTGTTTAGGAGTTACTTGTGGTCCTTTCCTAAAGAGCCTGCAGTGAGGGTGGCTGCTCCTGCTGCTGCCAACAGCAAATTCACCTGCTGAGCACTGGGGAGGAGCAGCGAGCAGAACCCTGGTGCATGGACTCTGGAGGAAGCGCAGGGTGACTGTGAGCTGATGGATGGGGTAGGCTGAGAGTTAAGAACTGATGTTTAATGTTGTTGACGTTTAATTTAATTGCATTTGCTGTCTGCTCCATTACACACGGGTACTTAGAGTCAAGGGCAGGTGCAATTATTCCTTTCAAAATCTAAATAAATGATGCGATACTGGTTTACCCCAGGGTAGGGTGTGCTTACTGCTCATTTGTTTTTCTCCTTAGTTGCAAGAGATTGTGCTGTCTGGATACATTACAGTGAAGATCAGCTTTTGTATATCTCTTACTGCTGCTCCATGACAGGTTGTGGAGGGAATCAGTGCTTACCCCTTACAAACCTGTGCAGGGGAATGTGCTGGGGTGCAGATGAAGCAAGTGTCATCACACATCTCACAAACAACCTACAGGCATATGTGGAAAAGCCATGTCAGCATGCCCATTCAAAGCATGGCTCCAGTTGGGCTGAGCTAGTGCTGGGCACATGGGCAGTTCCGTTAGTCTAATGAGATTTGCTGGATTGCCTGCTTGCTTTTGTTTTTCTTTTTTTTTTTTTTTTTTTTTTTTTCTTGCATAGTTTGTTCTGAACCTATGGGCTGCTTTTGGCTTTGCAAGCAGCCCTGGCAGGGGGGAGCTCCTGTGACCACAGAGATGCATTCTGCAGGGGCTCAAGACAAGCAAAGAGTAACAGAGTGGCTCTGTCTGGGAAACCTTGGTGGGCAATGAGAGCAGTGACCCCACCTGCTCCCTGGCAGCGAATCCCATCCCGGAGCAGGGCAGGGGCTCAGGGATGTGCTGTCTGTACTACACTGTGCTGCAGAGAGGCTCTCCAAGCGTGGGCAATAAGTTAACGCCTGAGCCCTAGGTTGGCTGCCCCTGCTTATAAGCTGTATGCATCTACACCAACTCATCCACAGCAGTCCCATCCTGTGCCCACAGCCATCGACTTGTGTTTTGCTGTATCGCTAGAGCATGATAACGCAGAGCGTGCTATTAGACCACAGTTGGGCTGCATCTGTCTTTCCCTACTGCTCCCTTACCTAAACAGCCTCCATGTCTGTGTTTGCCTTGTAGGCTAAGATGGTTTCTAAGAGCTCGGTGACTGGTGGAGGCCCTGGTTGTGCACGTGGACCAGAAACCAGAAAGAGCCCTAAATAAATACATAAAAGGGAGATAAGGAGAAGAAGTGAGGAAAGAGGAGAGAGAAAGGAAGCCAATACTTTCCTGTGGGCACCCTCCCTCCAGGCAGCAAAGCTCTAGTTAATTAATTATGTTGGGATGTGGGGAACCATGAGTAGAGAGAAGCTTTTACTCTTAAAGCTAAAGACACAAATGCATGGACTTCTGCCATGTGGGAATCTCCCTGATGGTTTTGGGGGCAGGAGGCTGTAACTGACCCAGCACTGGGGAGGACAGCACCCCACCCGCAGCTATTGTTGGCTGGCTTGGCTGCTCCTGTTGGAGGGAACACAGGTCCTGAACAGTTCTGGGGCAACCAAGTTCAGCACAACTGCTACAGCTGCCCACAGCTGCAGGTAGAGCCATGGATGGATGCCATCCTCAAGTTTCCTTGGCCCACAAAGAAGCAGCGGCTGGGGCTGCTGTGGGCAGGAGGTCCTTCAGGACAGCCCTGAGGCTGCAAACACACAGTAGTTCCCCCAGTTCTGCTTCTTCCCACAGCTGGAAGTATGTGCCCAAGGTTCAGCAGTCATAGAAATGAGTTTCTGTGTCAGACAGGCGGCAGGTCCTGGAAGTCACTGTGTGGGATTCTTACTCCCTGTTTGCTTGCCTCCTTCACATAGCAGGACAACTTACATTCTAGGAAAATGCATATGGATATTTTCTACTCAGAATTGGAGGCTCTCACCCTTTCCTCTCCTTGAAGACTAACCAAAATGCTGCCTTATTTCCCTGTGCGTTAGTCCTTCTGATCATCTCCAAGCAGCTCAGCAATTAGTTACTGAAAACTTTCTACTTCCACAACCTGCCTGCGGCAGTGCACAGCTCTGAGTGGCTCAGCTATGCAGGCAGCACTGTCCTGCCTGCTGCGGGGATGAAGGCAGCAGGCTGCAGGGCTCACCTGCAGAGATGGGCTGCCAGGAAGGCAACATGAGGGACAGATTTTGGGGTTCTAACTGCACCCCAATGTTTGGGCAAGCAGAGTGTGATTGCAGCTGTACGGACCACCCTGTATCTGATGTCTGGGTGATGCAGAAAATTGATGGGTATGGTTGCAGCTGGTTACTGGTGTACTGCTGACCCTGGGTCTTCACATGGATGAGTGAGGAGTGTGGTGCAAGCTCAGCACCTTGTGTCTTTTTTTCTTAGCAAAGCAATCAGGTGCTTGGCAGGAGGAGGAGGAATTAAGTATCTTAAATCTGGAGACCTTTAGAGGTGAAAGCCATAAGGTCCTTAGCCTGCAGTGCAGATGGTTTGGCCCAAAAGTTTCTGTGGCTGCCCAGGAGGAGAGGGCTGTTGGTCTTGCAGTGGTGTTGGGATGGTTCTGGTTCCTTGTCCTGCTGGCTGACTCACTGAGGCTGTATTCAGGCTCCTGAGAGTGTTGGGAGCCCTCCTGTTGGGCTGCACTCTGTCTTAGACCTGAGTGCTGGCAGAGAGGTGGGAGGCTGGGAAGATGTGGAAAGGTGGAGATCGAGGCCAGAGAGCTGCCAGATAGCTGCTGGGTCTGTTCTGCTCTGTATGGATCCAGATGTGTTTCTGCTGGCACATGGCCTTCTGAACACAAATGCTTATGAGGAGCTGAAAAGACATCCTCACTTGTCCCCAGCTCAGATTATCTAATTTTAGCTTCTGTTCATTCTCTCGGGATCTGGTTGCACATACACCCTGTGCTCAGGGTATGTACATCACCTTGAACAGTGTGGGATTATTGTTAGGGAACAGGTCAAGGGTTCTGGAAGGCACCAATCCACTTGGGTGTGGTGGGAGGCTGGGGTCTGGGTCCTGCTGCCTCCAAGGCATGTGATGGATGAAGGACTATGGGTCCTTCAGGAGGGAAGGAATAATTGGAGTTTGTTCTCTTGGGAAAACTGATTTGATTCAGCAAGCCAAAGCACTGTGGAGGATGGGGAGGAAAGTAACAGGTGCTCAGCACAGAACTGAAAGCATGGTTTCCTCCGTGGTGCTAAAATGGTTAATTAACATAATCATCATGGAGCTCCTGGTTAAGCCATCCATTGCTTAGCAAACAGTTTTGGGTGTAAGTATAATAAATATTTGATGCTGTGAGAAGATGATAAGGCCAGCAACCAACTGATGCACAGCAGAACCTTCTCTCCCTTAGCTCACGTTGCTGTTCCCACCCTTGCTCCCAAGGATTAGTCTCTGCTTTTGTCATCTGCCTTCCTGGCTGCTGCCAGCCATGGTTTTGGCATGTCCCTTGGCATGCTGCTCCTCTCAGTAATGCCAGCACAACTCTTAATCATGCTGCACTGGATGTCTTGCCTTGTGCTTCCACTCCTAATTTCCAAACTGACAGCATCAGGACTGTACCATCTCCAAGGACCTCTGGGTGCTGCTATGGCAGGCATGGACCAAGCCTGGCACTGTCCTTCATAGTGCATTGTGCAAATTAATTATGGTTGTGATTACCCCGCAGGACCTTTCCAGCTGGCTGATTTCAGTTACAGCCTTCTCCATCTCTCCTAAGTTTGTGCAAACCTGCACAGCCCCCATCCTTACAGAGACAGTGAGCCCCACACTTGGGACTTGCTTTGGGTCTGTTTTCCTCCAGTCCTGCGTCTGCTCAAAGGTGGAGCCTATCCTCAGCATGAATTTATCATCTGGAGTTAGCTCTTCTGCATGTACATGGCTGGGACAGAGCAGGGAACCTGGCCAGCAGCAGGAAGGTGTTCTTATTGTTGGGAGCCAGCGCTGACTCACGAACCTGACACCAGAGACAGCATTAGGCTAAAAACCTGAGTCCTGTGTGGCTCAACTCTCCCACTACTCATCTGTAGTGCTGCTGCTCCTCAGTCTGCCTCCTGCCCCTTGGGCAGTGCACAGGTCCCTGCTGAGCCAGGAGAAGGTGTCACCTAGAAATGTGAATTTCTGAGGAGTCGAAGGCTGCATGCTAACCCAGCTGATAGCTCTATCTTCTTTCTCTGCCATGGTTTAATCTGAGCGTTGTGTTTGAAACAAGAGGGCCTAGTATCCATCTACTAATACTTCCTGTTAATTGAGAAATTGAGGTAAAAAAAACAGCTGCACAATCCCTCTGGGCTGGCTGTCATTCCCTGCTGGGCCTCTGCCCTGCAGCTGAAGCTGTGCAAACTTCAAATCATGACATAATGTACTGGAGTGGTGCTGGGCTGCAATGTCCCCGCTGGCAGTCAGCTGGTTGGAGCAGATGTAGAACCATAACACATGTAGAGCATAACACGTCAGAAGGACAACTGCATTTGGGTACCAAAAACTCTTCTCTATACATTGACAATTCAGTTCATTCTTTGGCAGCTGCTCAAAAACACAACTTCTTTCAGCTACGTTGACTCAAAATATGAAGCTAAGCATTCAGAAAAAAGAAGCCCCAAATATACACAGGTACTAACTGTACAGCTTAGGATAAACATTACAAAGAACTAGTGTAAATGCAGGCAGTTACTTCAAAACAAACTACACAAGTGAATGCTTATCTTTCTCTGGCAAACCTATTTTTGCTGTTTGAACCTTGGCATTCCTTTCTCTCCTCCTCAATTTTTCCCACTTTTATGGCTGACTGAAGAAACCTCCAGAAGTAATAAGGTTACTTATAAGCATTCTTTGGGATTAAGCTTGGACAGTAAGAGCTTTGGGCAACACTTCCAGCACCTACATCTTAGCAGTACCTTATTTGTAAGATCTGTAGATCTGTTTCTAACTAGTGTGCCTGATGACTGCCTACAGCCAGCTGGAGATGAAGGCAGTGTCAGAACTATCCATGTTGGATTCTGCCCCCAGCATGTTTTCTGGGGAACCAGCTTGCTGTACCGCCAAAGGACACCTGGCTGGTGCTGAGGGCAGATATGGGCTCCCTGCATCTCAAACTTTCCTTAGTCAGGATGGCTGTTGGGAGCAGCAGAGCTGACGTTTCCATGGAGGTGAGGCTGCAAGATGAGATGCTGGGTTTGCCGAGCAAACAGAAGCCTTAAGATAAGGTATCCCACCCCTCACTCAGAGTTTACCTCCCACCTCCTGTTTGTTTTGTTTTTTTCCTCTCCCCCTGGGCTTCCACCCCTGGCAGCTGCCTGTGTCCCCCATCCTTACCCTGCTCCAGGTCCTGCTGGTCGTACCAGGGCTCCTCTTCCTCGCTCTGAAACTCTTCCATCCTGTCAGCACTCAGCATTTAGCAGCAGGGGCCGGGGAAGGCGAGCAGCATGCGCCGAGGGGGCCCCACCGCCGCCGGCAGCGGGGATGGAGGCAGGGATGGAGGCAGGGATGCGGGCCGGGAAGCGGGTGGTACGACGTGGCAACCGGCTCCTGGCCGCTGCCGGGCTCTGCTTCTCCGAGGGAGGCTTCTGCTGCCGCTGGGGCCGGGGGAGGCTCCAAGGGATGGGGATTAAACGGGGACGTAGCCGGAGGGGCCGGGGGATGCACAAAGGAAGGAAGAGGGCCCGGCGCAGCCAGGCAGATCCTCTCTCCGCAGCTCGGTGGAGACCTCTAGCATGGAAATGCTGCAAGGAAAGCCGGCGACAGGGAAGGGGGGGCGAGGCCGATCTCCTCCTCCTCCACGCCCAGCCGCCCTCAGGCTCCCCTCCCGGAGTGCGGGCATCTCTGGCTCCCGATTCGCGCTGCTGCGGGCCGGGGCGGTCCGGCTTTACTGCGGGCGGCTCTGCGGCTTCGGGTGAGTGTCAGCCTCCTCTCCGGTGGGAATGTGGCATTCTCACCTGGTTCGGATGTGTTGTTGTGGGTGTGAAAGACGGGACCCGTATGAGCAGACCCGTAGCATCACCTTAGCCTGGTGTCTTCTCTACAGTGTCCTGCATTTGGTAACATTGATAAGAAGTCAGTGCTTGTCCTCCAAGCTTTTCTCTTTTTCTGGAAGGCAAACTTCTGTTTACGTGATTTGTTTGTCCTCATTAGCCATGGAGTCCATCAGAGACTCTAAGGTATGAACTAATGTGACAGTGTGTGTAGATGGATTTTTACCTTCTGTGTGATGGAGCTCCCAGATTTATACCCAATTGCATTACCTGCAGTGGTGCCTACAGGAAAGGCATGCAAGATGTTTATGCAAGAGCCCAGAAAAGACGTGATCTGCACCAGAGAGCTTCCTCAACCCTGCTGTGAGCAGCTGAGGGTCCCTGCGTGGTTAAAGCGATGCTTGGTGCTTGGCCCTCGTGTGCAGCAATGGAGGAGGAAAATAACACGAGGAATAAGAGAGAAATGTTGGGTGGTTCCATTTGTCACTCGATGTAGTCGATCCTGCGTGATTTCTGTACCGGTTGCATGCCAACAAGTGAGAGCTCCCACCGCCTGCTTTAGCGGGCCAGCGCCGTGCGTTCCTGCAACACCATCCAGTTCTGCCTTCCTCTAAGAAATGAGGTCTGCCGAGCTGCAGCTCAGCGCCCTGCAGAGCGCTGCTGTGGGTGCGGGTCTGCTCGGGGCGGAAAACAGCAAAGCTGTAAAAGCAGCGGTGAGCAGTGCGGGGCAACGCCTCCGGCCCACAGGCTACAGAACGTCCTCGGCTCAGGTAGGGAACTTCAGGGGGAAGAAGAGAACGAGGATGGGCAGAGGGTGATGGGTGAGGAGGAGAGCGGGCTGAAGGAAGGGGGTGGAGAGTGGAAAAAGGACGCGGGTAAGAAGGCAGAGGGAGCCGGGGACAGGGAGAGAGGTTTGGAGGAAGGGAAAATCGGCAGAGCGGCGCGCAGGGAGAGGAGCTGGGGATGGAGGGGCGGGCAGGGAGCGAAGGGACGGCAGCGCGGGGAGGGGGGGAGAGAGGGGCGGAGCCGCGATCCGCGAGGGTTTGACAGCGGGACGGACGGATGGAGGCGGCGGGCCGAGTCGGAACGGCGGCGTGAGGCTGTGTCGGGCCTCAGCCGCACTATGGGCAGCGCGGACTCCAAGCTGAACTTCAGGAAGGCCGTGATCCAGCTCACCACCAAGACACAGGTGAGGGCCGCCATGTCGCGGGGGGACCGCCATGTCAGGAGCCTCCCTGAGGCGGCCGAGGGCCGGCGGGCCCGAGCCCCGCGGCGGCCCGGTGCTGCGGGGCGGCGGGCTGTGCGGGGCAGGCTGTGCCGTCACCGAGCCGCGCGATCCCCTCGGCGTTTGTGCGCCCGTTGCGGGTGACGCTGGTTGGAAAGGACGCTGCCAGCCGGGCTGCCGGGGCGGCTCTCCGCACGGAAGCGGTCTCCGCACGCGGCCCGTGGAATAGCGCTGTTCTCCCGCAGGCTGCGGTGGAGGAGCGCGGCGGGAGGCGGTCGGCGTTACGGCCGCGCTGCTCTGAGCCGCCTCCGGCCGAGGGGCCGTAACCGCAGCCGTGCGAAGGCGGAGATGTGGAGGAGGTAGGGGCAACGGTGGGGAATAACGTCAGAACGGGGTGTGGGCAGAAAGAGAGGAAGGGCGAGGGGAGGGGGTCTGCGAGAAGTCGGAGTGAGGGCCGGGGCGGCTGGTAGAAGGTAGGGTTGGAAGAGGCTTCGCGCTGTAAAGCTGCCTTCGCCGCTTGCGTCTGCGGGCGGGGGTTTGTGGGAGCGTCACGGCAGGTTTTTCAGAGCAGACGCCACGGAATCGGAGAAGCGGGTGAATTAACCTGAAGGAATTCTTCCAAGTCTTTTTTGGTTGCCAGAATGCTTCGGGGTGCCGTCGGATCTGCGGGGCCGTTCTGTTACGGGGGACGCGCTTACCGAGGAGGCCCGGGGCAGGCGGATGAAAGCTCGGCGCCTGCGCTCACCGGCGGGATCGTCGCACCTGCTGCCCGCGGAGCTCAGCCCGCGCGAGGCGGTGCCTCCTGGTGCCAGCCGGGGGCAGAGCTCCCCTCCCCCATTTGTTGACGTGTGCGCGAAGGAAGGTTCTGAGGGGCCCTGGGTAAAGGGAAGAGAAGCGGTGTCGTTCTGGTCCGGATTCATTTCGCGTCTTTGTGTCTACGTGAGCCTGAGCGCCATGTGGAAAAAAGGCGAGGTGTTTGTTGGCGCTCCCATGTTTACTCAGCGCAGAAGGGCACCGTTGTTCGCATGGCCGGTGTGCGCGGCCGGGCGTGCAGCCGCCTGGTGCGCGGGGACCTGGATTCGAGCGGCAGCGATGGACGGAGTCAAATCCCCACTTCGGGACTATCAACTTAAAAGGCACTTTGCTGTCTCGGCAACGTCTGTTTGTTTGTTTTGTTTTGTTTTTTAAGTCTTTCATTGGGTAACTGGACAAACAGATTTTTGTCAGATCTTGGGTAAAATGAAACCAGGAGCTAAGTAATGTGCTGTGCCACGTTTGGGAAGGCTTTTGAGGGGAGGAAGCGGTCCAGCAGAACGCAGTTTTGCTCGCTGGTGAAAGTTTGGAGTTGGCGTAATTAATTTTTCTTGAATCTATAAGTTTTCATTGATTAAAATGAGTGTTCCACATGAACGTTAAAAAAAAACAAAAAGCAACAAACGAAATTGTCAGTAATGTAATGCTTCAGTGCTTGTAGCACATGTGGAGCCTGGATCTTGAAAGTCAAGCCAAGGGTGGGCAAAAAAGGTGGAACTGATTTTCAGTTGCCAAAGAGAAACTCTGAAGATGTAAAAACACTAAAAAAGAAAAATCACTTCAGAGCGATTTCGGAGCAATGTCAGTGATGAAAAAGGTACCAGAGGAAAGGTATTTGTTTATGCTACAAATGTATGATAGTGGTCACAGGCAGAAAAAGGGGTTTAAAGGCTTTCTTACATGATGCTTGTATTTCTGTATGTTGCCCACTTCTATAAGAGTATTCCTAATCAGTTTCACAGTAAAACAGGTGTGCCCTGTCATTTTGGATGTGTGGGCTCTCCTTCACCCCCAGTAGTGCTGCCTGCATGGCAGGTGAAGGGACGTGTGGGCTGTGGGTGGTGGGCATGGAGCTGAAGCTGCGGGAAACGTGCTTGCTTTTCCCAGTTAGTTGAGGATTAAATGATTTCTTTCTTTCTCCTTGATGCACAAATGCAATATTATGACGTGCTGTTAATTTGAGCCTGATAGAAGTAAATATTATGCTTAGAGAGAGATTAGTTTCTGAGTAGCCTATTTCTGAATGTATTCAAATATGTAAGTCTTCTGGGTTGACGAAAAGTGACTTTATTGTTTTACAACCAAAACTATATCTGACTCTTGGGCTTTCAATGCCAGGACTCCACAAATCACATTTTCCTTTGCTGTGAGCAGAGGCCTGGCAAAAGACTTGTTTGGGGTCTCTCCTCAATTTCCGCCCTGCTGGCACAAATATCCTGTGAAAAAAAAATCACTCTGCACTGAGAGCAGTGTGGAGCTGCTGTCCTTGGCAGCAAGAATGAAATCCTGCTACTTATTAACATTTTGAATAAATCTGACCTCGGGCTTTGCTTTTCACAGTGGCTCACAAGCAGGTGGTCAGAGGTACCTGCGCTGCCTCACGCTCCCTGCAGGGCTGCCTGATCTCCTAGGGCTCAGTCTGGTGCCGCGCCCTAAATTCTGCCGCATTTGAGTGGAAAGGAGCACGCTGCTGTTACTGCCCGAGTTTGTACAGTCCTGTCTGGAAAAGCCTGGTCAGAAATTAGGGCTTCGAGTCCCAGAAGAATGGTAGTCCCTACCCCACGTGCCTCGAGGTCTAGGCTGGTCAGCATGGTGGCAAGAAGTGAGGACTGGAGGATGGTCCTCCAATAGGGGCAGTTGGGAATGGGTGCTGGATAAGAAGGTGTTGGGTGTCCAGGGGTAGTGCAGAGAACGCCTGGGTGGGAGGAGGGTGCAAATGCTCACTCTGCCTGAGCTTGTGAGGGGTTATGTGAAAAGTGAGGAGTTGTATGTGAAAGTGGAGGTGATAACAGCTTTGGGCTGAGGACAGTAACAAGCAGGGGAGGCGGTGCTTTGGGCCTTTTCCTGTTTATAGGAAGTGGTCAGCACTGCGCTGTGATCTTTCTTCCCACGATGTATCCTGTTTGCTTAGGATTGCTTGTTCAGGGCTGGTCAGTATTTGGCAAAATGCTTGTAATTCACACGGCTTCCTTTTCTGATTGTTGCAGTATGTGTGGATGGCGTGTTTTAAAGCATCCAAAACCCCTGGTTTATAACTATTGGGGAAGTCTGGAAATCTGGGGAAGTCTGGAAGTGTCGGCAGGACTGATTCTGCCTTTGTGTAGCCAGCGTGCAAGCAGGAGGACTTTAAGCCTTGTCGAGGTGAACTGAAGGCAAAAATAAAAATCTCCCTTGTCCACTGTAAGACATCACATCCACTTAATGCTGCCTGCTGTGCTCACAGCAGCAGTCAGTGCTGCAGTCAGTTCTTTCCTTTGGTGCAGACGTGGTTCAAGCAGCAGGTGATCAGCGAATGAGGCTGTTCCAGGTCGCTGTACTTCCCTTTTCTGTGTGCTGGGCGCAGGCTGTTGGGTGAGCTCAGCACGAGGAGATGGATGTTCAGATCTCTGGAAATGCTTTACGCAGAATACAGTCGGCTTTAAAACGTCCACCCGTGTTCTTTTGAGGAGATGAATATTACGTGCATCAAGTAGCTTTATGATGCCAGACGGTTAATTAGACTGGGGGGGCTGTGGGTGAGTCAGTACTGAATCCTAGGATTGTACATGGGATGCCATCTGTTGGATGGGGAGATGACTTAATGCAGCTATTAAAAAGCAACGAAATGGTGTTTTAGCGTAACCTGCTTGCCAAGATGGCAGGCACTGCTGCTGCAGCATCCAACGCTGCGGCTCGGGTGATTGCTGCTCTATCTCCATGTAATTCTCGTTGGAGACAGAGTTGTTTAATCCATCTTAGCTGTCATGCTACCAGCTGTAGAGCGGTGCTGTGTTCAGCCTCCAAGGAAGCTACGGTCAGAGAATGGTTCTGTGTACATTGGAGGGAAATGGTTTTCTTCTTCCCCTCTAGATGAGAGTGAAGCCATTATTTATGCATGATCTTCTGTTAGCAGCAATTGCTGCTCCCTGCTGTCGGTGGGAGTGGCTGTGGCAAGCAGCCAGTAGGTGCACATGGCAATTAGCCCTGCGATTGTGGTGCCCGGTTTGGAAGGGGATGTAGGGAGTGGAGGATGTTTCCTGCGTTATACAGATCGTGTTTCCAAATACCTGACTCTTTTTGAGGAGCGTAATTAGAGATCTGACTTGCAAATAGCTTTTCTCCTCTCTCCATTTAGGCGTTTTGTGCACAGATTGCAAGGTAGTGCAGCTCTCTTGCTTGCTTAGGAAGTTGAGTTCTGCTGAAAGTCGGCTGGAGGCACTTGGCTGTCCTGCAGATCCCTCTGAGGAGCAGTTGTCTTGGATCCCTTAGAAAAAGTCTCTTTCTTGAAAAGGGGCTTGGTGGGAATTTGGTTTATTGGCCAGGTAATAAAATAAAGTGGATTTCAGCATCAGAACAGTGTTTGAGAAGATGCTTTAACTTGTGGATTTGGTTTTGAGTGGAGAGTGGCTCAGGCTGATTCATTGCATGGCAGAAAGGAGTGGGATGAGCCATGAGCCTCTCGGGTACAGGAGCACGTAGGAGGAGAGCCTGAGGGCAGTAACCTGCTGCACCAGTCTGGCAGCCGCCTGCTGGCTCCTCTCGTTTGCTGCCCTCCGGTGGTGATGACGCATCACCTTCTGTGGGTTCAGGTGATGCCGTCTCTTCTCATTCAGATACAGGGGAGAAATGCAACGCTTCTCAGCATCAGAGCTGTGAATGAGCTGTTCTCTCCAGCGTGGCATCTTGGCTGCGTTAAGAACCGCAGCTCAGAAGCAGACATGCTTTCTGCCTACTATGTGGAGCTGGGAATAATTCAAGTTAAACATGCATTTGTGGTTTTACCCCTCTTCCATCCGATGTGATAGACCCAGCACAGTGCTGATTATCATCACCTACAAGAGCTGCTCTTTGCTGCAGAGCTGCTGTGGGGCAGAGGCTGGATCATGGAGCAAGGGCTGCTCCCAGCTATGAGAGGACAGACTTAGTCCATGGATGTGACCCTAATTGGATTGCTTGTCTTGACCTCCTCCTTCCACTTCGACTGCACGATTAGGGCATTTTAAGGGTAAGACTGTGGCTGACACTGGCTGCCCTGAGTCCAATTACCAGTAAATGTTTGGTTCAGGAAGATCAACTCAGTTGCACTATTGAGTGTTTTCAGGTGGGTCTGTCAGTTCTTTGTGTTTGTGCCCTAACGTGGGACATCCCCAATGGCTTCCCCAAGGCTTTGGTTACAACAGAAGTAATTCTGTTGTGTGTGTTGCACGTGACAGCAGCCTAGACCATGTGTGTTAATCAAGAACTGTGCACATGTGCCCCGGCTTGCAGCCAAGCTGAGGCCTTGCATGTGTTGTGATTGTGGAAGACATGGAGTGTCCAAGTCTGATGCGCTTGGTCACATAAATGTCTTGCTTGTCACCCCCAGTGCTGTGGGAATGGTCTCTTTGGGAGGTCCCAGAAGCCTTGGCTCTGGTAACTAAAAAATCTGGAATATAAATCAGTGATGCTGTTTTATTTGTCCTCTTCTGTTCTCTGCGGCGATGGTCACATCCCTGATCCAGTTGCACGGATGTTTGGAACTCATGGGATGGTGGTTCTGCCTCTGTAGCTCTGTCTGTCTCTCCACAGCCTGTGGAGGCAACAGATGATGCCTTCTGGGACCAGTTCTGGGCAGACACAGCCACTTCAGTGCAGGATGTCTTTGCCCTTGTGCCAGCTGCAGAGATCCGAGCAGTGAGAGAGGAATCGCCTTCCAACTTGGCGACTCTGTGTTATAAGGTAAGGATGGCATTATCCTCAGTGCTGTGCTGGAAGGAGGTGTCCCTTCACTGAGTCCTGTGGCTCCCAGTGGGGATTGGTGCCCTATTGTCTCCTTGCACTACATACTGCACTTGCTTGTTCCTGTCTGCGCCCAGTGATAACTCTGTCTTGCCTCTCAGTTTACCACAATTCTTCCCCTGTGCTGTCTCCTAGCTTCTGACAAGCAGCAGCTTCTGAGTTAAGAAGAGTTGGGGCGATCTAAACTGACAGTAATTCCTTTGGCTCTGTGTCTTCTTTCTACAAAAAGTGAGGCTAAAATGTGGGCTGTTCTCCCTGCTGGAATTGGTTGTGTTGGGAGACCTGATCACTGCAGCACTGTGTATCTGGGAGCTGTAGATTGTAAGATGTTGTGGTCAGAGCAGCCTGCAGACTTTTGCTGGTCTGAAGGCCCTGACCTTTGCCAAGCATGGTGTGACATTGGACCTAGCAGCCCTGTGTGTTTGTGAGAGCAGAGCAGCATGGCTGAGATGCCATCTGCAGTCATGGCTGGAGACTCAGCCTACATCCCTGCTGTGCAGGGTCATAAATGTGCCTGGAAAAATATTTACGCGCAGTCATGGAGTTGTGCGTGGATGGGCTGAGTGTGCAGACAGCATTTACATGCCCATTAAGGCAGTGACGCAAGTTAGCAGAGTCAGTGACCCAGACAGTCTGCTATGAAACTAAGTGGAGAATACGACCCCGGGAATTAAAAAGCTGCATGGTGAACCCTTAGTACTATATCTACTTCCAGTGCTGGAGGGAGCCCACAGGTGCTGTGGTTCTCTATCCATGCAGCATGTGCTGTGTGGGTTACCCTAACATGTCAGATCTCTTGTGCTGGAACAGAAGAAATTGAAGAAGGTCTGGCTAAGATTGTTTACCCCAGTGTTTCAAACAGCAATGGAGGCTGTATTATTGAACTCAGGGAAAAGGGATTCCAAGCAGTGCTTATAAATCTGTGTGAAGGTGTCACCAGCAGGTCAGAGCTGTGTGGTTCTGCTCATGTCGATGCTAATGCTACCTGCCTTTTGTTTCCTGCAGGCTGTGGAGAAGTTGGTGCAGGGAGCAGAGAGCGGCTGCCACACAGAGAAGGAGAGACAAATCGTCTTGAACTGCAGCCGGCTCCTCACTCGTATCCTGCCTTACATCTTTGAGGACCCAGACTGGAGAGGTTTCTTCTGGTCAACTGTCCCTGGGGCTGGCCGAGGAGGGGTCTGTCTCTTGGCACTTATTCTCCTTTCTGGAGGGTGAGCGGGAGGAAGCAAGGGAGCATTTGAGGACAGCTGCACTGGTTGTTATTTCTGTTTATGCAGAAACTAGGTGGCATCTTCTAAGTCAGTTTCTTTTCTTTGGTTCTTGGTATTCTTCCCCTCTCAGCTGCTCTGCTCAGCACAGGTTGCTGTGTCATCCGAAGATTTCACTTGGGTGTGTAGGAGAGAGCTGGTATGTGAGGGATGGCTTTTCCAGCATGGAAAGTGTGAATTGAAATCAGTGTGAAAAGGATCAGGACAAAATGCTTTAGCGTGTTCTGCAAGTAAGAGGAATACCGTTGAAAGCATAGCTGAGGTAGGCTAGAAATACATGTTTACCTGCTTTCTCTCTTGGCAGCTACTGTTTTATGCATGAAGAGTGCTTTCCTGGAAGTTTCTGAATCTGCAGGTCAGCGTGACTGTGCTGAAATACGTGTTTTCCCCTGAATGTTACGTGTACTGCAGTGTTTTGGAGGCGGTTTATAGGAAATCAGCAGTGGTTGGTACAGTACGAACCTGGTGCTATCTCTGCCTGTTACCTCTAATCTGTTTTGCCCGAGGCCACTTCAAGGGGAAAAGAAAGCTTTTGATAACAGCACTGCTGTGTGATCTGTGTGATTGGGAGGGTGATTGTCCACCTTTGATCCCTGCAGAGGCTGAGAGTACTGGAGAGTATTGACTATGGAGTTGCTAGATCCTGCTGCTTTGGGAAGAAGCACCTGGTGTCTGATGCCCTGAGCCAGCAAGGCTGCCTGTTACAACTGCTCTTCCACCTTGTTCAGCAGCTGGAGGAGAGAGTTCCTCTGCCTGAGAGCAGTGAGGTCACCCCAAGTTGATCCAGCCCAGTGCAGCCCTCCTGATGCATCATGCCTGCTGGATGCCGGAGGAGCTGTTGCGGTTCACATTGTCCCATCATTCAGTCTCATTCAGAATCATTAAGGTTGGAAAAGACCTTCAAGATCACCTAGTCCAACTGTCAGCCCATCCCCACCACATCCACTGACCGTGTCCCTCAGTGCCACATCTCCATGGTTCTGAGCACCGCTCAGCAGTGGTGACCCCCCCTCCTCGCAGCAGCTGTGCCACTGCATCGCTGCTCTTTCTGAGAAGAAATTTTTCCTAATATCCAACCTGAACCTCCCTTGGTGCAACTTAAGGCCACTACCTCTTCTCTCACTGCTGCTACTGGGGAGCGGAGTGTTTTGTTTTCTGATATAGTTGCCTTTAGGCTCTTTAGCTGTAAAGAACTTGCTTTTGTGAAGGAATTCTCTTGAGTCTCTCTGCACTTCCCTGTTCTCTGGGCCCTGCCAGGTAGCTTTGCGGGCGCACACTGGGTGCTGTTAAGCCCTTTCCAACCTGGAGCGTGTTGGGACCACTCTTCCCTTACTGCATCTCAGCAAAATAAAATCTCTCTCCCCGTATTCCCTGCATACAGGCCTGCGAGAAACGTGTACTACAGTGAGCTCGACCTTTAGTTTGAAACAAACTAATAAAGCTCTTACCTCCCCTGCTGGAAGCTGCTGTTCCTACAGGCTGAGTGTCCGGAGGAAGCAGCTGAGCTTGCTGGCAAGGGATGATGAATAAAGCCCCAAGAACATGGGAAGGGTGGGGTCTTGTCTAATCAGCTGCTTTGCTGACTGAAAGCTGATTTCTGCCTTGGAACTAAAGAGGATGATGATATGCTCAGACAGTTAGTACGTATCTCTGTGGTTATCCTTAGCCTGCCCCATGATGCAGTGATGAGTTGCACAGGTCCTGGAGCACGGGACCTTCCTGTAAAGGCTGAGGGATGGGTGTGGGTGGATGCAGACCAGAAAGGGTCTGGAGCACGGGCATTATGAGCAGTGGCTGAGGGAGCTGGGATCGTTTAGTGTGAAGAGGAGGAGGTTCGGAGGTGACCTTATCGCACTGTACAAGTGCCTGCAGGGAGGTTGTGGTGAGGTGGGATTCAGCCTCTTCTCCCACGTAGCAGCGGTAGGACGGGAGGGAACGGCCTCACGTTGTGCCAGGTACTTCTGTGAGGGAGTGCTCAGGTGCTGGAATGGGCTGCCCAGGGAGTGGGGGAGTCACCGTCCCTGGAGGGTTCGAGAAACGTTGAGATGTTGTACTGAGGGACATGGTTGAGTGGAGGAATTTTGGTGGTAGGTAGACTGGATCATCTTACAGGTCTTTTCCAACCTTGGTGATTCTGTGATTCTAAGCAGGTTGCTGGGATTAGAGCGGGACTGTTAGGGTTATGTTGTGCTTAGGATCAGGATGTGTGACAGTTTTTTTTAAAAAGACACGAATCTTTCAAGAGATTGCTGGAAGACTGTGTGCCTTCCCTGTTGTTTTGAGAACTATTGGCTCCTGTGTCTCCCATTTTTTGGATGCTGTGGTTCATAGAGCCTGTGGGGACTTTTTCTGGCAGCTGAGACTTTGTTAGCAAAGATCATTCTTGATTGAGAAGTCCCCTTGGACCTTAACTCTAGCCTTGGCAGAAGCATCTTTGCTGCCTGATGGCTTCATCTGTCCTCTCTGGGCTTCTTACATCCGGGATCTGTCTGACGGTGTCTTCCCTGCAGTTGCTGAGGCAGACGTCAGAGTCACAAGACTGTTATCTTGGGTAGCTGCCTGCTGTGACTGCAGCGCTGCGTGTCATGTGCAGGCTGGCAGAGATGGATGAGCTCCTGCCATTCCCACTCCCTGTCTTTCCCTGCAGCACCTGTGTGGTGAAAAGGTGTGCTAGCCAGGATGCTCTTTGACAGGCAGGATCTGGCAGGGTTTCCTGTGGCAATGGTTGCAGAGAAGTAGCCATTCATGATTGAAGTAATTGCTTTGAATGCTGGAGACAACAAAATCCCTCTGCTGTCGTGCTTGCTCTGCCATGGCAGGCTGAGGTGGCTCCTTGCTGAGCTGCGCACCACCTCTCCTTCTGTGGCTTCCAGTTCTGGGCAGCCCATGCAGGACTTGGAGTGGTTTTACACAGTTAACACTGCTGCCTGCCTTCCTCCTATTGCTGTCTCTGTGCACTGTGCAAATTGCCTTCTTCATTTCCTGTAAAACACTGTTCTCTGTACTGATTCCTTTCTTTCCTCCTCCGTAAGCAATGCATCTCCACGTGGCAGTGTGCAGTGCTGCTGTTCTATTTCCTTGAGAGCTGTAGGCTGGAGTACTTTATCCACTGTTTGGTCACGTTAAAGACCTTGTTCCTATATAGGCATCACTCTCCAGGGGGGAATTTCTTGCCTCTCCTGAGTGGGTTTTGCATGTTTCTCCCTCTAGTTCCTCTGTAACTTATTGTGTATTCACAGAGAGTGCATCTTCTCTTACTGTTTAATAGTGTTAATGTATGATCTTTGCTAAGCCTGTGCTAACAATACTCTTTTACAATTCTTACATTTAGGGAGATGAAGATGATGAAAATGCCCGGCCGCTGGCTGAGTCATTGCTCCTTGCTGTTGCAGATTTGCTCTTCTGTCCCGATTTCACTGTGCAAAGCCACCGGAGAAGCACGGTGGTGAGTTGAATCATGAGGTTATCTGCACAGAGATAGATTAGCTGCGTGACGGGGGACTCTGGAAGACCCCAGCAGCTTCCTTACAAATCTTCAGGCAGGAAAACATGGAGTCACTGAGCCTGAACGCGAGGTGTCTGACACTGATCAGCATTTAGCGTTCAGCAGGTGGTGTCTGTGTCTCCAAAAACAGGTGTTCTGGGATAGCTGGGTGAATGTCAGCTGGGGAGACAAGTGTTTTTCCCTGCACTACAGCTTGCCTGTCAGGAAAACGTGGTCATGCTGGCAAACATCTGCTCTCCTATTGTTTCCAGTAGAGTGGGGACCTTTAGCATCTTGTTCCTCTCACTGTCAGTTTGATTGTGGAGGGAGATCTTAGGTGCTTCAGTCTTACTAAGAGTTGTTCTGAGGAGCTGGATGAGGAACCTGATGGTGGGTGAGCTCCAACTTGTGTAGGAGCTGAGTAGAGAGGCAGGAAAAGCAAGGACTGTCAAGGAGGCTGCAGTTGGTTCTGTGTTAGCAGTAGTTGCTGTCAGCATACTGGTTTTGTGGGAGTTGTGGCTGGCGTGCTAAGCGCATTTTGGTTGCCCTCAGTGAGATCATTACCACTGTGGGAGGGAAGAAAGTTATGCAGCAGGAATTCAGAGCAATTAAAAACTGTCCTCTGGTCTGCTTTCCCCAGCTACAGGGAGGAAAAAAGGTTGGTGGCAGAATTTGCTTAGTTAAACTTAAGTAAAGATGCAAGTATATTATATTCATCTGGGCCCTTGCTTCCAGTCATTTCTTGAGGGTCAGCATGTGGTTTGCAATGGCTTCTTGTCTCCACAAGGCTGCTTCAACCTAAGCTCAACTGGCCATGACAGAGAAGGACAGGCTGTCGTGGTTTGCCTCCTCAGGCTACAAAGCATGAGTTTGGGAGTCGTGCTGGTAGCTGGCAAGGGGCTGTGAGGGTTCTGACTGGAAGAGGGAACATACTTGCAGTTACCTTCTTGTTTTACCCACTGGAGAAGCAAGTCACAGCATCATGCACTTTTAGTATAAGTTGGAGGTAATTTGCTGCTTCAGTATGATGCCTTCTGAGATAAGGTGGAGGTGTTGAGTGGGTACTGTATCTCCATGTGATGCTCTTGATATGCAAAGGGAAAACCCTGACCTGCGCTGTGTTTCGCGAGATGTGGAGGAAAAGAGGGGAGGTGGCGATATATCCCATAATTAGAACAAAACATATCCTGGATCTTTTGGTGCTGGGTGCCAATTTGTAGTGGCTAGCACTGTGCCTAGGCATGCTGGAGCAAAAACCTTGTTCTGCGTGGTGTCCAGTGCCTGGGTAGGTGCTGTCTGAGTGAGGCTGGTGCGTGCAACTTCGGCATCTCTGCTGGTTTTCTCCTCTTGTTGACATGGAGCTGAACTGCCTTGGATATCTGTAACCACTGTCAAGTCTTGCACTTGCCTGTGCTCTGACCTCCTGTTTCTCTCCATAGGACACAGCAGAAGATATCCACTCCATTGACAGCTGTGAGTACATCTGGGAGGCAGGAGTGGGCTTCGCTCACTCTCCACAGCCTAACTACATTCATGACTTGAATAGGTAAGAGGGTTTGCAAATGGAATGGAGAGATGCTGGGTCAGGAGATTGGGGGTGTCTGAGGAGATGGGCTCTCCTTGCTTCTTGAGGCACTTGTGACTTCTGCAGGGCCCTTGCCCCTTTCCAATCCATCATCTCAGGCAGCAAAGAGAAAACTGGTTGTGTTTTGAGTAGCTTTTTGTTGTATGATGTGGGGAGTTGAAGTGTCTGTGACAGAAACGGTCAGAATGATCGGTGCTTATGAATGAAATGCTGCTGATGAAATGGACTCAGCTTTCTATAGGAAGTACTTCTTAGATGGGACTGAGCTTTTCTTGTATGTTGCTGTGGTGATTGTACCTCCTGAGCTTCAGTCCAGGACTTGGCCTCTTCTTCCCTTCTTTCAGGACAGAGCTGCTTAAGCTGCTGCTGACTTGCTTCTCTGAGGCAATGTATCTGCCTCCATCTTCAGACAGCAGCAACACCAACCCCTGGGTGCAGTTTTTCTGCTCTACTGAGAACAGGTGAGGGTGTAAAGCTGAGTGCTAGAAGGAGAAATAGACTGAAATGTTTCCAAAGGAGTACATTGGTAATGGGTGGCCATAGGACTTGGACAACAGCCCCTAGCTATTGGAGGTGGCATGTCCTCCTCACATCTCCATTAGCATCTCTGCTTAGTGATAAACCTTCCTCACCAGCAAAGGGCAAAACTGAGCGAGGTGATTGCTGAAATTTGATGTGGGAGTGGTCCTTGTCATGTGGGACAGGCAGATGCATTCCCCTGCTGTAGATCCTGTTCCCTGGTGGGAATGGTGGTGTGGCACTTCACTGAGTCGCTGTGGTGGTGGTGGCAGGTGAATGCTGCCCTCTGGTGACATCGTCTCCTCTGGGACTTTCAGGTGCCCATCAGGGGCCGCACAGTTTGGTCTTCATGAGTATGGAGAGCTTTAAGATCCTGTCTCTCTTTTCATATTGTTGCATGGGATTTCTCTGGGAGGCCACGTGGTCTTTTTTTTTTAACTTCCTTTTCTTTTTAGCTCTAGTCCAGATAACCAGTGGGAGATGAGTGTCAGCTCTTGTTCCTGTGCTGCTCAATCACTGGTCACTGCCATAGATTAGAATTGGGTGGATAGAGAACGTGCTCGTCTTTTGTTACGATCCCAAAAGCCTGGGGAGGGATGCCTGTCTCTCCCCAAGGCAGCACCATTTGCTTCCTGCTTCTGCCTTCTGAGAATGTTTTCTCCTGCCCAGACATGCACTCCCCCTCTTCACCTCACTCCTGAATGTCGTCTGTGCCTACGATCCGGTGGGTTATGGGATTCCTTACAATCATCTGCTTTTCTCTGACTACCGTGAGCCCCTGGTGGAGGAGGCAGCCCAGGTGCTGATTGTCACTTTGGACTACGACAGCTCCACCAGTTCAAGTCCCACAGTGGATGGCACAACTACTGGCACGGCCATGGATGATGTGGATGTGAGTGACCCTGGGTATTTGCTGCTTTCCTGAATGCTGTGACCCTCTTATACCAGCCTTTACTGAATGCAGGGATAATCTGTAGGGCATAGCAGTGTTCCTTTCCTTAGACTGCTGTCTCTGGTCCAGTCCTCTTCCTTTCCTGTAGGACACTAAGCGACAATGGGCGACCAAACCAGAAGGTTTTGGTCACTGACTTAAATCAGGAACACTTAAGTAAAAATTCCCTGAGTTTACTGATTCTGGAAGTACTCTGTCTCCTAGCGTTTAGAACCGGATCATTCAGAGAGCAAAGCTTAAATGAGGGATGTGAGCCCCTAGAGCTACTGGTTACACTTGGCCCCTGACTAAATCTTGCAATTCCATAAGCATTTCATTCATTGTCTTTGAACACAGCCTCCAGGACCAGACAATCTATTTGTGAATTACCTCTCAAGAATACATCGAGAGGAGGTAAGGTGCTCCAGTCCTGAACTACTTCCTGTCTGACTTCATGCTGGCACAGCTGGCCCCAGGCCCACCGCAGTCTCTTTCCCGGTCTGTTGGCAGGATTTCCAGTTCATCCTGAAAGGAGTGGCCCGTTTGTTATCAAACCCGCTGGTCCAGACCTACCTGCCAAACTCTGCCAAGAAGATCCAATTCCATCAGGAACTTCTTGTTCTCTTCTGGAAACTCTGTGACTTCAACAAGGTATGGAGCTGCTTGTTGAGCTTTATCCCTCCTTGCTTGATCCCCAGAGCCTGGTGCGGCTCTGGCTGGACGGAGCTGTGGCGGGAGGTCCCAGGGCAGGTAGCGAGCACTGACTGTGATACTCCTGCCAGCAGCACTGCTTCTGTGGTGGGCTGGGACTGGTGGTCTGGGCTCCAGGGAGAGCTGGTGAGAGGAGCTGCAGCTCTGAAGGTCACTGCTTGAAGCCAAGTGCAGGAGCAATTGTTAAAATAGCTACAGATAATGGAGATAAAGTGTTAGTGCATATCTCAGCCTTTATGATGTGAGTCAGAGACTGGCTAGCGTGATGCTACCTGGCCTGAGCCCTCTGGATGGTGGATAAAACCAGATGTTCTTAAGGTTGCCTGAAATCTTTTCTTCCCAGAAATTCCTCTTCTTTGTGCTGAAGAGCAGTGATGTTCTGGATATCCTTGTCCCAATCTTGTATTTTCTCAATGATGCCAGAGCAGACCAGTGTAAGTTGGTTATTTTCATTATTTGGGATGATCTGTGCCTATCAGTTGAGCTAAAATATTTTTAAGATGCTTCCTGTCTACCACTGAGATTGCTGCTTGAGGGCATGTTACATGCCTTCTGCAGGCATGAGGGGGAGTAGTTCAGTTAGATGTGTGTTTGTAATGGACTTGAAATCAGGGCATGTCTACAGCACAGCGCATGGAAGGGACATCCTTAGCATGTGCTAATGCTTTTTGAGTTCCTATGTCAAAAGCTGCCTCCCTGATCCTAAGAAGAGGAGGAAAAAATGAGCAATTTTCTCTTGCCTTTGATTTAAATTAGTCATAACACCATACTGGATTGCCAGAAGAAGTCAGATATTTCCTGCTACAGTAATTTACGTCAAGAACATAACAAGGAGCATAATCTACCTGAGGCTTTGTGTTGTACTGGCTCCATACAGGCGTGAGGCAGACATGGGTACTGGCAACTGAAGGAGCTGTGTGTGGGATGTTCCTTATGAAGATACTCTGGTGTCTGGTTTCTCTTTCAGTCCCGTTGTGTTTCTCCTTGCTCCTCGCTGCCCTCCTGTTTTCAGCAGTCCTTTGGCACCAGTGTGATAGTTTTTTGGTTTTGTTTTTCATGTTTGTTTGTTCTGTTTTTCTGCAGCACGAGTGGGGTTGATGCACATCGGGGTGTTTATCCTCCTGCTTCTCAGTGGGGAGCGTAACTTTGGGGTGCGACTGAACAAGCCGTATTCTGTACGAGTGCCTATGGACATCCCTGTCTTCACAGGGACTCATGCGGATCTGCTCATCATAGTGAGTATAGCTCTAGGAGCTCTTTTCTTTCCATCTTTATCCTTGTTACTGACCCTTCATAGGTTACTCTTCCACTGAGCTAGAAAGCGTGTGGGGTGTATGCAAACGCTGGTGGTTCATCATCCCCTGTTAAGCTGAGGTGATGTGTCAGGAGGGGGCACGTGTCGTGCAGATCTCAAAGAGCGAGGTCTGGGATGGAGCTGAACTGGTGTTTAAAGGACTCTGAGTCTGGTGCAGTGGGGTGGATGGATGATCTCTAGCAGAGTTGAAGGCAGGAAATCTGACTGTGTTGCTGGCTCCGTCCCAAGTAACCGCAGTTGCATGGAGCGCGTTTGACAGAATGAGGACAGCAGTGTCCTTACCAAGCTCAGCCCACAGCTTTGGGTTCATTCATCTTGCAGTCAGTAGTGATGAGGGCCCCAGTACTGCCAACACACAGCTGTGCATTTTGCAGTACTGGTCCTGTGCAGTATTCTTCTGGCATGTTGGTGCTTATTTGTCAGGGAGGAATTTCTCAGCAGCTTTTGATTAAACTTTCTAAAGGAGATTACCACTAGAGGGAGGAGGAAGAATCCACCTACCAGAACTGTTCTCAATGCTACATGTTTTGCTATTACATTTCACTAGTTTTAGATCATCTGTGTTTTCATTATGCTGTGTACTCTGTATGTGTGCCTGCTAGAGGTGGGAAAGCCAAAAGTGGAAATGTCTGGACTGGGTTGTGGGGCAGCTGAATATTTCCATGCCTCTAAGCGTGTAGTTAAGAAATATAGAACAAACACTGGAGTTGGAAGTCTGCATTAAAATCAGACATGGTCATTAGCTCCTTGGTATGTCAAGCAGCTGTCATTCAGGTTCAGAGCCAAAAATCCACTGGAGGTGAAAATAGTTCTCACTTCCTGGTAACTTACTGTTGTCCTGGGCTGGCTGCATTTTGGAACAGCTCAGTCAGTTTCTGTTTGCAGTATTGTGGAACAGTAATCATATCCCCAAAGGATTCCTTGTAAATAAAAGCTTGTGCTCTTGGAGCACGAGTCTGCAGTGAGAGCAGCCTTCTCCACCTGTGTAATTGTGGAGTATGCAAGGCCCTGCCTAGGAAGGAATGGTGTCAGGAAGCGATTAGTGTGGGGGTGGCATTGGTTTTGGTTGAGAGGGTGCTTTCAGTAAGGTTCTGCCTTGCTCAAGAATTCTTTTCCCTGCTTGTAGGTCTTTCATAAGATCATAACTAGTGGGCATCAGCGTCTGCAGCCTCTCTTTGACTGCCTGCTCACCATCATTGTGAACGGTAAGCACTACTGCAAGGAGTAGCAACCCATAGAAGGGTCAGCTGCTCTTGCTCTGTCTGCCTGCATTCCTACCTGTGCCAGTCAACGTTCACCAGTGTTGGTGACCACTGGTGGAAGCTGACCGTTTCTATCCCGTGCTAGATGTGCCTGCTGCAGATCAGACCTGTCTTCAGGTTTATTGCCTGGGCTCTGTCAGGTGGGGCAGGATGACAGCAGGGTTCCTGGAGCCACTCCGGGGTGACAGAGAGGCATTTTCCTACCAGCCCGCTGACAGCGTTGGCAGTGCTGTTCTTCTCCAGCAGGGAGTGCCACATCCCCACAGTGACGCTGTCTTCCCTTGGATTTTACAGATGTTCAGGTGGCTCTGTGCAAGATTTTCAGAAGGGATGTAAGCCCTGGTGTATTACCGGTGTAAAACCCCACGAGAAATTCTGAAGGCAGAAACATTTTCTTTTGTTAGTCCATATAGCTGCTTAGAGTCTTTTATTTTTGGAAACGTTTCTGTAGAACCCTGTTAGGCTCAGCCATTTCGTGAAGCTTTCCCAGAAGTGCAGGTTGAAGAGATGGCAAAAGTGATGTTTTAAATGGTGTTTTTGTGTGGGTTCCTGGTTCTGTCTCTAATTTTCATGTTTGCCTTCCATAGTGTCTCCGTACCTGAAGTCCCTTTCCATGGTGGCTGCTAACAAGTTACTGCATCTCCTGGAGGCTTTCTCCACCACCTGGTTCTTGTTCTCTGCTGTCCAGAACCACCATCTCGTTTTCTTCCTGCTGGAAGTTTTCAACAACATAATTCAGTACCAATTTGATGGTAAGAAACTTCTATATTCAGTGGGTTTACGCTACTTTAGTCCAAGAGAACATTATATGCAAATTCAGAAAAAGTCCAAATTAACGAGAATGGGGAAGAAACGTAGCAACCAACCACATGGAGACTTGTCTGGGATCAAGAAGTTGGGTTAGTAGGTAACCAGGGCTGGGGCAGGGCAAAATGAGGTGGCAGCAATTTGTCAGCATAACCTCAGCCTTAACAGTCCATAGAATGAGATGGACAGAGGGGAAGGAGAAAGGGAAGGGAGTGCGTGAGGCTCTAACACTAACTGGCTGGATGCTGCTGTGAAACTGCTCGTGTTGCTCAACAAAGTAGTTGAGGGAGCAAAACAACTTTCATCTCCTTATGTGTTTGACAGTATTGTCAGTTCTGCTCTGTCAGACTTGTGGTGCTGAAGGCCAAACAGTTCCATCCAAAGAAAATTCTAGCACTTACTGCCTCTCCAGGAAGTGCCTTATCCTTTCCCCCCTAAAGGCATGACTGGTTTTGCTCCAGGAAATGGGAGTGAGGTCCCTGAGCCTGCTAGAAGCTCTTACTCTTCTCCCTGCTCAAATTTGATGTTTTGCTTTAAAACCACATGTCAAGAGGAGTCACTCTTCTTACCTGCTGGAACACTGGCAAGTGGTGGATTCCAGATCCTGAAACAGCCTTTGTGACTGTATTTTATACTGCATTTTGAATGATGGCTTCATTCTCAGCTACTGTAGAGCTTATGCGATTTGGGGCCTTCTGACTCTCCTGTTTCTCCTCCCCTGACTCACTTTGTGAGCTTCTTATTGAAAGTGGAAAATGTTGAATCTTTTCCTCCAGAACAGGTATTACGTGACTTAAAGTGTCATTTTCTTTCTCACATGTTTCAATATCGCTCTCTAACCAGTTTCTTGTCAACCTTCCAACCTAGGCAAGATTTAACTTGATATTCTTATGGTTTATAATGGATAGAAGTTTACGGAACTCTGCTCTTTCTTCCTTGTGCCGTTGCCTTTGTGAGCTTGCTAGGTCTCAACAGCCAGGCTTCGTGTTGCCAGCGAGGTGGGCTGTGTTGGCAGAGCTGTTTGAGTTTCTCTGCTCATTTTGTGACTGTAATCCCCAGGGAACTCTAATTTGGTGTACGCTGTTATCCGCAAGCGGAATGTATTTCACCAGCTGGCCAACTTACCCACGGACTCGCAGTCCATCCAGAAAGGTCTGCAGCGCAAGAAGAAATCCCCGGAGCCGATTTCTCGCACCAACTCCCAGGACGGAGCCTCCATGGAGGGGTCACGTCCTGCTGCCCCCGCTGAGCCGGGGACACTGAAGACAAGTTTGGTGGCTACTCCAGGTCAGCACTGGTTTATCTTTGTAACAGGAGAAAAGTTTGTTTTCGCTGCAAGGTACAGAGGACTCACCCTTTCACTGGGTGTGGGAAGAGATTAAGAGTTTACGTCTGTGAATGACTTACTGCCTTTCAGTCTCAGTTTTAGGTCAGTTTATCCAAGCTGAGGGCAGGTCAAAGTAAAATGCTGTCTCAGATTTAGTGTCTACATGACCTTTTCTCATAATTTTGACTTCTTGCTTCAATTTAACAGTATTCATGTGAACTTATGTCCCTGTTGCATCAAGGAGTATTTTCCGAGGGGCAGGTGAACTCCTCTGGGGCGATGAGATCAAGCCTGCATCTTGCTGCTCTTGTTGAAAGGAGAGCATTTCAGATTACAGCTGATGCATGGAGTGTCTGTGCTTGGTAGGGCAGAGAAAGGCATATTTAACTCACTTGCACTTCCGAGCTTTTTGTGTTTTGAACACAGGGATTGACAAGCTCACGGAGAAGTCACAGGTGTCGGAGGATGGGACCATGCGTTCGCTGGAGCCTGAGTCTTCACAGCCTCTGCCAGAGGGTAACCTGCCCTCTGCTGCGAGCGATGGGGAGCCCTGGAGTGGGGTAAGGGCAGGCACTGCCTGTTTAGGCATTTTAGGGGAGCACCTTTGTGTCCTGGTCCTCCCTGCTGAGTTTGCTTGTGTGTCTGTGTGTGTAGATCTGTGGTCCCAGGGATAGTTGCCCTTCCTGACTACAGCACTGCTCTTTGTGTGTCTGAATGTTTGCTGTGGTGCCATAAAGCAGACGGGAGGTGAAGGGCAGTGAAGCAGTGGGTGTGGGATGTGCTGCTGGGAGAAACATCGCTGCTCGAATGGCGCCTCTGGTTGCCTGCAGCTGTTTCAAGGGATTGTGGTGTTTTGGACTGTCTGAATGATGTTGTCTCTTTGTGTTCTGTCCTGACTCCAACTTACTGAGTTAAATGAACTAATAAGAGACATTGGATGAATTTTAGGATCCTCATTTTTATGGCTGACTTAAGTTCCTTTTTTCATCTGTTGCAATGTAATTCCCTTATCAGCCATAAACATTTCAAATGTTTCTTGTGAAATGTTGAAGCGCCCTCACATTTCATTGTAATTCCATGTCACCTCTCCTAAATATATCAGCTGGCTGTAAGCCTTTGGGTGACAGCTGGGATGGAGGTAAGGCTGTGGGAGACATGTGAAAAGAGGAAGAGGGTAGAGTGATCTGAAGGAGATAAAGGTTTTTATGCTTTTATGAATTCTATCTTTAGAATCTTGATGGGGACAGGGTGCAGAAGCCAAACAGTAAGGCTTCGTCTGCAGACGTTGCAAAATAATATTGCCATCTAGTCTTTGAATAAACTGGAATGAACATTATTCTTGAATAGCCTGGAATCCATTTTAGTTATCCCTCTTGGCCTTCCCTGATGCTACTTGAAGGAACATGGTCAGCAAGATGTCTTTAAGTGTGCAGTTAATGCTGTCATTAAGGGAGATTTTTACTGAGAACTTGAAGGAGAAGGGTTTTCTTCTTCCAGCAGCCTCTTAAACAGAATCATGGGTCATTACGTGTCCAGCAGCTGGTTTGAGCTGTTCCCCAGTTGCAGAGCTCTGTTAGCTTCCAGTGGATTGCAGCACAGCTCTGCCCCAGAGCTGCTGTTTCTGGCTGCAGAGGTGACGTGAATGAGTGTGCAGTGACGTCCTTGTGACGCCAAGTGTGGAGGTGTAGAGCAGCTGCTGGAAGGAATTGCTGATCCTGTTTGTTTAGTAGAAAAGTCAGGTGCAGATGGTGGTAATGAACGGTCAAGCTGTATAGCAAAGGGAAAAGCCTGTTCGTGTTTACATTGTGCAGAGATTGATAGTGATTTTTAAAGGGCTTTCATTCTGTTCCATCATGAATATTGGGATGTTTCCTTGGCTGACCTTGAGAGTCAAGGTGGTAGTGATGTCTCTTATCCAAGAGAAATGAAACTGGGATGATGGAGAGAAGAAAACATTAATGAGTTGTGAACTTTTGGCCAGAGCCTTTGGAAGGTCACTCAGTGGTGTTCCTTTTTGGGGCATGAGAGTATTGTTCCTTGAGAGGCTGTGTTTTGGAGTTGCTGAGAGCCCACCCTTGGAGTAACACTCTTTAGAATGTACCAAGAAGGGCACTGAGAAGTGCAGAGGGGTACCTCAGTGTACAGAGGTCTGAGAAGTTCACTGCGTCAAAGCAAATATTTTCAATAAGTGGAGGCTTTTGGGTTTGATCTGTTCTGGGGACAGACTGATTTGTCTTGTCCAGCAGTGCTCTGGAAAAATTGGTTCAGCAGACAGTGAGTTCTCCTTCTTGCTCCAGCGTGTGACTTGGTTATCTTTTTGAATAATGTTTGTTGATAGGAAGTGTCACATCCCCAGCGGGATCGAAGGCGTCTCTCCAGTGCATCCTCCAGTGGGCTGTGGACCCCAACGCCTGACTGGGTAAGGAAATCTGAACAGATGAAATAAATAACAAGAAAGAGTTGTGACAGAAATTACTTCTGCTCCACCCACAAAAAAAAACCTCTTCTCTCCTTCTCTGTTTTTGTTTTTTGTTTTTTTAATTTACCTTCCCTTTTTCCAGAGCAAAGACTTCCTCTGAGTAACGCATTTCTTTGGGAGGGTCTTCAACTTTTGGTCAAAGCTTCAGAAGTGTGTGATCAGCTGCAAAGAAGTATTTTGTTTTATCTGTTAAACTGACGCCCTAGTAGTTTCACTGAGCGGCTCTGAATTCTATTGCTCCAGGATTTATGCTCAGCTCATCCATCACCTTTAGGATTTTTGTAAACATAATTTGTTGTAGAAACAGTGGAGGTACATTGGGAAAACTACTCATGCAGTGCACTGATTTCTCTGTGGGCTTTGCTGCTCACAGGTGATGTCTTGGAAGTCAAAGCTTCCTCTGCAGACCATCATGCGGCTGCTACAGGTACTGGTCCCTCAGGTGGAGAAGATCTGCATTGACAAGTAAGTACTTTCCTTGTGAAGTATAATTGAAAGCCTTGCAGCGTTGGCCGAGGTGTTAATTTGTTTGTCAGACTTCTTGTTTCTCTGATGCATTCTCAGCTCCTTAGTCAGTGGAGAGGATGTTTGTTTTTGATAGCCATGGTCTGACAGTGTGTGTTTCTTTAGACTTACACTTTGTGCTGTGGCAGTTCTGTGGCTTCTGTGGGACGTGCCAATTATATTCCTGTTCTGTCTGTTTACAGGGGTCTCACAGATGAGTCAGAGATCCTCAAGTTCTTGCAGCATGGCACGCTGGTGGGGCTGCTGCCAGTCCCTCACCCCATCCTCATTCGCAAGTATCAGGCTAACTCAGGCACTGCCATGTGGTTCCGGACCTACATGTGGGGTGTGATTTATTTGAGGTATGCCATCTGGATGCAGTCTGACTTGATCTTCTCCAGGCTTTCTAGAGAGAATTGCAGGCACTTGGCCAGCTCAAGATTATCTCTTGTTTAGAGGACAGAAAGATGCTTTTCCTCTAGCAAAGAATAGGGTGAATTAGGTCCAGAAGGTTGAGTGGGAGATGTGAAGGAAGTTGGTCTGGGAGTAATGCTTGATCGGGGTTTTGTGGATTTTCTATTCCCTGCTGCAACTTAGAGGGGATGGTGTGACAATTTAATGCAAAGCTTTGCCTTTGTGCAATCTTACAGATATTGTCATCCATTTAAGGGCCGCTGTCTCAACCAGTGATATTCTTTTTTGCAAAGCTGAAGGCATTCTGTGTAGCCAGCTCCTGTAATCCTGGCTGCAAGATTTGAATTCCATGTACCCAGCCACAGAGAGTAAAGTAGATCTTGTCTTTCTCTCCTAGGAACGTGGATCCCCCTATCTGGTATGACACAGATGTGAAGCTGTTTGAAATTCAGCGAGTCTAAGAGAGCACTTACCTCTACTAAGAGAAATACACTGGATCTAAAGACCTTGCTGTGTGCTGCTTCATCACAGCTGTTCCTGCATTTCACATCCAGATGGGAGACCAAAAGGACAATCACTCCATTTACCTCCCTGTCATTTAAAGCTTTAATTGGGGCCTGTGTGGACATCCCTCCCCCAGCTCACTTCTCTTCCTTTACCCTTCACCTTGAACCCCGGGTGAAAGATGTCTAAGGGATTGTCCATTGTTGTGGTTGCACTAGAAGTCAGACTGTTCTTAGCTCTTCTGTTATTATTTTGCTCCTGGATTTGGTTTGGAAACTGTTTTGACCTTGTCCTTGCCCTGGTCAGTGTCAGCATTTAATTGAAAAGACTAACTGTAAGTTGGGTGCAAGGGAGAAGCTGCTATTCCTGCAGGCAATGGGGTTTGGAAATGGTAGTTACTTTCAAGTGGCTCCACAGTGTTTCTGGGGCACACCTTGTGACTGCAGGTGTCTCCCTGATGTTGCAGTTGTATATTGGTAGGGAAATCTTTCCAATCCAAATGAAAGAGGAAGTTACTGAAGGAAGAAAATTGTCTCAGCTCTGAATCTCTCTACTTCTTTCCTGGAAAGCTGCTTGAAGAAGTCCTTTAGTAGGTGGCACTCTGGTCTGGTAGGTGTTCTTTGGCTTCCAGGCCCAGCAACCTGTCCTTCATGGTCGAGTGTTGCAGTGGTGTGTGTGTGTGTCACTTTGGATTTGATTCTCATAAGCGTACAGGAGGGAATGGACCGGCTCAGCGGCAACAAGGAGAAGAGATGGTTAGCCTCTATTGGACTTCACCAGCTGACTGAAGGGACGCTGTCACCTGGGTTTGAGAGGAACTGTATCCTTCTGACTCTGCTTGTGGAGCAGAGGGGTCTTTTGCACACTACTGTCTGAAGCCAGAAATTGAGGATGGCTCTCAGGGAAGTTGTGGGAGGAATTTGGAAGCTGTAGGAGGAAAAGCATCTTCATATCACTGGGGAGTGGAGAGTGAGTGCTGAGGCAAAATTTGATATTCTGGGCATTTTGCTAGTGACCAAGACATGAGGTCTTGAAAGTCTGGGAAGGCAGAGCAGGAAGCAGTGGAAGACTGGCTGTTGTTGGCATGGTTCAGCAGCATGTAGTTGCACATTGGTAGGTGGAGTCATCAAACCGTATGCTCTGTGGAGAGGGGCTGCTGCCTTAGGCCTGTGAGGTCTTTAGGCAAGGCAATGCCAAAGGCCCTGTCATGACCTCTTCACCAAAGCTTAATCCGTGCTGCACTAGTCCTCAGCCTTGGGTGTCACTGGGCCATCAGCTGTTCTAGGCTATGACAGACAGGCGAGATCACTCTGTGGAAACTGGTCTTACGCTCCTGTGTAAGGGAGGGTGTGCAGTCTTGTTCCTGGTAGCCCATCCCTAAGTGTTGGAGTTACAGTGACGGCAACGTGGCTTTCATCTCCAGCACCTGCTGGTCTGTAGGCAGGTGGTTTTCTCCACTTCTGACACTGAAAGTAGCCTGCAGTCCTAGGGCAGCTGAAAGCTGAAATAAAGCCTGGATGGTTTTTCTGATGGATAAGAAATATGAGAAATAGAGGTTAATTTCCTCACCTCTTCCCTGTTCCATCTCCACTCCGCTTTGTTATTTAGCACTACACTCATCCTGATGCAGTCTTTGGCTATCAGCAGGGTGAGATCTCTGTTTCAGTAGGAATCTCTCGTATACAAGAATGTGATTTGGTGGGGATGGCCTCTGACTGTATGGCACTCACACCTCACAGCCAGAGCGGGACAGCTTGTGTCCCATGTGCTTGCCTCTTCCCCTATCTGTGGATCTACTGACTCCTATGATTTCTTCCATCTTTGCTGCTTTATTTCTTTGTGAGTTCCTTTGGAAACATTTTTTGTTTTTCTTGGTGTTTGGAGTCTAATCTTTGTTCTGTGAAAATCAACTTGCACTGTAAACTATTTGCTTAATTACAAGTGAAAGATAAAGATTATCTGAAACATGCAATATATGGCTTATTTTTTTCACAGAGAGGTTTGTAACGTTGCTTATCTCTTGCTTGAGTAGCTGTGCTGCTATGGGACCGCGTGCTGGCTTCCTCTGCAGCGCATGGAATTTCTGCTTCACAGATGAAGATCAGGCTGTGAAACATGAGCCTGAACTGTGCACTTTGTCCATTTCTGTGATTACAGCGTGAGACGTCACCAAAGGTAACAGCCTTGAAAGGTACAGAAAAGGAACTGGATCGAACAGGATGGAGGTTCCTGAGTTGGTGAACTGTGTGCTGGGACCTTTGTGCTGCTGAGACCTGTAAGGCAGTGCCCTGGGCCTGGGGTAGCTCTGGAGGGTGCTTGCAGTTGACAAATGACAAATGATGGCTACAGCGGCTGTTTGCAAACTTTGCATTCATGGTTTTACCCCCTCCTGGGTAATAGACACAATGCAGACCAGAGCGTGAGTCGTGAAGAGCCTGAACTTTCACCCTCTGAAGTGAAAGGCTGAAACCTTGGACCACAGTTTTCTCTTTGGCCTGGACGAGGGTTTTTGCTGTTGTCTCTTGTAGGCTTCTTACCTATATCTGCAGTGCTGGAACTGGGTGTTGTTAGGAAAGGACATAGAGCACTCCGTCTGACCTACGGGGCCTTTGGTACAAGTTGGAGGGGGGTTCGTTGCTCTTCATGTGTTCAGGAAGTTTGTCCTGTTCACCAGCATCCTCTTCAGTCTGTTCCTGTTTGTAGCAGTTATGGGACTTAATATTATGTCTCAGAGGGAAACCTCCCAAGCCACTGGGCTTGATGGAGGCTCAGTAACTTGAACAGAGTTTTAGCTATTGTATCATTAAAAAAAAATAAAAATCCAGGCTGTGAGTTTTCTCATGAAGTAAATCATTCCTTGTCCTCATGCTGTCAAAAACTAGGGAGTGGATTTGAGACTTTTTTTGTGTCATTTGTAGGGGGCGGACCTTGGCATGCATCTCCTGTAGGTACGAATTGGAATGAGAATAATAATTAACTTTACTGGAGCCTAATTTATCCAGCTGTTATTTCTCATGCCATATTTCTGTTGACACAGGCCTAAGTCAGTGGGCAAAGTTCATGCTCATGAGGTCGTTCTCACTTTTAGTTTCGGAGAGTTTTTTCACTGCCCGAAAGCCGAGTTATCAGGAGGGCAGCATAATGTGGACAGGAGTTTGTAGTTCTGTAGTTCTTGAGTAGGGTGGAAAATAATGTTGCCAAAAAATGCCCATAGCTCTGATCCTAAACCCACACTGTTTCTGGGACTGATTTACAGGCAATCTGAAGTAATAATGTGGATGCATTTTGCACTGCTACTTTGGCTGTGGGTGAAGGTTATGAAAGATCTGGATGGCAAAAAAATAGATTGACTGTAAACAAGGGCCTGCCCTTAAATCTTGTCTGACCTCTGAACGCTCGGTTGTTTTTTTGAGGCTGCTCTTTGGTGAATGAAGAACAGAGAAGAGGTTTCACCAGACACACATAAGTTCTCAATCTGTCTTTATTTTCATTCATCAGAGTCTGTATTTAAGACCCGCAGAATTTAAGCCCCATTGCTCTCCTAAGTGCTTTTCAAGCAGGCATCTTCTGTGCAGTGCATGCAGCTGTTGGTCAGACACCACATAACTGTAATCCTCTGTGTGGACCTTGTGAAATGCTTGTGGATGTGCAAAGCAGCTGTGGGGATAAGTGTTGGTGTGGAGGAGGCTTGGCAGTGGGTGCAGTGGGTCTTTCTTGAACTGGCTCTGCACATGAGGATGGGACCTTTGCTAGTGCAGAGGTGAGAGCATTTTAAGTAGCATCAAGTAAAGATCAGCCATTGCACTTCTGTGGCACTCCTTACTTGAGACCGTGAGCACCTGAAAGGGGAAATAGTGTTCATTTTCATCGAGGCAAAGTAATGTTATTGCTTCCATTTTCAGTAGTGGGAAAAAGTGCACTGAAATGGTGCAAACCTGCGGGCCTGTCCTGCTCTTCAGTACTGAGAGCTGCAGGAGTGTGGTGTTGCAGGGCAGCAGAGTCCCACGAGATTAGCACAAGTTGGTATGCTGGATGTCAGCACCGGGAGCAAACAGAATTAACCTCTGCTGGCCATCACAGCGACTACCAGCATCATGATCCATTTGGACGCTGCATGTACAAAGTGTACATTTGGTTCATTTGTGAATGGCTGTGGGTGTGCTGCTGGAGTGCCTGGTGCTTCTAGGGCCTTTCTGTGCTGCGGGGTGCAAGCTTTCTGTGCTGTGGTTGGCAGGCAGTGGTGAGGCTGTGGTGGTCCTTGACTGCATTTTGAACTTACATGCAGTGTAGGTCAGCCCTTGCTGCTCTTACATTCTTTTACCAGCTGCTACTGAAATCTCCCAGATAAAAGTCCCACTTTTTAGCATGCAGCATCCACTGGCAGGTGCTGAGAAGTACCAGCATGTTTCTGTAGAGCAGTAATGCAGCTTGTTAATGAGTTTTCATTCTGTTCTCTATGGAGAAAAAAAGCAGCAACACAAAACCACCTCCTTTTCTTTGGAAGCTCATAGAGATGTTGTGCAAGGAGAAGTCAAAACAGAAGCTGGAGAGAAAAGGCTGAAAACTTCCACGTGCATTGCAGCTGCTTACTGCATCTTTGCCCAGTCCCATCTCGCCGCAGCCTCCGTTGGCTCAGGCTGAGACGTACACCTCCAGGAGCCCCCCGACGGAGTGCATGCGGTAGAAGACGCTCAGTGGGAGGCCGAAGTTCACAATGGCAAACCAGGTGGAGTAGCCGTAAAATGACTTCTGCAGCCCGTTCTCAAACACGGGGTGAGCCCCAAACGTGGGCATGATCCACAGCTACAGAGGCAAGGAAAACAAAACAACAACGCACACGTCAGGGGGTGGCAAACTTGCACTGTCATCTCAGTGCTGGCGCAAGGAATTGTAGGAATATCGCAAGAGCAGCGGAGGGGTTTCATTGTGTGGGAAGAAGAGGAGAGTTACACTGCTGACTCCTTGCTACAAGTCAAACGCTGTTAAATTCTTGGGACCCGAACACTAAGCTCACTCTGCCCCAGGCAGCTTCGTCTTTCCACACAATTTCACTTGGCCAATTGCTTTCCCTTTCTTAAAGCTGCAGTGAAAATTGATGTTTATTGAAGATTCTGAAGTTTGCTTTATTGGGTGAGTTCCAATGCTGGAGACTTGATTAAGAGGGCTCACTGCTGGTACCTCATGTTTCCCCAGCTGTTTCATGAAGCACCATTAGTGAGTCTGACAACTCCCTGGCTTTTAAGGATGTATTGGCTGCCTCCTTCCCATTCCCAGAAAGCCTTGCCATGTTTGAGGTAAAAGAGGGAGCCTGAAGTTCTGGGAATGGAGCATTAATGAAGAAGCAGCCTTGTCTCAACTCCCTAGAAAGAGGAATCCTAGTGGGCAAAACTTTTCTGTTCACAGTGGCGGCCCAAAAGAAAGATGCACATCTGTCTTGGTATCGCAAGTTAGCAAAGCTGTGGTGTGGCAAAGAAAGCAGTACTTACTATGATGTTGCAAAGAACCAAGAAGAACGAGATCTCCTTTAATGCTTTCCTCTTCCAACTCAGGTGAGAGTAGGTGTGGATGTAGGACAGGGAAACTCTCCGGAACTCCTGCCCGAGCTCCAGCACGCTCACTCGCCTCTGCTCGTGGGCTTCGCGGCTGTGCTCTTCGCTCACTTCTTCCTCCTTGCTGGGGGAGGTCTGTGAGTGCTCCTGATCGCTGCTCGGTGTTGTCACCCCTTCACCAGGCAGCTCTGGGACTGCGGAAAGCTGCCCAGCATGCGTTGTGTGCTGGGCCTCTGCTGCTACGAATGGCTGCCGTTGGAGCCCGTCGATAATGAAGATGTTTTGGGTGATATACTGAAAGATGAGGAGGACGGAATGGGACAGGATGAGGCTGTTCAGCATGTCCCTGGGGTTGGTGGCCACGATGGCGACAATGGAGAAGTAGGACATGGCAATCTGGCCGAGGGCTGCTCCCATCAGCAGCACCACATCCAGGCTGCGGGTTGGGTTCTTCAGTGTGTCCAGCTCCCTTTTTTCCAAGGTGTGGATGACTGTCCCAATAATTGCGACCACGCACATCAGGGGCAGGAGCACAATGTAGTAGGAATAATACAACACGAAGACCTGGTAATTGGGAGCTGAGCCTGTGGCCTGGATCTGGTACATCATGAAGACACAGATCCCAATGATTACGGCGGCAGCACCCAGCAGTGGCCCGAAGACCACTCCCTGGAGCTTGAATTTGGGCTTGACGTGAGCAATGTGGTGGTGGCTGATGCGTCGCCCCACGTTCTTCCACATGACGTACAGCACAGAGCAGCAGATGAGGCAGTACTCGGTGTTGAAGGGATAGAGCAGGATGTAGCCCTTCTGGAAGACTTTGCAGGTGGTGGTGTTTGGGCACGCACACGAGTCTGTCTCATTGCCTGGATGTAAGGAGAGGAAGGCAGCTATTAGGAGGGAGATGGTCAACATCCGATAACGGGGGAGCCTCAGAATTCTGAGGAGCTGCTTGTGCTGTCTGAATCACTGCGACTGAGGGCTGCTGTGCTCGCTGCGTCAGCTGAACACGAGCAGGGATGTGGGGAAAGGAGCCTTGCCTGCCAGGCGCTGCTCCACCTCTCGAAGCTGAGACTCAATCTCCATGTGGATGGAGTCATTGGTCACCGCCAGCAGCCAGAGCAGAAGGTTGGTGGCAATGGTCAGCATCAGCCCGCATCTGGAAGAGCAGAAAGGTGCTTTTATAGCCCTGTCTGTGGTGATGGTTTATGACCGGACTGTGTGAGCACATGCACTGCAGTGCCGCCCTTTGCTCCTTGCTTTCACGTGTAAGGATGTGCACAAACGTCGTGCTTTTGGCTCTGCGCTGTGCGTGGGCAGTAGTGTATGGCTTTCCCTTTTGCGGAGGAGCAGAACAAGCTCGCTAGTGACACCAGCTTGGGCCTGGATGCAGCTGTGGGAAGGAAGGTGGGGGGACTCCCGGTGATGGGAGCAGGGCAGCCAACCCCATGGAGGAGTCATTTCATGAGCAGTGGGACGATGTTTGGGAACGAGAGAGGAATGAGCTTTGTAGCAGATGAGGGTGTGAGTGCAAACCGAAGGGGAGAGCTGGAGTGGATGGAAGGAGGATGGGTCTGCTCTGATCGTAGCCCAGGTCTTGTTTGTGCCCTCTGGGTGAGGGCAGGTGAGGGTCTAGCAGAGATGAGGAGAATAACAAGCAGAGAGAAAGAGCTTCTTTAGAGAAGCAGGAAGATTCTTTCCCCCCCCCCTTCTCATACCTGGTGAGGTTGTGCTGAACTTGAATGCAGTCCTTAGAGTGATGCCATAAGAAAAACGCCTGCAGATCAATGACAAGTACAGTGTGAGGGGTGCAGCTGGCAGTGCTGCATGCGGGGGCAGGGATGGGCAGTGCAGAGCCACGTGGCCGCCTGGCAGGAGCTGTGTGTGTGCCTGGGCAGCACTGGAACAAGTGCTGCCATCCTCACGTGGCTCCAGCATACCTGTGCCTGCACCCATGGCAAAGGAGGGTGGGAATTCTACCTGTGAGATGCTCCTGAACACAAAGGGTTTTGTTGGGGATGTATTTGCGTGCAGGGAGGCAGGTGCAAAGATATTCCTGGGATGTTTCCTCTTTGGTTTCCCTATTTTGTTGCTGTAAACCAAACACCTGGGTCCTGCAGTATGTCACTTAGTACCAGGTGACATCTTTCCAAATCGTTTTTGTCTCTCAATCTGGCACATCAGGTGTGCACGTGGTGTCATTTGAAATGGTATTTGCTACTTCAATGCCTATGAGAACACCCCGCTTGCTCTCACTTTCCTGAGCGTCCTCACTTCCCTCACCCCAGCAACAGAACAGAGAACGTGCGAGCTGCTAGGAAGGGGGAATGTGCATTACCTGCGTGGCAACAAACAGGATTTCAATGCTGGGGAACACGATTTCCACTTTGGATTTGCAGTTGATTTGAATGACGCTGAAGCCGATCTGAAAGACGTTCAGGAGGATGCTGAAAGTGCCAAACAGCAGCAGCGACCCTGGGCAAACAGCAAAAGCAGAAGTGAATAAACAGAGATGAGTTTGTGGAGCATCCAAGTGTGGATGGGGAGTGAGGACTCCTGGTTCTGAGCAGGGCTGCTGTCTGATTGGAGGCCTCCTGATTTTGAGACAAGGGGAGGAAGGGCAGCCTGGCTGCTGAGCCTGGCGTAAGGTGCTGGGACAGCACAAGGTATTTCCTGTGCTTGGACAGCAGGTGGGAATGGGGTTTTCAGCCTTTTCTGTGCGCTCTGGAGTGGTGGGGGTAAGAGGATGGCAGGTGATTGGTTTCTACCTTCTGAATACCCTGGAGAGAATGTGAGGCTGGGGCTCTGCAGCACCGCCCTGCAGAGGTTGGGACCTTTCTGCTGCTCCCCCCTTTTCTCTCTGACTATCTGCACAAGGTCTTTAGGCAGCTTTCAGCTTTCTTCCCTTCACTTCTCCACACTTAATTATGAAGGCTTGCACTAGTTAGAATCTTCCTAATAGGTAGAGGCAGCGTTGTTTAGAAAAGTGGCATCCCGCAAAGTGTGAGAAAGCTCCCAGGGAAGCCAATGTCACTCTGGGATGTGACTCACAGGGCAGAAACCTCCCGCCATGCTACTCTGTGAAAGGAGAGCAGCACAGGGCTGCTGTGCTCGGATGCTGAGCTGAGGCTGTGCTTTGAGAAGGGACTGCAGCGTGGGGTTGCTCAGGAGGATGGAGGACAGCTGAGTTCAGGGCTCTCCTGGCTGCTCTGCTTCCTCCCTGTGGCTCAAGCTGTGGCCTGGAAAAGCCCTGACTCCATCTCCTGTGGCTCCACGCTCTTAGTGGCAAGGAAAGAACTTCTGTATTTTCCAAGCGCTGGGAAGAAAGGGAAAGGCATGGGATGATGAACTAAAGCAGGGTTTACCCCTAATCCACACTGGCCCAGCATGGGTGTCCCGGTAGAGCACAGCGTGCGGCTGCCGGCTGGTGCCCAGCAGGTAGTAGATAATCCAGCACAGGCACAAGACCTTGAGGATGGACAGAAGGATCCAGACGTCCGCCAGCGTGATGGCCACATGGTTGAAAATCATACTGCTGATGAAAGCACTGCCCAGAAACACTACGTTCAGGGCCAGCAGCCCTGAGAACAGCTGCCCTGATTTCTGAGCCTGTCTGTCCCTCTGCTGCACGGAGCAGTGCCGGTACAGCCACGACTTCTCATAGTGGATCGTGGAGGTGCCTGGAGGGGCTGAGGCCAACCTGCTGTTGCAGTGGTGGCAAGGCTTTTGCTTGGAGGCTTTGTTGCCTGGCATGGCTGGGCTCCCTGTGGGTCACCTGCAGAGAGAGGGGTTAAAGGGGAAGGAAGGTTATAGAGAGAGTTGAGTGAGCGGGGAAAATAGATCAGGGTTTAGCCCAGGTTTGGGGGACAGAGTCATTGTAGAGTAGTGGGAAAAAGGTCACATTGCCAAAAGATGTCAATAAACACGGGTGTTAAAAGAGGTATTTGATGACTGCCCCACCAGCACTGGGAGTTGCTGGGATCAGAGGTGCCAAGTTTCCCATCCTCACCTTTCACACCTCCACACACAGCCCCACGTTCAGGTTTCCTCCTCTCTGTTGCTCCAAGAGTTATAGATGGGAATGAAGAGCAAATTCAGACCTGCTTTAGAATTCAGAGCTGTTTGGTTCTGACTGGTGGGGACAACCTCCTCCTTGTGCTTACGGGCTCCTTATATGGCTGCAGAGATCGTGACAGAGCTGACGAGGGGAATAAAGAGTATTTGTAAGTTTATCCAAGCTGTGAGGAAAAGACCCAGCCTGGCTTCCCAGGGGCTGAGAATAGAGCAGAGTTAACGTTTGGTTTTCTTTCTTTTTCTCCTTGAAGCACAGAGCGAAAAGCACAGAGCCATGAGCTGATCCAGAGCATTTTGACGGGCTGGCTCAGATAAATGGCCACAGCCTGGAAGCTGTTCTGTGCAGTGCTGGGAAAGACCTCGCCAGATTTGCCCATGGCAGAGTGATCTCTGGCTGTGAGCAGCGGTGGGGCAGAGCTGCTTCCCCATGGGGTCAGGGTATGGGAGCTGCTTTTGCTTGGGGCTGCAGCTGTGCTGAAAGCACTGGGGATGCGTTGGGGTGGGAACTGTGTACAGTTGTCATGGGGCTTTGAGGCAGAAGCTGTCTGAGAAGGGATTTAAATTTCCCTCTTCTTTAAATTTCCCTTTAAATGTTTCTCTCTTCTTTCACACACACACCGAGATGCTGTTTGCCTTTGGTCCACAGGCTTCAGTGCACTTCTAACGGAGATGGACCCTAAACCCTTCCCTCTTTGCCGCCCAAGCTCTCCTCCTGTTTAGCTCTCACACAAGCACAGAAGCAATGGCTCTCCCCTCTCCTACCCTGCTTTAGGGGCAGGAGAACCAGAAGGAAGCGCGCCGCGGAGGTCCCAGTGCCCGGGCGGTGCTGTGCACTGCAGCTGCTTGCTGAGGCCCCGTGCCCTGACCCGTGTGCTGCTGTGAGCAGCCGGCTGTCCTTACCTCCCAGCCGTGCTGCTGCGATGCTCTGCGCCTCTCCTGCCGGGCTGAGGTGCCGGCAGCGCTGCTCCCTGCTCAGTGCGGCCTCTGCTCCGAGACCATTGATTTTCTTTTTCCACCTTGTTTACTTTGGGTCTATTATTGTCATTACATTAATTAGTCAGCGAGACGCTCTCGTCTCTGACAAGGGCAGCCAATGGGAAACGGCTCCTTTATGCACCTGCTGAGTTGCCCCATGCCAGCAGCCTTGGCACAGGATGTGCCAACTGGTAAAACCACAAGCCACTGTGACTAATTCGTGCCATGGCTTCAGCAAATTCAAGGCTAATCTTGTGGTGTGAGCTTGTTCTGGGCTACAGAGATGGGAGCACTTAACTTTGGCTAACATCCACTCGTGGTCCCCGCTCCTTTGTTTCCAGGTAGTTCTGAAGGTTTATCTCTGGTGTACCACTTCTTTGTGTCTTTACCCATGGCACAGGTACCCCAACTGCTCCAAAAGACAAAGCCTGTGGTCCAGCCAAAGTGTGGGGACTGCATCAACTTGAGGATTTTTGGCAGAGAGGTGGCTGCTTTGGGGGATGGCTCTGAGCTGTAAATGTTGACTCCAGATGCTCATGTGCAAACCCCCTGGGCTCAGCCATGCGTTGGGAATGCTCTGGGTCCGAGCTGTGCTGTCACTGTTCCCTCTCGTGTCGCATTGATTTCTGGTTGGGATTTGTGGTGAGCTGATTGCTCTGGTTGTGCAGCTCAAAACAGCGGATTGACATTTCTGAGTGAGCCTGGCCTGATGAGAGGAGGAGCTGACTGTGTCCCAGGATGAGCCCCCAGCAGCACCTTGCTTCCTGCAGCTGCCAAACACGTGAGCTGGGAGGTGAGAGCTGGGAAAAGCTTTCAAGAGCCCAACAGCGGGTGGAGTGGGTGGGGGAGCACGGGTTATCGTGCGTCGGGATGTGACGAAAGGGATGGAAAACAAGAGCAAAAGGGGCCCACTTCTTCTAGGTGAGAACGCCCACAGGTGACGGAGCAGCCGTCAGCTGTGCCTCAGCTGTGCCGTAAAGCGGTGGTGTTTAATGTCCAACCCAACCCTCGGCTCGTGGGGCAGAGCTGGGATGCTGTCATCTGATGAGGATTTTGGGACTCCCCACGGGGAGATGCCCCAAAGCGTCAGCAGCTCCGTCCCGCTGGGAGGAGCAAGGAAGCGCTGCTCTGCCGCTCCCTGAGCACCACCGGGCTGTCCTGGGCTGCTGGCTGCTTTCGTGACCCCACCTGGGGGCTCTGTAGCAAACAGGGATCTCCCAAGAGCTATTTGCTGGGCTCTCTGTTGAGCAAAGCCGATGACTCGCATGTGGGGCATTTGCAAATCTGGCTGTTTTTCAGTACTCATCAGTCTAAATTAAACAGAGCTGGGAAATGGAAGCCAGGAGTCTGTATCCTGGGGTGAGGAAGACTGGGTGAAATCAGAGGTTCTTCCATTAAAGAAGGGCCTGAAGGAAAACACCAGGGCTGGGAGTGTCCCTGCAGTTTTCTCCAACAGGGCTGTGCATCAGGGCTACAAAGAGGAGCTGTACTTCAAAGCCTAGTGTGTCTTCTGGCTTTGGAGTCCAGGTTAGAGTCAGGGCTGTAGGTCTGATCGCAGCTCCATGCTGAGCCGTCACAGGGGCAGAGAGAGGCAGCGGCTCAAGCTGTGCTGGGGGAGGTTCAGCTCAGCTGTTAGGAAATGCTGCTTGGAAAGAGTGGCGATGCAGTGGCACAGGGAGGGGTAGGGGAGTGCCCTGGGGGTGCTGAGCCTGCGGGGATGTGGCACCAGGGATGTGGGGGTGGTGGGCTGGGTGGCCTCGGAGGGCTCCTCCAACCCGAATGATTCTGCGATTCTCAGAATGGCAGGTGTTTCAATTAGATGTATTGAGCCAAGTTTAACAAGAGATGCAATCGTTAAGCAGGAGCGGGGCGGAATGGGAAAGGATGAGTTGAGCTGACTGGGTCAGTCCCGGGCAGTTCCAATCACTGTGTGGGAGCAGCTGCCTTCACTGGGAAGCTGAGGGCAAGCAGCTGAATGCTATCAGTGATGTTTGCCCCTCTGCTATCAACAAGCTGCTTATTGGCGTTATCTGTGCGCTTAGCACTAACAGCATCCAGGCTGGGCCAAGCGGATCTGTAAACAGGAGCCAAGGAGGAAGGAGGTTGGTGCCCAGCGGCTGTGTTTGCCCAAGGGCTTTCTGAGGAATGCTGTGTGCCTTATGGCTCCCGGGCCAGCCCACACCCTTCCTCCTTTCCCTCTACTGATAACTGTGACAGTGACGTCTCCTGCAGGGCCGGTGGGTGAGCACCCGCTGGGGTCACCTCAGAGCTGGGCAGGTTGAGCCCTTGAGGCTCTGTGCTGGTAATGCTCAGCGCCGCGTTTTCCTCACTGGTTGTGTGGATCTTCCCCTGAATCCGGGTGCTCCTGGTGGGAGATTCAGCGTGGCTGCACCCCTGCAGAGCGCTGTCCCAGCCCTGCCCTGGCCCTGCTGTGCTCCTGCTGCAGGCCTGAGCCCCACTGTGTTCTGCAGCCCCATCCTCACCCCCTGCCCTGGGACTTCTGCCCGCATCCACTTCCAGCTCAATACAGCTTGATGCAAGACAGCAATGATTAACTTGGATTCCTCCCCTGTCTCTGACACGCCTCAGAGCAAATCACCCCGATAAAAGACTTCTTTTTCCCCTAATAAAACAAAACTCGCCCTCAAATAACAGATGATTAAGAAGCAGAGGATGGAATGGAAAGCTGTGGCAGCACTGGGATGCTGACTCAGGTCGTTGCCCATGTCCTTTCCTATGACCTTCCCTGCTCTTTTTGGAGCAGCACTTTCTGATTTCCTGTTCTTCGCTGCCTGTCCCCATGCAGGCCCCGCATTGACCTTGGGCTGCTGGATTTGTGTTGGTGGGTTCAGCTCCCACTGAACTCATATGACATGAGAAGCCCTTTGAAGCCCTTTGCTTTCCTGCAGCTCTTCATTTTTTGCCACTTAAGCAGCCTCCTGGAGGAATGTCCTTCTCCCCATTCAGGTGCCTCAGTGTCCCCACCTCCAGGAGTGGAAGAAGGAGCCTACAGCGGTGCTTTCTGCAGGCATCTGTCCCAGGGACACACGAGCAAAGGACAGAACAGCTCTCAACTGATGGCATCCCTGCATTTCCAGGTACTGCATCGGGCTGTCTTCCAGAGACAGACACTGCTGTGCCCAGGAGCTGCAGTGTGGGATGGAACAGTTTGCAGCATTCTCAGGGTTTTGTTTATCCCAGTGGGGTGTCCTGTGGTTGGGTGCTGTGGCTCCTGCTGCCCTGTAGCCTTGCACCAACCGGGTTGGTCTTTTGAGGTCCCTTTTAACTCAAGCTGTTCTGTGGCTCTGTGACTGGGTGCTGCAGTGGATCTCCCCCTGCACCCGTTCAGCCCCAGCAGTTACTGGTGCCCAGGCTGGGGAACCTGAGGTGTGATGGAGGAAACCAGTTGTGCCCCCATGGAGCAGAGCTGTGCTTGTAGGAGGTATTTCCCCAGAGCAGTGTGGGGTAAAGCAGCGTAAGGCTGTACGTAAGAGTGACGTCCGTGCACCACGTGCGTCTCATTCCTGACGTAACCTGTGGCTCCTGCAGCCAAAATGGAGAGAGTTTTTGTTTTAGGGAAGGTAATGTTTCTGGGCAGAGATTTTATCCTTACCAGGTCAATGCTGAAATAAGAGCCAGTCCGTGGGGCCGGGAGGGGCAGTGGGGCAGCTCCCAGGCCCATGGAGGGGAGGACCCACCTGAGGAGCTGCATCCAGGCAGTCCCTGGGCGGAGAAGTTAGGAAAACCACTCTGCTCAATGCCAGGTATCCCAAACTGCTTTTATTTTTTATTTTCTTTGACAGATGCGCACACACACACCTGTAGGAAAAGACTCAATCTCTGCCATGGCTGGAGCACTCTTCATTTGAACAATAACCACGGATGTGCTGGGGTGCAGGCAAAGCACAGCGGTGCCCTTGGGGCACACACCTCTCCAGGCAGTTTGTGCTCAGCCCCAGCTCTGCTTGGGCGCTGCGCAGTGCAGTGAGCCCATTCCTACCACCTGTAGCCCTGGGTCACGGAACAGGAGCTGAGGAACGGGGTCATCCCTGAGGTCCTTCCCAACCCAACCCGTTCTGTGATGCCACAGTCCACAGGGAGCTGCAGGTGCCCAGAGGTGCGTGCTGGGGCTGTGTGCATGGGCCCCGAATCTTGCAGGGCTGGAGGTGCATTGCAGTCCTACCTTGAGGGCACAGGAGGTGGAGGGGAAAGTGGTAGTGGTGGGATGATTTCTGCACTGCAGGGCACAGAGGGACCCTCCAGGAGTTGAGCATTACAGTGAACATCAATAAATAATTTTGCGTACAAAAAGGTTCAGCTATTAAAAAAAAAGTCATCTATTTAAAAAAGAAGAGAAGAAAAACAAACCTCTTCATTGTGCTCCCTCGCCCCTATGATCTTCACGGCTCTTGAGCACTGATTCAGGAAAATGAGGGGGGAAAAGTGCCAGGACAGCCCTGTGCTCAGCCCTCCCATATTGGTGCAGCCGTCAGCACCCCACCCTGCTGTGCTGGGGGGCTCAGCGCGGCGGTAGGGACAGGCGAGGCAGAGGGCAGACAGAGCGTTCCCAGAGCCTTTGGTGGCAGCGGTGGTTTTTCACATCTGCGGGGCAGTGGGCGGCTTCTGACTGGCCGTACCAGAAGTGCTCTGGTTTCCCCTTGCCGTTCGCTGCTGAGCTGACCCCTCTGCACAGGCAGTGACTGCCCGTGTGGCCAAACACTCCTGGGAAAGTAAAGCAGTGACGTGTGGGGTGAATGGGATCGAGGGAGGAAGGTGATTCTCTGCATGAACTGAGGGTAATTACCATCATCTTACTCTGTTCCTTCTTTTTTTTTTCTTTTTTTCTTTAAGGTCTAAGAACTTCAAACACACTCACGTGCACATCCACACACACATAGCAAAAATAAAATCTGGAGCTACATTGAGATGATTTTCACTGACAGTTCAGAAATGCCCCGACACTGCAGGAGGACACGATTGAGGCAGCGGTGAGGAGCCCTCAGGACGTGGGGACGAAGGGGGGTGGGTTGAGGAGGTTCTCATCTTCCTTATGAGAGCGTTCATCAGGACATGATGCAGACCTCCAGCAAACTGGCCACTGCGTGCATTCGGTAGAAGATCCCAAAGGGCAGGCAAATGTCCACGATGGCCGGCCACATGGAATCACCATAGAAGTTCAGTTCTGTGTCATTGTCAAAGTGGGGCCGGGCACCAAATGCTGGCATGATCCAGAGCTGTTTGAGAAATGGGAGAAGACCCTGCGGTGAGAAAGGCGTATAGCACAGCACAAACCTGCACTGACGGTACTGAGAGGTGAGAACCGCCTGGGCCAGGAGCGCGGGTTGGCGTCAAGATCGGGTACGGCCTGCTGTCCCCAGAGAACCGCAATCTGTGCCTCAGACCGAGCGCCAAAGCCCTCGCTATGGACGCGGCTGGGCGCGCTGCGCTCGCAGGCAGCGGCTCCTTGGGTGGAGCAGGCAGGAGCAGGGCTGAGCTGGCAGCAGCTCTGTGTGCGCAGGCTTCCAGGCTGTGGGTATTGAGAAAAGCTGTGCTGCCTTTTCTCCAGAAAGCCCACACTTTACCTCAGGCCATTCTACATAGAAACATGGAACGGTTTGGGTTGGATGGGACCTTGATGACTGTTTGGTTTCAGCCCCCAGACTAGATGTTTTCTTTGGATCCACCCAACATCTTATATTCTTGTTGACAAGGGGTGGCCTCTGCCAGCATAGCCTAAAACACCTGAACGCCAGGGCAGCTGCTATTTTAACCGATGAGGGAATTACAGCTGCCTGCTCTCACAGGTACAAACAAACCTGCTGCTTGTGTAGTAGAAGTGCAGAAATGGCAGTTTTTGTATGGGCGCACAGATACTCCTCCTTCGCGCTTGCTTCCCTCCTCCCCCACCCCAAGGAGCTCTTCTCTCTGCATGTACTCACTATGATGTTGCACAGCAGGAGGAACATGGAGATCTCCCTTAAGAGCTTCCTCTGCCAGTTCATCTTCTTGGGGGCCACGAGGGACCGCACGATGTCGGACGGCTGGGTGCCCTCAGTGCTGGGGGCAGGGTTCGGTGCCGACGCGCTGCCACTGTCGGGCACCCGGAGGGACACCGCATTGACATTGACGAAGGTGAGACCGTAGAGCTCCTTCTGGTGAGAGCTGTGCTTGTGGTCCTCCTTGGGGGGCTGCCGATGAAGGCCTTCAATGATGAAGATGTTCTGGAAAGTGTGCTGGGCGATCATGAGGAGGGCGTAAGTGAGGTTGAGCGCGCTGATGGCGTCCCTTGGCGTGCTGGCCACGATGGCTACGATGGAGTAGTAAGAAATAGCGTACTGCCCCAGGGCAGCCCCCATCAGCAGCGCCACGTCCAGCGTCCGCGTCGGGTTCTTGTGCCGGTCCATGTCTCTCTTGTCGAAGCGGTAGATGACAGAGCCTCCAATGCAGACAAGGGACATCAGGCCCAGACAAACAATGTTGAAGATGTAGTACATGGTGAGCGCTTGGCTCTTCTTGCTGGGCTCGGTGCTGGAATTTACTTGCACCTCATAAACAATAAAGACTCCCAAGCCGCCCACCAGAATGATGAGGCCCAGTACAATGCCCACAAAGAAGGTTCTTCGGAAGAGCTTGAACTTGAGGTGCTGGACGTGGTGGGAGTGGTGGTCTATAAAGCGCCCGACGTTCTTCCACATGACGTAAACCATGGCGGAGGCGAACAGGCTGTACTCGATGTTGAAGGGGTACAGCCAGAAGTAGCCGTTCTTGAAGATCTCGCAGATTTGGCTGTTGCAATTGCATGCTTCTGTTGAGCCACTTCTCATTCCCACTGAAAGAAGACGAAAGCACAGACACAGCGGTGTTACAGCGGGAGCCAGCACTTGTTGGCAGCCCCAAAAAACCAAATACTTTGGGTCAGAGAAAACAAAGCCAGCAAAAGAATGTGACCGCTTTGGAAATGAGGACACATCTACTTCAGCTTTCTGGTATTTGTGTTTTTCCAAAGAAGCCAGACGGGCAGCAGGTTGGATCTTTCTTTCCCTCCTTTCTTCATTCCCATTCCACTTATCCAAACCCCTCCACCTTCCTGACTCTTCCATCTATTTGTTAGGAAACGAACGTTATCACCTGGCTGCTAACATAGCAGCTCTAGATGGGCCTTCTGAAAATGGCTAAAACCTGATTTTCAGATCAATCCCTGGATCAGCTGGCTTCACAAATGAGGGAATTACCTTTCAGGAGCCACCTGAACAGCTCCTCCGTTGTATTTTTATTCAGCTTTGAATGCGCTTTGTGAACAGATTCATCTGTCACCGCTGACATCCACACCGCTAAGTTTGTGGTCAGAGTTAGCATCAAGCCACACCTGCAGAAAGAAGAGATGATGAGATCAAGGCCGTGGCTCTATGCCACATCTCTCCCATCCACATAGCAGATGTGCACGCAGTCAGAGGGGCTGCAGGAACTGCCACAGGAGGTTTGTGGACGCTTTAGTGGTCAGGGCTGTAAAGCCCAAACTTTTCTTATGCTCCTCTCACTCTCTTCCTACCTTGCGTCCATCTTCACGAGAATTAGCAAAGCCCAAATCCTCTTGTTGCTTTTGAACAACAGAATGGATGCATAGGTTTGAGTTGGTCTCTGGTGTTGCAAAAGTGGACAAGATCTTATTTCTTGTTTAACCTGAGGCTTACCTCAGGTAAGCCTACTGCATCTTTGTCTTTCCCAGGAAAGAAGAAGTCAGCTATGAAGGGTTTTACTTAGTGCTAATTATTTATTTCATACTAATCTGTTTGAGTAACGCTCAAATCCTTGAACTGGATCCCAGCTCTGCTCAATCCATCGATCATAAGCCTCAGCTGCTTGAGCCGGGACTTGGGGCCTGCTGGGTGCTCAGCAGGTTGAATTTGGGCAGATGGGAATTATCCCCTTGTTGCCTCTCAGCTGCATGAGTGCAGACACGAGGTCTGCAGAGACCTCCTTCCTCTGCATCAAAGAGCAGCAGTGCTCACCTGGTAACGTTCAGGTGTACGTGGACACAGTCTTTGGCAGAGATCCACAGGAAGTACGTCTGGCAAGGACAAGAGGAGAAACAAGAAAGCTTAGCTGCAAGAAAATCATCATTCTGAAGCAGGGATCTCTTTCACTTTGTGGCTGTTAGCCCATAGTCCTGCCCGTTTCGTATGCTGGCTGTTCTTTCCTTGCTCCTCCTGCCCATTGCCTCTGCTCTGCCCATGCCCAAACCCTACTCCCACCTCAGTTGTTGAACTCTTCCTTTGGGGTTGGAGCGTCTTCCCTGGGACAGATCAGCCATCTCACCTGTACAACCACGAATATTGCTTGCACGATGGGGTACATTATTTTGATTGCAGACAGGCAGCTGTAGAAGCTGGAGTAATATCCTATTTTGAACACATCCATGACGAGACTGAAAATGGCAAATAGGATCAGACCTCCTGTAGAAGAACCAGAACCAAACAGAAGATGTTTGCATGCATAGGCTAATGCAGTTGGATGAAAGGAAGAGGATGAACTATTGCCATGGAGAGGCTTTATTTCTACCTCAGTTTTCCTTTCCCACCACCCAAGGCATCTTAGCACCTCACGTGAAGTATTTCTGGCTGGAAGGGATTTTGGAAAGTCATCCAAGTCATTTCTCTGCTCTGACTGGAGCTAACAGGACTTGCAAGTCTGGGGAGGAAACCTGGTATTATAAAGTACCAAGGGCCATCGTGGATAAAGCGAGACTGGGCAGCTGAGGGTCTAGGAGCAGATGATACTACTGCCCCGCACAGGGGAAGGAGGTTGTGTCCCTGCTGGTTGTTCCTTTGTGTAACATTTAAAGCTCACACGAACTGCTCGTAGAACCATAGAATCATTAAGGTTGGAATTGACCTCTAAGATCATCAAGTCCAACCACTGACCCATCCCCACCATGCCTGCTAACCACGTCCCTCCGTGCCACATCACCATGGTTCTTGACATGCTATAGCCTGGATATGCCATCTTCTCAATGCCTCCTGCACGGATTAAGGAGGAGAAGGATGTATTTTGTAAGTACACACTGCTTGGAGATGAGCTATAATAGCTGTGCTCAAGGAAGTTTTATGGAGAAGACGTGATTCTTGGGCCTGACAAAACTATGTAAACTGTGAAATTAACTCAGTGCTGTGCTAAATTGGAGTTCCCCTGCTGGGAAATACATTCAAAACATTTCAAGAGGTTTGAATGAGCATTAGGTCATCTCTGACGCCTCGTGGTCTCACCTCCAGCCCTCATCCCCAAGGTCCTACCTCTCAGCCAGATGGGTCCAGCGTGGGAGTCTTTGCAGAGGATGGCATCTGGGCGCCGGGAGGTGCTGATGAGGTAGAAGATAATCCATATGATGACTATCAGCATCATGACAGTCAGCAGGAAGAAGACATCGTAATCGTGCACGGCAATTCTCTCAAAAGCCCCACTGCTCACCAGCGTGCAGGCCAGCAGGGCTAAGTGCACGGCCAGCAGGATGGAGAACATGCGGCCGCCCTTCTTCCACACCTCCTTGGAGCCTGGAGTGGAGGGCTGGTGGGGCTGCGGGCTGAGGGACATCGTCGGGTTGGAAGCCAGGCTGGCTTTGTCGTCCTTGGATCCGCAGCCCATGGAGTCGGACCGTCTGATCTCACTGTCCTTCCGCGCGGGCTCTTCGGTCATGGTTCAGCTGAGGGGGAAAGCTGCTGGGAGAAGAGACCGTGAGCATGAGGTCACTTCATTTTGAACAGCCCAGGGCTGGACCAACGTGAGACGTGGTATGAGGAGGAGAGAACGCGTCAGCGGAACGCCAAAGTCTGAGACAGGAGGAGCAAGAAGAGGAATGAGCTTATATTCAAACTGTTTCTTCCCGGTTCCCCTTGCTTAAGATGCTTTTGCACGGGCAGATAACAGGTCTGTTTAACAAAGTAATGCCTAATTTGCCATGCAACGTATATACTGATGTTTGTTGATGTAAGATACTGGAAAGACACCAGCAGAGCACTCCCAAGATCAAATATCCTGGGGCAAACGTCCAATGTGGTTTGACTTCTACATGCCAACCACTAAACGTTCTGAGAAAAATTGTCATGCTGGCTCAGGAGAAGGCCAGGGAAAGGTGAGAAAACCCCGGGAGCCTTCAGAACATCACTGTGGTTTGCAGCAGTTCCTGCAAGAGTGACGTGAGCCACCTCTGCCGGCCCTTTGTGCCAGGCTCAGCACCTCAATTCCCTGTGAAAAGCCTGAAACAAAGCAAAGCGACTGCTCAAACCGAGCATTGCACCGACCTGCTTTGCTGCCTGGAATCCAATCCCTGCTCTGCTGGGCTGCTGGAGAGGTTTCCCTGTTGCTGCAGCTCGATCAGTCAAAGAATTTATACCCGCTGGGATGTCTCTGTGATTTATACCATGGCTGGAGCTGACAGCAGTGCTTCATGGACTTCTCAGGAAAACTCACACGATCCATTTTGGGCAATTGCTGGTTTTGGGGAAGTATGAGAGATGAGGAGATAAGAGTTATTTACCTGAGGAGGGCATGAGGTGAGAGCACTGCTGAGCGTGGCATGACCGCTCGGCTGCAGGGTCACGGCTGCCATATGCAGAGCAAAGCCACCAAACCAAGCGAATTTCACTGCAGCATCTCTCACCCCTCGAGAGAAGACACTTTAGGTGATGAACTTTTTGCTGACAGTGTTGGGCTTGGTGTTCTGGTTAACTAAGCATAGCAAACACTGTGCCTCACCCTGTGCCATTCCCGTCAGCGTGCTCCCAGCCTGCCCTGCACAGGAATGTTTTTGAGGAAAAAGAAGACATTTGTGTTTGTATCTTTTCGTTGCCAAGGGCAGCTCGGTATCGTCCCACAACGCCCATGAGGAGGAAGGTTTAGCAACGAAGCGGAGCAGCATCTGGGGACGGGAATCTCCGCTCCCCTCCGCCGACGCGCCGCCTTTCAGGGTGGGATCGCCTTTCGCTGCGCGCTGGGAGCTTTTCCTCTCCCATCTCAAGGAGAAACGAGCCCAGCACCCAGAGCAGCTGGGACGGGAGCAGGCTGGGGCGGGCGGAAGCCTCCAGTGGGGCTCCGCGTGCCTTTACAGTTACATTTCGCAGGCAGACGAGGAGACGCAGCGCGCAGCGGCTTCCGTTCCTCGCTAAGGAAACCTCCCCGCCAGATTTCATTTCCTGCCGCGGCGCACGCGGCGCTGCCGCTGCCCTGCTGCCACCCGCCGGCTGCAACCGCACCCCGCGGCTGTGCCGAGCGGGGCCGTTCCCAGCGCGCAGCCCCCGGGGCGGCACGGCGTGCGCTCTGCCTTCGGAAAGCGCGGAGGGGTCGGAGCCGAAGGCACCGCTTTGTCGCCGCGCCGTGGGCTGCCCGCAGCTGGGACGGTGAGGTCCGGCTCCTGGCTCCGTGTAGGACCGCCTAAAAATCGGCCGTGCGTGTGGACCCACTGGTGCGTTTTTTTGCTCGCATGACCGATGCGTTCACAGGAAGTGGGAAACGTTTGTAAGCAAAGATTGAAGGGTACGCGGCCTGCTGGAAAGTCCATTGAAACGCAAATGACTTTTCAGCTGCTTTCTACTGATCCCTGCTGGTTTCATCCGAGGACTCAATGCTAAGCAGCTGCTCATGAGATGCGCTGCCTCATGGCAAGAAAACCGCTGGCTGGCAGTCAGCAGTGGGGACCATTGGAGCATTTGCAGCTGGGCTGCCCGGAAGAGGGCAGGGAGCAGGAGGGGCTCGGGCAGCTCTGCGTGCACACTGTGCTCACCTTGTCCAGAGCCTCCGCACAGCACGTGGGCACTGCAGACTGCGCATAGAATCGGAGAATGGTTGAGAAGGACCACAACGATCATCTCGTTCCGACCCCTCTACCCCCGGCAGGGTCTCCAACCACCCTCCAGGGTCTCCAGCCACATCCACCCTGGCCTTGAACGCCTCTAGGGACAGTGCAGCATGCAAGGAGCTGCACTGACAGCGGAAACAGAGGAAGGAGCGTTTCCTGCCTTGGGCAACACTCTCGGTCTCCCGTGGGAGCCGCCACAGAGCCTGGTAATAACAAGGGTAGCGAGTAATAGTGCAGGAATCATTAAATAACCTCAGTAATGAATTGCAGGCATTACTCGGCTGCTTTTCACCTGAAGGATCCCGGCAGCAAATAGCTGTGTGTGCGGTGCATCCGTGACGGATGGCTGAGCGGTAGAGGACCTGCGGGTGGGACTCAGCGCCGTCAGCCCAGGCTCAGTCACTGCACCTGGTGCTGCTCTGGGCTGCCCTCCCTTTCTCACCCCACTCCCAGCCCACCCTGTGCCATGCCTGGAGCCTGGCACGAGGCTGGCAAAGAACCCTGCTGCCGTAGGGCACTATGGGGCTCCGCACAGAGAGGAGCAGGAAATTCCTCCTCCCTGATGGTGTGGCCCAGGGGTTAGGATTCACTGGGTGATACAATGCGCCGCCACAGCCATGTGCCTTGGGCAACATCCGGGCTCATCTTGGCACCTCCCAACAGCAGAGGGTGCCCCGGGCCTGGGAATCCTGTGAGAGCAGATTCCCTGGCACTGAGCAGCTCCCCGCAGAAATTTGGTTCAGCATGAAAGGTGTTGGAGGACTCGTGTTGCCCCTCCAACATGTTGTGGCAGAGGTACTCAGACACAAGCAGGGATGGTTGTGGGGTCCCTCCGTGTCCCTGCTGATGGAGCTGAGCTCTCGCTGCTGCTTCATCAGCCCCTGCTGACAGCGTTAAGGTCAGGTGCAGGGGGTGTCAGGCAGGATTCAGCCCGCAACACCTTCTGCCTGCTCTGTTAGGAGACATTCAGTCCTGGCAAGCTGTCTCAGGATGACCCTGCATCCGCAGCACTTGGCTGAGCCTGGTGCAGCAGTGCTGCTTAACTGAAACTTCCACTGTGCTGCGGAGCCGGCGGAGGTGGATGTTTAGGACCCAGGGGAAGCCCTAGAGAGCGTGGCTGGGTTGGAAGGAGTCCCTGCCTCCCTGCCTGCGCTTCTCAGGTGTCCTGCTAAGGGCAGAGCTGCACGCAGTGACGGGGCCCTTCTGGCAGCTCCCCTTCCCCATGCCCACTCCCTGAGCCCCCTGTGCACCCATGTGCTCGCCCGGGAATCGCTGCCCACCATGAATGACCAGTACCACCGAGCGGCCCGGGACGGCTACCTGGACCTGCTGAAGGAAGCCACCAAGAAGGACCTGAACTCGCCGGACGAGGATGGCATGACCCCCACCCTGTGGGCCGCCTACCATGGCAACCTGGACGCCCTGCGCCTCATTGTCAGCAGAGGGTGAGTGCTGGCGGCGCGGTTCCCCGCGGCAGAGAAGTGCGAACGGCGGCTTTCCCCTCCTGTGCAGTTGTCCTACAAAGTGATGGTTGCTGTCCATATCGCCTTTGCTCCTGTCCCCCACTTGTCGTTCTTCTCTCCTCGTTGCTCTTTTATGCCTGCTCTGGGTTTTCCCAGCTTCTTTGGCCCCGTAACCAACCCTTTGCTCTGTAACTCCCAGGTAGGGCTGTGTCCCCCTCTGGGAGCCCTGAGTCAGGTCCTATAAGGACAGGCAGAGCCAAAACATTGGCACGTTGGGTCACTGCCACAAAGCCAGCCCTTCTGAATGAGGGGACAGAAGCAACGAGTTCTCCTTCTGTCCCACAAAATGCTCTCGTGGAGGAGGGATGTGTGCTGTGCCAGCTGGCAGCGGGTGATGCTTGCCTGTCCTACCCAAAGCAGGGTCGGGATGTGCCCCACCAGAGCCTGCTTTGCACCTGGAGCTCAGGAAACCGAGGAGCAGATGACCTGGGGGCAGGGTTGCTGGGGCTGCCAAGTCTGAGGGTTGCTGGTGTGGATGCACAGAGGGAGGGACTTGGTACCAGGAGGGCTTTGTGCTTCGGTGTAGGGGTGAAGCTGTGCAAGGTCTGTGCTACAGCAAGATGTGCTGCACCTGATTCATAGTACAGATAGATTCCTTCCTGTTCTCCCCTGTTCTCCCTCACTTTTCCTCCCTCACCTCCTCCAGGAGCACACGTCAGTATTCATTCTGCATAGCTTTGTGAACATCTCATCTGAAGGAATCTGTCAGCTCACATGATGGCACTTCCCTGCTTGCACCCACCCTGGGCTGTGTTTGCTCCCTTGTATGTGATCAGCCACATCTCCGCTGTTCCTGCTTTGGCCTCAACATCTCCTGACGCTTTGGTCCGTTTCAGCCCAAGGGCTGCGTCCGCAGGCAGAGCTCTATCACACTCGACAGCCCTTCCGTTATAAAGCATTTTCTCTTCAAATTCAGAGCCAGAAGGGCTGTGTACATCCATTTTGAGAAGTCCTGTGGTGCCCATCACAACAGAGGAAGGCTCAGGATGGAATGTCCGCTGGGGAGAGGCCAATGCCGTGCTCTGAGCACAGAACCAGGAGGGGATGCGCTGGGCTACCACTGGGCTGGGCACATACTGCTGCTGAAAGGATTCTGAAGATGCTCTGACAGCCAGGAGCCTTGCTGGAGGACAGGTCCAAAGCCTGCCTGGTGCTGACCCACAGATCCGTGCCCTCGACCAAGCTCAAGGGTTACAGTCCTGCACGGGAGCCTCCTTTATAAATTCGCATTCAATTAAATTCTGATGGATGTGTCTGAGTGCAGCTCGGCTGCTGTTTAATTAATGGTCTAATATACATTTGCTGCTGACAGGGAAAATAGCACGGCGGAGGGATGGTGCCCTTTAGGTGATGGATGGCAAGGCAAAGCAGGCATCCTTCTCTACATGCCCAGCACCACGCACTGAGCAGCAAAGCCTCCTCACCCCTCCAACCCGTGCTGAGGAACAGAAAAAAGAACAGAAAAACTCCCAGGCAGGGGTGCTGGGGAGGGAAAATGGTGCAGAGCAAGGGGAGATTTAGGATCTTGGGGGCTCCTGAGAGTGCCCAATGCCCAAAACCAGTGCTGGGCAGTGGAGAGATGCTGCAGTGGACTGTTGCCTCAGTGTCGCTGCTGGAGGGGATGGGCAGAGGGGAGGACAGCAGTGCTCATCCTTCTTGTTAGCGACACAAAAAGCCTTTTTGTTCCTCCTGGCTGGGCTCCAGCGAAGGAAAAAAACCGCAATTAACACAATGGATGGGAAAAGAGGCTGGCTGGCATTTAGTGCTGCAGATTTTCGGAGGCAGTCATTCTTCAGCACGGTCTGTTGTGCACTGCTGTGGCAGTGATGGGCGTCAGTCCAGCTCCAGATCTCCAGGAGCTGAGGGGCTCTGCCAGGAGCACCCCCTTGGCTTGGGGCAGCCCACAGAGCTGTGGGTACGTCTTTCTGCTGTGGAGATCCACAGGCAGTGCTGTGCGTTGTGCCCGTGGCAGTGGGGGGCAGCCTGGGGGTGAGCGCAGGAATGGTGCGGAACGCAATCAGCGCCACAGGCAGCCCTGAGCTGAATCTCACATGGAGCATGTGGTGCTGGGTTGTGTGGAACCTGAACTCACTGGACAAAAGCTGAATCCCTGACTCAGCAAAGCTTACAGTGCGGCACCTCAGGCTCTGCGCTGGGTTCCAAGCTCATTTTCTGGCTCGTTTCTAAGCTTTGCTTACGTCATCGCCCTGAAGCTGCTTGGTTTTTCCTCAAGCCGTGAATGACTTTCTGCTCTCCCTACAAAACACCGTCACATGCTGCAGAACCCAGGGCTGCTCTGCGTCCCAGTCAGAGGCCCCACTCCTTCCCACACCTGAGTGTGCCGTGAGCCAGCCCCTTGCTATGGAGGAACTCTGCACATGTGGCCAGGGGAGGACGCGTGCAAGGGCCGGGTCCCGGGCTAATTGGGGTCCCAGGGGAGAAGTGGAAGGGGAAAACCGGCAGGAAGGGAGTGAGCGTGCGTGTCACGGGGAGAACGCGGTGACTCAGGAGATGCACACGTCCACCCAAGGAGCTCAATTAACAGCATTTTTAATAGCGATGATTATGGGAGTTGACTCAGCACTCAAAAACACTTTGAAGCTGAGATGCACTGTGCTTCACACCTGTTATTAAAATGTGTTCCCACTTAGTGGACCCTGCAGTCAGCATCTGCCGATGCGCAGTGCCCTGGAGGGGAAGTTTTGGGCAGTTGGGCGCCCAGCGGGGGGAGGGCTTGTTATTACCCAGATCAAACACGTCTCCTTTGCGAGTCAGCATTGCTCCTTCCTTGTTTTTGGTGCCTCTGGCAGACATGTATGGGACAAAGGGACCTAGGGATATAATTCTGCACTGTAAGTTTTGCTTTAGCCAGTGGAAATGTCCAGAGAAAGCTGGGTTTGGTGCTCTTTCCCCTCATTTATTCTCGGAGGCAATGAAAGGATGAGCAAAGTAAACCTTCAGATGTGAATCCCCCAGGAGCTTTCTGTCTTTGCTCTTTGCAACCAGGTGGATGTGAGAGATATGGTGAAGCATCCATGCAGCTTGCCTTGGGCATCAAAGCCAATCCATCTGAGCCACTGCCACCTGCCCATCCGAATCACAGATCCTCATACGTGTCCGGCCCCTCTCGTGCCCTTGGACTCCACCACCAGCCCCAGCAGTTCCAGTTTCGCTGGCTCTTTAATCCAGCTGCATCAATAATTTACTCCTCTCTTGCAAATCATCAAATATTTATCCTGCCCATGAATTTCCCAGCCTGAACATGTCACTACAGGGGTGGGAGGGAAGGCTGGGGAGTTACTGCTCCTGGGAGCTCGGTGTTGCTGCAGGACCTCTGCTGATGCCTTGATGGCTCCCTCGGCCCCACAGCCTCCCCATCCTCCTCCTCTCAGCCCCCTCATCTTTGCAGCCTTTTCCTGCTTCTATGAGAGATGACAAAAGCTCTGAATGCATAAATCGTGTAGGGTTTGTGGGGCTCAGTTCCCTTACACAGCTCTGGGCCTTTTGACCAGCTGCTGCTTAATGGGGACCTTGTGGTGAAGGGACAGTGCTGGGTTCCTACAGAGCCCCCTGGGGAAGGGCAGAGGGGAGTGGGGCAGGAGCTGCGTGGAGCCATGCAGCCTTCACAGGAAGCTTTGCCTTATCCATGCTCCTGAAGGAGAGTGCTCTGCTGACAGATACTGCTGGCTGCATATCATTAGCACACACGCTCGAGTGAAAGCTGGTGCCAGCAGTGGCATGAGCCATCTCTCGTTTCAGCTGATCATAGATACAGGGGAACGGCAGAAGGGTGAAGGTCTCCCAAATCCTATTTGTGTTTGTCCCATCAAGGGAGGCAGGAGGTGTGGGCAAGTTTGTGCCCCAGCAGCGCAGCTGGGACAGGGCACGATGTGGGAAGAGACATTCATGGCTTTAATCACGTGTCCAACTCTTGAGGAGTGCAGAAACCTTATCTGCACTTTCTCTGAAACTGGATTCTTAGGATGTGCTCATACCAACGTGCAATCGAAACCGCACGTGGTATGGCAACCCCCCCAGAAGCCCAACCTCAAGGCAGTGCCACAGCCTTGCCCTCGTCCCCTCCTGAAGTCGTGCCCTCTGCTGCTCTGGGTTCCCCTGGCACAGATAACACAGAGGTGCAAAGGCGCAGCGCGGCGTTCAGAGCCTGTGCTGAGGATGGGGTGGCCCTTTTGTGGTGGTGTTCCTATTGGGGTGGGGTGACGTGGAGTCCCATTTCAGTTGCGGTGTATGGAGGGGCATTTTGGGATGTCTCTGTGCGATCGGAATGAAGATGGCATCTGAATAACGCCTAGTGGTATGCTTGAGGTTGGAAACTCTGAGACCTGAGCTGGAGTCAGCCTTTCATCTCAGTTCTGGGCTAATCAGAACCTGGCCTGTCTCGCTCCAAAAACTGGTTTGATGCAGGAACACGAACGTCCTGAGAGCTCAATTCAAGTCATAGGAATTACTGTAGGTTTGTCTGTCAGGCACATGATTCCATGGCATTGCACACCCCATCAAAAACTTAACACCCGGCTGTGGGAGATGAGAAAAAGATTCATTGTGCAGGTACTGCTTTGCCCCGCACACCTTCAATATCTCATTCTTTAGGACATCTCCCAGCCGTCTGTCAGACGAGGCAGCATGCTAACACTTCTTTTCCTTGCTGTCTAGGGGGGATCCAGACAAATGCGACATCTGGGGGAATACTCCTCTTCACCTGGCGGCGGCCAACGGCCACCTGAACTGCCTTTCCTTCCTCATCTCCTTCGGGGCCAACATCTGGTGCCTGGACAATGACTACCACACCCCGCTGGACATGGCAGCCATGAAGGGGCACATGGAGTGCGTGCGCTACCTGGACTCCATCGCCGCGAAGCAAAGCAGCCTCAACCCCAAGCTGGTGAGCAAGCTGAAGGACAAGGCGTTCCGGGATGCCGAGCGGAGGATCAAGGACTGTGTGAAGCTGCAGAAGAAGCACCACGAAAGGATGGAGAAAAGGTACAGAAAGGAAATGTTGGATAATTCAGACACCATGAGCTTCTCCAGCTATTCGAGCAGCACCTTAAGCAAGAAGTTCCAACACATGTCCACGGTGACCTCTCTGCCGTACTCACAAGCCACCATCCACGGCACAGCCAAGGGAAAGACGAAAATACAAAAGAAGCTGGAGAAGAAGAAGCAGGTGGACGGGACGTTCAAAATCTACGAGGACGGGAGGAAAAGCGTGCGGTCCCTGTCGGGCCTGCAGCTGGGGAGCGACGTCATGTTTGTGAAGCAGGGCACGTACGCCAGCCCCAAGGAGTGGAGTCGGCGGAACGTCCGGGACATGTTCCTCACCGACGAGGACACCGTCTCCCGTGCCATAAGCGACCCGGGCCTGCACACGGACTCGGCCCGCTCAGAAGTCAGCACCGACTCCGGCCACGAGTCGCTGTTCACCCGGCCCGGCTTGGGCACCATGGTGTTCCGGCGCAACTACGTCAGCAGCGGGCTCTTCGGGATCGGCCGCGAGGACGCCGGCGTGCCGGGGGAGGGCGACGCGGACGGGGCAGGAGTCAAACTGCGCAGCCGCCTGCAGCGCTCGCCAAGTCTCAACGACAGCATCGGCAGTGCCAACAGCCTGCAGGAGAGGAACGCGGAGGAGCTGCCCTGGGACGAGGTGGAGCTGGGCCTCGATGACGATGACGAACCGGACACCAGCCCCCTGGAGACCTTCCTGGCTTCCCTGCACATGTTTGAGTTCGTCTCTATCTTGAAGAAGGAAAAGATCGACTTGGAGGCCCTCATGCTGTGTTCGGACAATGACCTGAAGAGTATCAGCATCCCGTTGGGCCCCCGGAAAAAGATCGTGGATGCCATCCAGAGGAGACGGCAGACTCTGGAGAGGCCAGCCGTTATTGTAGACACTGAACTGTAAGTAGGAGATGGGGCCACTGAGCGATTAAACCTTTCAGCGGGTGGAGATTTGGATAATGTAAGGTCTGCTTTTCAACTCACTTGGAAAAGTAGGAGTCCAGGTAACCTCCGTGCTTCTGTGTGTGAGCAAATTCCTGCTTGTGTGGAAATGATGAGAGTTCAGAGAGGTGGCAATAGCATTAGCTCATTACTCAACAGCCCTTGTGGCTGGGCAGGATGTGAAGTCCTTGCTTTGTTTCATAACCTTTATGAATGCAGACTGCTCTGTGGTCTGATTCTTCTGAGTCCCCTAGCTGGGATTTCCAACCACACTCACGCTTGCCTTGACTCTTCACCTTTGGAAAGAAGTAATGATGGTTCCCGGTGGGAGCGGGCTGAGCGCACCGCCCAGTGCCATTGGCAGCCCTTCCCCAAGAGCTTCACATCTTCAGAGATCTTTGGAGATTGCGTTATCTGGGTTGGAGATGTTACTTTATAGCCTTTCCAGAGTTTGTTTGGCTTGGTTTGAATGCATGCTTGCCATTGAGGTGAACTGAAGTTATTAGCATGGTGTTCCCGCTGTCACGTCTGCTGACACCACAACCACTGTGCTCCTTTTGCTTCCCATCCTTCACAAATCTGTGTGTTTCTTCCTCGTTTTTCTGGCTTCCAGCACAGCTCAGTCTTGGACCTCCAGGGTGCTGACAGGCTTTTCTCTTTCCTTTTGCAGATAGCAGCAGCAGCATTTTATTGGTTTTTTTTTTTTCTTTTTTTTTTTTTTTTTTTTTTTAATGAAACAAACACAGTTCTAAGTTGCCAGAAATCACAAGCCAGAGACTCTCTGCCTGGGGCAGCTGAAAGCTGCAGCCGTCCCCGTCCACCCCTGTGCCCTGCCCTCCTGTTCCCCCATTCTGCTCCATCCATGAGATGCTCCCAGCGGTACCCGATGGAGGATGGCTGCTGGGATGGGACCAGGCAGCTGCCACCTCCTCCCGCTCACCAGCGGAATGCTTGTGGGGCTGAGAACACACGAAGCCATGAAAGGAAGGAGCAGTGTGATGGTATTTTCCAAGGGACCCAAAATAAACAATCACATCTGTTCTTTCTTGAGCAAGTGGTTGATTTGGGGCACTGGGTAGAGGAGCAGGGGGCTGTGGAGCTGCATCTCTGGTTCTCGGTCGCTTCGGTCCATTGTTTGATATTGTGGTTTGGAAGGAAGTTTTGGTTATGCTGGTTTGGGGCTGTTCAGCTTGAGAATTGCCAGCCCTGCTTTCTGCCAGTGGAGCTCAGTGTATCCGTGAGACTGACCTGTGCTGTGGGAAGCGTGATGATCTGAAATGAAGATGCTGTTTTGTTGGGCTGTTTCCTGTTGCAACATGGGCCATGTGTCTGTCCTGTCCTTGCAGGACAGGAGCTGAGCCTGGAATTTCATCCAGAACTTCCCAGGCCTGGGGGCAGAACCTGTGGGCATCACAGCTGTGTGCAGCGGGGCCCGGTCCGAGCATCCTAATGCATGGCTGCTCAGCTCCCGGTGCCGCAGCTCCCGGTGCCGCAGCTCCCTCTGCTGGGTCCGGCCCGGGAAGCGCGATGGGCCGCGCCGCGGAGACGCGGAGTGACTGCTGTTGTCAGGCTGAAGGAACACAGAGATCCGCTCTCCCGACCTGGCTCTCCTCCAGAGAGCTGCTGGGAGGGCTGAGCTGAAAAGCGATGCGCCGCCGAGGGCCGCGGGACAGGCAGGTCCCAGGAAACCCCAGGTTTGCCGTGCTCGGAGACCAACGTGGTCACCTCCACAACTGCAGAGACGGACCAAACCTGAGCAGTGACGCGGTCGCTCTCTGAGCTCTGCTGTGGTATTTGGCCGTGGCTTCTCTATTTCCCACCGTGTCATTTCCCACAGCCCTGCAGGGCAGGGTGCTCCATGTCCCCCCGTCCTGCAGCAGGTGGCTCACCCTGGGTGCCTGCATCCCGCAAGGCTGGGGATGGAGCTGAGCTTTGCTCATCCCTGGGATGCAGATATGTGGCTGTTCCCCATCTCCTGGCACAGCCAGGCCCTGGCAGGTAAATCTCACCGCTATGAATTGCATCTCCTCTGTGACCAAGATCAACAAGCTCCTTTTGGAGTGGGTTCTTATGAAAGCAGGGTGGAGGCCAGGGCTGGCACACCCTGGAGAACACCCTTCCATACCCTCCCAAACAGAAACCCGGGCAGCAGGCGGGTTGTCCTGGCTCCATGCTGCCTGCAAGCAAACACCAGCCACCACAGCTGGGGTGACCAGACTCAGCCAGGAACCATGAATCCACATCTCTTTATGCCCTAAATGCCAGCCCTCCTTGTGCTGCTCTCCATGCTAAATTAGCAAAAACAAGTCCCTGTGTTTGGGCATGTGTTTCCCTACCCCAATGGTGCAGAACACGCAGCATCCCTAATTCCCGGGTACCAGGTACCACAGTGGAAGCCAGGAAAGGCCATGGGACGTCAAGTGGGTCCTGCAGCTGGAAGCGACCCCTGGAGGCTGGGCAGCACAGCACTCAGCCCACGGCCCTGTGTTGTGCTCCACACCGGGAGCCCAGGCAGAGGGCGGCACTGGGGTCAGTGACCTGCCAGGCCAGTGTGCGCCATTGCACACCATTTGCTTAACAATTTCCTGCCCATCCTGCTGGGAATTCACTTCCTGGATGGACAGCTGAGTAACATGGTGTGCAGACGGGAGGGGACGGCCGGGATGGAGGCAGCACTGTGGGGGTCAACACAGAGCTCCCTCTGCACACGGCTTTGCTCCCATCAGGGCACAGGGCTGGATGTGGCCCCAAATGCCACCCCTGTTGCTGGGGCTGGGTTTGGCCCTGCAGGTGCTTGGGTTGCACCTGTGAGCATGAACACATTATTTTTATTTATAAATTATTTTCTATGTCTGCTTCACACAATTTGTAAATGCTGACATGGGTTCTCCCTCTGGGTGAGCTCCCCAGTAGTGCTGTTCCCAGATTGCTCTGGAGGAGCGCTGAGGAACGGCATGGAGCATCTTGGGGAAGTAGGGGCACAGCACTGGTGCAGAGCAATGTCTGCATCCCAGCACCTCTTGTGGCCAGAGTGGGGCTGACAGCACTGGTTGTAGGCGGGTGAGCCTGAACTTGTTGCCTTGCAGAGGAGAGCATGGGAACCCAGCCTGATCTGAGATTTTCAGCTTTGCTGTGGCAATGGCAGCACATGTTTGCTCTGCAGCTGTGGAGTTGTGGTTGTGATCGCTTTTCAGTCCCCATGGTGACGGTACACAGCTCTTTCTGCAGAAGCATACGAGGCTGGTGGGGGTTGCAGGGAGTTCTTTAACATTTTAAGATGTACTTCAGCAGCAACTAGAAACAATTTTCCCCAGTGCAGCACACCAAGCTCCAACTTGCATGCGTTGCCTAGTGCCAGCAGGAAGAGCAGATCACCTCGCAGCTCTCCCTGTCCCCCATTGCAGTCCCCGGGACCCCTGCCTGCTCAGGGACCCGTGCCCTGGAGGAGGTGTAAGGACGGGTTGAGCTGGGTTCAGCACCCCTTTGCTTCCATCCCATTGTCTCACTGGAACCTGCCTGGTGCGGCCGCATTGCAGCCAAACCCACTGTGTCTGTGGGGTGCTGCCCCAGCCAGCTCAGGCTGCATTTTGGGAATGCTGCCTCTGTGTGTCCCCATCCCGATGCGCACGGGTGGCAGGCGCAGGAGAGAAATGCAGAGGAGAGTGGGGCAAAAACCCTGAATGGGGCAGAGGAAGGATCCTGGCTCCTATCCTAAGCACTGTGTTCAGCCTTTCCCAGACAACCCCAATCCTTGCCCCACTCCCAGTCCCCAACACTGGCACCAAGTGCTCAGGCAGCCCCACAGCCTTATTGCAGCCCAGCTCCGTGGCATGGAGGTTGGTCCTCCAGAACCCACCTCCCCACAGCAGGGGTCTCCGAGCACAAAGAATCTTTACAAGTCTGGAGGAAGAGCCGCAGCAAAGACTCCCAGATGGGAACACGCGTGAGGCGACCGCTCACTGTCTGAGCCGCTATGTCCAACCCCATCCCAGCTCAATAACAGAGCTAACGAGAGCCGCTGTCAACAAGTCCATAGCTCCCAACCTGCGCAGGGAAGGGCGAATGAAAGCGCCGTGCTCGAGGGACGGAGGAGGAGAAACCTGTTTCACTGACCTTGCTCCATCCCTGGCGTCCTGGCACTGCTGCGGCCGTGTCGAGGTGCGGGGCTGCGGGCGCGGGCAGCTCCGATGCCCTTAGGGGTGGCACTGGGGGCAGCGGGGCCGCATGGCCGGCGGTCGGGGATTTGAGGATGCGGGGCCACGAGGCGAGAGGGCGAGACCCCGATGGGCCGATGCTGCGCCTCGGCTGTGCCTTCGCCTGCCTGGGAGCCTCGCTCCACCCCTCAGCTGCTAATAAAGCCTCCGCCACACCGGTCCCTCCTTTGGCACTGACTCACCGGCTGACCCAGCCCAATCCCTTACCTGCCCTGCACCTCCATTTTCTGACCTACAAACCAGGGCTGATCCCCACCACTCTTACATAAGGGAGTCGGGCACAAACCACGCAGTGCTTTGCATCCCACGAGAGACGATCAGAAGGCCCGGGGGACGACAGCAGATGCCCAGCAGCAATGCCCTGAGCTCAGTCACTCATGCTAACACACGCATGGATCCTGAGCGTGTGCTCCATGCATCCTGCACAGCCTCTTAGCGTGCAGTGAACTGGCTGCCCACTGCAGCTCCAGGCAAAGATCTGAACGGGGATTTTCCATATAGTTCATGGCTGGGAAGAGGAAGCGAGAGGATGGGTGCTGTCCTTGGCACTGCGTCCTACCCAATGCAGAACGCCTTTGCCCTGCTGCCCCAGCACCCCTTAACCCATCTGTGTGGGTCTGGAAAACATGCAGGGGCTCAGGGTTTCCATGCTTGAGGAAGATGCCAGCTCAGTATCCCCATACCAAAATTTCTTAAATTAAAAATAGAAAAGAAATTTAATACTGAATTAAGACATCCTTTCTTTTTCTTTTCTGCTTTCAGAAGACACCAGCGATGGCTGCTGTGTGTGTGCCCTGAGAGGGAGGACACCTTTCTCCTGTCCCAGTCTCATGCGCACCCCATGGAGGTGCATTTAGGGATCCTTAGGGTGTGGGACTGCGAGTGCTGGGCCCTGGGAGCTGCTGTGGTGCCGGCGCAGGCAGGAGGCAGGAGCTGACCAGATGCCTTCTGATGTAAGAGGCTACACAGTGTAGGCAGGATATCGGCAGCAGCACCAGCGTGTGTGTGACTGCTGCTCTGGGGCAGAGCCTGTGAGGGCTGAGCAGCCCCTGGGGCTCAGTCATACCCAGAGCCATCCCCAGAGGGACGCGTGGGATGACCAAAGAGCGGCTTTGGTGGGAGGTGTGGTGCTGCCCATGTCCCCAAGAGCCACTCCTGGGAGTAGCAGGTGTGGGGGACAGCAGGGTCCTGGCTGGGGGCTGGAGGCTCTGCTTTGAGCAAGGGGATGAGTGATGGCACAGAAGCGTGAGCACAAGGCTGGGATGTGGCCCTGAGCCCCGCTCACAGCTCCAGGAAGGCATCCACACCTTGGCAAGCGGTCATCGCCTCCTGGCATGCAGGCAATAGATCAGCCCCAAGTATTCGAGGCAGCCAGCCCAGGGCATTACTCACCCAGCCCACGGCTTCACTTGGCTCCCTAGGCAGGAGCACGATGGGCTCAGTCTGCCTCGTCCTGGCCAGGACCAGTGCCATGACTGGGGACGTGTCCCCAGCGCAGACTGGTTTCACCCGTGTGTGACGTTGGTGCTGCGGGTGCCTCTGGGGAGGCTTTGGTCTGCTGGGGAGTGAGTGGGTCCTGGATCTGAGGGCTGAATGAAGGCACCATTTTAACCTTCCCCTGAATTACTGGGAATGGAGCAACGCAGCATGAAGTGGGGGCACCGACATTCTGGCGTCTGGGAGAAACAGAGGTCGTGGGGATGGTGTTTGCAATAATGTGCAGCATTTGTCCTTCTGGATTTTATGGAAGCAGTTTTCTCATGATTTGAAGCTGATGGATAGATCCGGGTGAGACACCTGGCTTCCCTGGGGTGGTCCGTGGCTCAGGAAAGCCACAGCTCCCTGAGCAGCCTGAGTCCTACGTATTCACTTCCCATCACCTCCACAGTGTTCAGCGTCACCCCTTTTTCCAACAGAACTCACCCCTTAGTCACTGCCCTTGCAGCAAATCGCCCTGCTTCCCAAGGACATCACCTACGCCGTGCCGGAAGGCGATATTGTGCTGAGGAATAGGGCCGGGGGCGGGCCGCGGGGCCGTTCCCAGAACTGCCGCTATCGGTAAAGCCCCTATCAGCTCCGTGCCGGACCCGTGCCCAGCTCCAGCTGGCTGCAGCCCAGCAGGGCCGCGGCCGTGGCTCAGCTCCGTGCTTACCGGCAGACGCGGTGTGCGGGGCGGCGCTGTGCCGATGTCCCCGTGTGAGCCGCAGCGCTTCGGGGCAGTGCCAGCCCAGTGACGCTCGCCCGGCCGGCACTGTGGGAGGTCAGGCTTATCTGCGCAGCTTGGCTCATTGTTGATTGTTCTTTCTCCCATTCAGGAAGAAAGGAGCAAAAATTATCTGATAATTTTTTTCCCTGCTATTCAGTTCTCTCTTTCCACCGTCCAGCTGCCCCAGCGCTCGGGCTTGGTTCAGGGCTGAGCCTTCAGCCCTTTCGCATACAGGTTCCTGCAGCCCCTTTCCCCCTGCGCCCTCCAGCTGGAAGACTCAAAATCCAAGGGTGAAGACCATTCAAGCCTGCTGCATTGCCGTGCTCCCATGGCATCGTATTGGCTGCGCTGTTGAGGTTGGTGTGGAGGTTGCGGTCCCCAGGGCTGGCATGGCAGCCAGCAATACCTGCTCCCGCCACCCACAGTGTAGCCCTAACCTGGTTTCTATTCTGAGCCCTGTTTCTTTTTCTGGGCCTCCTCCCTCTTTTGCTTTGCCCCACTTGGCCCTCCTGCAGCCAAGTGCTTGAGCATGGCAGCTGCAGCTGACCCCGATCCCAGCCGGCTCTGGATGAAGCCAGTGGTATAATCCAGCGACAGTGCTGCCTGGGTCAGAGTGGCTCCCAGTTCCTCGGGCTGGGATTAGCACACAGCAACTTGCATTGGCCTGCAACAGCTCTAGGGGGAAAGCTAGAGAACTGGGGCTAGGGAGAATGAGTGGCTTTGCAGCCCTAGTTGCAAAATCTAGCAGTTCTGTGTTCATGTATTCCTAGGAGCTACAAAACACGGGAGCTGGGATGTCTCCTTCATCCTGCACAGGGCTGGGCCTGCAGCCGAGGCTGCCCCACAGCTTCCTGCAGGCTCTGCCAGATGTTCCTGCGGAGTGCTGGGACCCAGAGCACCACTGCTCCAAAGCTGTCATTAGAATTGTCCCTGTTTTTCCAAGCTAACTGGTTGTATGGGTCTGGTCGTGCTGATGAAATCCCTGCCAGCCCGTGTGTGAGTTATCCCTATGGCTGGCAAAGTGCATCTGAGCACCCACATTAAACACAGCCAGCTCTGGTGGGCTGTCCCTGCCCCAAAATCTGGGCTGCTCCATGGAAAGATGGGCTGGGAGCAGCTCAGCCCAATTCTCCCTTTTGCTGAGATGGACAAGTCTTGTAGGCTGTTGGCTGCATGCATCTCTGGGGCTGCCAACGGGCAGAGCAGGGAGTTGACAGCAGCCCCTCTCCCCCGCCCTGTTACCTCGACCGTTGCCTTTCTTTGGTGGCCGAAAGATGGAATTAAGGTACTGGCATGCGAGACCTGCCGAGACTGGGACACATTCTTGGAGCCTGGTGTGATCTGGGCAGCCCTTTGGCTCCCACCCAAATTTCCAGCCTGAAGGAATGACATAACGCCTTGGCTTTCCACCCCGGCCGGGCAGCTCGCTCCCTTCCAGGGACGGCCTCCGGGGCAAGATTACATCATGGCCATGCATGCCCTTGCTTCCCCTCTGCCGGGTGGCACCTGACTATGGCACCGGGCACTGTGTGCAGCTGAGGGTGGCACCAATCTGTGGCCGAGCACCGGTGCCCATCCCAGGTACAGAGACAACACCAAGCGGCTCCTTGTCTGACTGATAGCTGCACGTGTGGGCTGCTCCAGGAGAGCTGGGGGTGTCCATGTAATGGGTGGGGAGATGTTCATGTTGCAGTTATTTCTGGTTTCGGTGGGAGTTCTGTGCGGCGTCTCATGATCCCATCCAGAGCAGAGATGGAGTCAAAGCAGAGAATCGGTCAGGCCTTGGCTTATCTCTGTGTTATTGAGACTCAGCAAACACAGCGGTGCGGCCAGGAACTGCTGGGAACAAAGGCAGTGGGTGCCAGGCAGGACGCTGTTCTACACTGTGTCCCTTCTGGTCTGTTGTAGCCTTGAGAAATAGCCTTGTAGGGTGGCACCAGGCTGTCCACGATGGCGGTGCTGGCTGTGCCATCCCAGACTCGAGTGCATCATATTTGGGTGCATCCATCCGACACTTGGAGCTCTGTCCTGCAGGGTCTGCCTTGCCCGTGTCCCTCTGTTCCAGCAGGCTGGACATGCCCCTTGTTCCTAGACACAGCTGGCAGCCTCTGCAGTATGGAGTGGGAAAAGTGTCGTGTGGGCGGCTGCGTGCCATGCAGTGCCGTGGGGAGATGTGTGTGGCATCCCATTAGCCTGGGGACTGGGAGGGTCAGGGCCGGGTAGTGCCGTGTTTGCATGAAAACTAGGCTTAGATTTGGGGATCTGCAGCACAGATGTCTCTCTGGTGTTGCCAAATGAGTGGTCGCCTCCCCATGATTCGCCCCAAATCTCTGCAACCAAATGGAGCTGGGGGGGCGGACCCAGGTTTCCCCCTTTTTATGGACGCAGCCGTGAGCTGGGCAGCACGGCTTCGTGGAGCGGAACAGATCCTGCCCTGAGCCCTGTGTTGGGTAACACCTTGCCATGCGATGACACCGGGGACCGAGGGGTGGGGGCAAGCAGTTTCGGTCGGGGCAACAGCAGAGGCACCCAAACTAATGATCACCTGCACCCTGAGCTGCTAAGTGGAGGAAGTCTGTGATTAGTTGACACCTCCAGCCAGGCTTTTGAAATTAAGCCGGCATGGAGCAGGGGGTGGATGACAGCTGCTTTATTCACAGCTGATATATAAAACGGAAAACACGGTCTGGGAATGGCATCAGGATGGTCTGGGAATGGCATCAGGATGGTCCAGGTAAGGCACCACGGCGTTTTGGTAATGGTGGCCGCAGGGGCAGGTGGTGAATGCACATCGAGTCCCTGGGAGCCATCTGGGCTGGGAAGGGACGAAGGGTTTGGGCAATTTCCACCAAACTGGTGCAATAACCGATTGTTTCACACCCAGCTCAGGATTCCACTCCGCTTTGTCCCCGCTGTGTTGGGTTTTGTTCTCGCCATTGTCCCCATGCTGGATCTGAGGGACACGGGGACCACGACGGCGACGGCACGCGGCCACTTCCAGAGCGGCAGAGCGCCGACAGGAATCCTCCCACCGCTGAAGCGCCCGCGAGCGCCTCGTGTCGGCAGGCAGCTCGGCTGCCCGGGGCGGCGGCGGTTTGTCGGAGCGAAGCGCGCTGCCTCGGCGCGTCCTGGCGGCGCTGGGAGCACGAGGGCGAGTGAGCGACCCGGGCCAACCCATCCCAGTGCTTTCCACCAAAGGAACGCGGGTGTCCTCTGGGACAAGGGCGGCTGTGGAGCAGCCACAGATGCTCTCGCGGTACGGGGTGGCAGCCTCGCTCTCCTTTCTGGGGCCGCCTGCAGCCGAGTTTTGGCAAAATGACCGGCTGTGCAGACGTACAGTGGAGCTGTGACTCCCTCTGGTGCCTGCGCAGACACTTCTCAAGCAGCTTCAAGGATGTTTCTTCACACCGAGGGTGGAAGATTTGGGGTGCGCAGAGGGTGTTTGCAGCTCTGCTCCCCCAGCAGCCCTGTACAGAGCTGGGGGGGCACGGAGTGGGTCTGGGGGGGCCTGAGGTGAAGCTGGGCGCTGCCTGCAGGTGGAGCTCCGTGCCCCAGGCCGGGTCTCGGGGAGGTTTGGAAGTGAGATGATCAACCCCGGAGTGGCTGCTCCTTGAGGACCAGGAGCGGCCCCCAGACAAATGATGGTGCATAGTCTCTGCCCGTTGGGAAGGGGATAATGGCAATTAACTCCTCGTTAAGCTGATTGCCCACATGTATTCAGCTTCGAAGCAGGGAGGAAACCCCATCCAAAGCCAGGTGTTAAATAAGGGAAGGACTGGAGGGAAAGCTGAGCTGTGCTGATGGGGTAAGTGGAATAGAGATGAAGAATTTTGTCCCTCGGCGCAGCAATTGCTGCAGTTTTTGCTACAAACTCACTGCTCTGGGGCTGTGAAAGCCCCGTTTGGCTGAAGAAGGCTCTGCCCTGTGTGCTCGAGGGACCCTGTGCTGGTGATGTGCTGTCTGAGGTCAGTGGCAGCTGGCAGCTCGTTGCTTCACAGCCGGGGATTACGCTGATCTCTGCTGTCCTGCTGTGTGCTGGAGGATTTGTGACTCTTTGCTCTGTTGTTTTTTGGTTTGTTTGTTTGTTTTTTTTTTCCTGCAAAATTGGAGGTGTTTGTTTCTGTGGTGGGAATGGGGGCATGTTATCTTTTGCTTTCATCCCTAAAATCTTGCTGGGGCCAGTGAGGCTGCGTGGCTTGGACGCACGTAGTGAAAGCAAGATGTAAACCAGGGTTCAGAAGTTCATTTTGAACATTTAATGTTCATTTTGAACATAAATCTTTACAGGGCAGTGAGGAAGCAGATATAGGCCTGCAAACTCCAAGTCCTGAACTGGAAATCCCCCTTTGTTGAGGTCAGACGCTGTCCTCGCTCCTGGGAAGGGGGGAGGGAGAGCAGCAAAAGGAGCTGTGCCATTCAGGTGAGCTGCTCATCTCCCTCCTGAGCTGGGGAGCCCCATGCATACCTGGGGCCATTCATTAACTTGTTGGTGCCAATCAGTGCTGGTGCCCAGCAAATCCTTGCCGCAAATAGTCTGACCTCACCTGCTGCCTCTCATTGCTCCTGGACCTGGAGGTCGTGATCCCCACCTTCAACATTGCCACAGGATCCGTGCTGCCCCATCCTGCAGCTGTGCGATGGTTAGCTGTGCTGCAGCTCACCTCTCGCCCTCTGGCATTGAGAGCAGCTTCTCACTGTGCTGCCACCGTCCTCTGGCGGTGACGCTGCGAGTGGGATGAACTCCTGCTCTGTTCCTTCGGTGATGAATGCGTTGCTCAGTTGCCCACGGAGGCTTGCTGGGGCTCCAGATGCTGAGTTTCATTTAGTGACTCTGGAAACTCCTTCGCAAAGTGAGCAGAGAGCACACTGCAGAGCTGCTAGATCTTCTCTCTCAGATTTTCCCTTTTGCAGAGTGTGATTCTATTTTATTTATTTTTAATTATTCCAGGTGTGACACGAATCCCCTGGGGCTCAGAACGTGGTGCAGTGCTGGGTGAGGCTCACCTCCCTGTGGGTCACTGCAGGGGTCGGCTGAGCCCAGAGCCCATCCCAGTTTGGGGCCGTGGCAGCACAGCATCAGGTGCAGCAAAGCAGGTGTCGGTGCTGTGGAGTCTGGGGGGAGCAACAACTTCTTGTTGAGACGGTGCAGCTTTTGGTGAGGAGAAATAAAGAATAAATTCCAGTGCCCCGAAGACGAAGTGATGGTTGATAGCCCTTCTGCATAGGGCTCAGGGGTCTGTGCACGTGTCCCAGAAGCTTTCAGTCCCTGTGATTTCTGGGAGACAGTGATGGAAGGGAGGAAGTTCTTACAAAACCCGTGGAAACAGCACGGAAAGGAGGAGGCTCCCGTGGGTGTCGGTGCTGCAGTAGAGGCACAGCGGTGCGGTTCGTTTCCTCCTCCGCAGCTCGCTGTTCCCCCATGGATCCCATCTCCCCGCGATGGGCTCCGGAGGAAAGGAAGCCCCATCCCGTGTCCCAGATGCTCTGCCTGGGTTTTCTGGTGCTGTTGCTGGCTTTTGGCTCCTTTCTCTTCAGCGTCCCCTCGCGCCTCTCCGTCACTTTCCCACCTTTATCCCGGCCCTCCCCGAAATGGGCAGCGCGGATTCCTGCGGTTGCTCATCTGCATTCAGCCTCCTCCCCGGCCGGCCGGCCCCGCTCCTCCCTCCCACACCTCTGCGGCGTCGGGAAGAGCTGCGTGCGGGGCCGGCGCTGCGCCTCCGCGCCCTCCTCGGCTTCGGGGTTACGCGATCGTTATCGCTATTTTTTCCTTCCTCGCCCTTCCCCCTTCCTTCAGCCGGCGCGGCGGAGCCTTGCGGCAGCGCTGGGGACTGAGGGACGCGGGAGGGACGAGGCCACCGCCGGGGCAGCGGGGCTCTGCGCTGAGCGTCGCTGCTGTGCGCCGGTCGCGCTCGGCGGGGAGATGCCTCTGGAGGACGGCGGTGCGGCCAGGCGGAGCGGGCGGCATCCCTGCGGCGTCACCGGCTGCGAGGGGACGCGGGACGCCCCGCACCGGGCCGAGCCGGCTCCCCGTGTCAGCGGGACGGAGGAGATGGTGGAGGATGAGGAGCTGTGGCCGGAGCGGGATGATGGAGAAGTGACCTCTGGACGGGGAGAAGAGGCGTGCGGGGCCCTGCAGCGGGCGGGGAGTGGGGAAGCACTGATGGCCGAGCTCTCAGAGAGAGTGCAGGAGGTGGTGCGGAGCAGCGGCTGGTGGGAGAGGCACGGCGTGGACATCTGCATCCTCAGCTGCAGTCTCCTAGCGCTGCCAGCAGGTAAGAATCCCCCCCTCCAATAGGGGTCCCGCTGCCTTCTCGCTGCTTTCACACTGGTGATGCTGAGAGCAAGGGAGTTTGTGTCGGAAGCCTATTAGCAGCCTGTCAAGCTGTAACAAAACTGCAGTAAACCCTTTACCCGGTGCTGGGGCATCCTGACCTCGCTGGAGACCTGCGCTGTGTAACAAAGGGGAACTGAGGTGGGAAGGAGCTGTGCGTGCCCAGCAGCTGGGCAGGGAAACCCGCGGGGTTTGGGTGTGGATGCCCTGAGCAACGGCGGGTGAGGGGGAGCTGGGCTGGGCTCACGGGGCTGATTCTGCTTTTGAACACCTGGGACTACTGAAATCATCACAGAACTGCCTTTGTCCCCAGAAATATCCTGTCCTAGATGAGTCTGTAAATCTGTGTAGGCACAAAACTGCCAGCAAGTCCATCCAACATATAGAGCGCCGTGGTTTTCACAGTGGGTTGTTCTCTCTTGCACACATCCTGGGGTTCCTCTGGTTTGCTCCTGAAGCTGAGCAGTCAGGGTGTGTAGGTTCCCTTGCTGGGATGGGAACAGCTGGGTGCCTCCCTAGCCGTGTCTGCTGCCATCGCAGCTGGGAGCTCAGCCACAAAGGGTACTGTGCAGGGATACTGACTGGCTCAGGCAGTTCAAATACCTGTAATTATGTCTGAAAAACAAGTTTAGGGCAGCAGTCAGTTGTTGTTGTTGTGTGGCAACACCTCTAAGTCCTGGCTGTGTGTGGAGAAGTGATGACTGAGCTCCTGCCCCGGGCTTTTTCCACAGGATTTCTATGCCTGCGTTCAGCCCACGCCATCCCTTTCCTGGCAGGCGTCCTCACCCTCGGCGTGGGATATCACACCCTGGCTGTGAAGGGCAGCCACCTGGCCAGCCACAATGCCCTGACCGAGTCCAGGTCCTGGGGCAAAGTGTGGGCTGTCTTCTTCATTGAGGTGAGTGTGATTTGATGGCCCCCAAAAAAACCCATCAGCACCTCTCCACTGAGCACTGGGAATATTGCCCATGGAAGGGGGTGAGTGGCGGGGATGGTTTCTGCTCCGAGAAGAAATTTCTCCTAATACCCAACCTGAACTTCCCATTGTGCAACTTAAGGCCGTTACCTCTCGACCTTTCTCTCTCACCCAGTTCTGCTCAGCATTCACTGCCGAGCAGGCCAGCTACAACCATGTGAAGCTCCACCATGGCTACACCAATGTCATTGGCCTGGGGGACTCCAGCACCTGGAAGCTGCCTTTCCTGAACCGCTACGTCTATTTGTTCATCGCGCCGCTCGCCGTGCCCATCATAACCCCCCTGGTTGCACTAGGTGTGTGCCTTGGGCTGGGATGCTGGGCATGCTGAGCTCACTCACACCTCTCCTTTCTGCTGATGCACAGAAATGCTTTGATCAAGCACTGAAAGCTCTGACAAAAGCTCTCCTGAGCTTAAAGTGCCCCAGATTTGTTTCCCTTTCATTTGGATATCTGGGCATAGCAAGGTTTGGGTGGGTGGGTCAGTGGTGTTCGATGTGTGCACAGGGGTGGGATGGGCACCGGGAGCAGACAGAGCAGTGACTTGGAAGAAATAATAGTGCCGAGAACTGACTGAGGGAGAAGAGCCCAGGAACTACTGACAGACTATTGGAGCACTGCCCCTGGGCAAAGCTGGAAGTGGAGGCAGCCACTGGGCACTGGAGATGAGTGTGCATCCAAATGCTCGAGTGTCCCATCACCTCCCTTAATGCTGGGATGGGGTCCTGCCATGGGGACACCTCCAACCCCCAAAACAAGCGTTATCGTACGGTCGTGAGGTTGGAAAAGATCACTGAGACCATGAAGTCCAACCCCAACCCATGCCTGCTAAGCCACATCACTAAGTTTGGGAGAAAGGGAGACAAAGAGCGGATGGGCCACCACCACGTTCCAGTTCTTTCTCTTCCTGGCACAGACTTGCTGAGGAACGTGGAGATGAGGGCTGCTCTCCGCACTGTCTGCCTCATGTCGCTGGGGCTGTGCTGCCATTACTGCCTGCTGCGCCACGTCTCAGGCTTCCAGTCGCCGTGGTCTGCCCTGCTCTGCATGCTGCTCACCCGCTCTCTCCTGGCCCACCCCTACATCCACGTCAACATATTCCAGGTGGGAATGAAGCTCTAAGAGGTCCCAGTGGTGCTGGGCATCTGCCTGACCTTGCAGACTGTCATCAGCTCAGGTTGAGCAATCCTGGCTGTAATCTCCATTGTGCTGATGTAATGGGAACACTGCAGGGGGAAAGGAGAAAGCCAGGGTGGTGGAGCAGGAAAGGCTGGGTGATGTCTCTCTGTGGCCCGTGGAGCTGGGGTGTTGGTGTGTTTTGCATATGGAGATGCAAATGGCGATGCAGCTCCTGGGCTGGAGGGAGGAGCCTGGCACAACAGCTTGGGGTTCTGCAGGGGCACAGGGCCTGAGGGTGGTAGACAGGTAGACACACAGGGCCTGTGTGTGCTGTGGGCTCACGGATAGGAGGGTGGAACGACCCAGTGTGCCTCTCCTGCAGCACATCGGCCTCCCCATGTTTGCAGCCGATCGGAAGCCCAAGCGCATTCAGCAGATGAGTCTGGGTGTGCTCAACCTGCCCCGCAATGCACTGCTTGACTGGTGCTTCGGCCACTCGCTCATCAGCTGCCATGTGGAGCACCACCTCTTCCCCAGCCTGTCTGACAACATGTGTCTCAAGGTGAGTCAGTCCCTGCCTCAGCATGGTGTAGGGGTCCTCCTGCCTCTCCACGTGGGATGCATCTCAGGTACCATGCAAACTGTTATGATTTCACCTGGGGTCTGTGCCGGGCTCCAATGGTTTTGGTTGTGCCCATCCTTGTTGCCTCAAGGGATGCACTGAAAATTTGGAATGCTGTCCTTGGTAGGAGGAGATTCAAAGGCTGGGATCTCCATCCCATAACACCTTATTTTCAATCTCATTTATGGATGAGAATGAAGCTATTGTGAGGAGGCTGCATTGGGCAGTTCATGTCACACTGGGGTGGGTAGGAGCGGCCCCTTGTCCCTCCCGCCCCCATCGCACGGGGATAAACACAGGCACAAGTGGGAGCATGTGGGGCCGACCCTCATGAAAAGCCTCGTTAAAGAATCCATCCTAATTCTACAAAGGCCAGGGGAACTCCCTGAATTGCTGCCATTGGATACCACCTTCCTCTTAATTTTCACAGCAAAACTGTTGCAGCTGATGTGCCCTCCCGCACCCCACTGGGGATGGCTGCCTCCTCTGGGCAGGGCCGTGCTCTGGCCCAGCCTGCGAATGCAGAAAGTCCCTTTGTCTCCACAGATCAAACCTGTGGTGTCGCAGTACCTGAAGGAGAAGCGGCTGCCCTACAATGAGGACACCTATGGCTCCAGGCTCCAGCTCTTCCTGCAGAAGTATGAGGAGCTGATGGTCCACGCACCGCCCATCACAGAGCTGGTGGGCATCCAGTGAGCTGGGGCCAACTGGCTGCAGGAAACATTCCTCCCAGTGTCCTGGTGCTGAGCAGCAGGCGCTGTGCAGGGACTGAGCTGGGGTCGTGCCCCTCTGGAGCTGCTTATGGACAGAGTTCGGTTCTACCCGCACTGCTTTCATGCTTGGGAGGGTGAAGCAAAGCCCCATCGGCTGCATCCTCGTTGGAAGCAGCAGGTGGTGGCGCTGTGTCACCGTGTGCTGCCAGGGGTTGTGGAAAGATGTGGGGGGGCGGGGGTTGTTACTGCCACCGTGCTTTACCTGGCTGGGATGGGGGAATCTGTCTCTTCTGGGAACATGGAATTGGCAAATTCAGCCCAAGGTGTTGAAGTGGATCTTTATTTCTGCTTTTTGTCACTGGAACAATTAATGTGGGGATCCCATGTGGAGGGCTGCAAGGCAGCTCTCCAGCCTGGACAGTGCTGGGGATGCACAGCTTCTGCTTACAAAGGAGATTCCTGGCCCTGTGCTCAGCACCCCTGCTTTCTGCCCCTTTTTGTGGGTGCTGTTACTGTAGGGATTGGGACAATGATGCTGAAGGTACGAATGTCCTCTGAAGCTATGGGAAGCTGCTCTTCCCCATGCAACTGTGCGAAAGGAGCATGCAATGAAGCACAGGGCCAGCTGCCTGCCACAGCAGGAACCAATTTCCAAGATGAGAAAGCATGTGGCTTTTACAACCCTTATTAAAACTAGCTTCTAGCAGTGAAATCGGCCTTAATTGCTTTTAAAAAGCCCTTTTAGTGCTTGTCTGTGTGCCTTGGCAGCTGTACAACCCGTAAGTATCTTCTGCGCGCGGTGGTGGGCCGGGCACTGGGGCTCCTGCTGCCCTGTGCGGGGGAATGAGGAGATGAAATGGTGGCTCTCTTGGGGCTGGAGCCGCCCTGTGCTGCCGCATCCTTTGCAGGGATGTTGTGTGTGCTCTGGGTTTGGTAGCACGGTCTCTACTGCACAGGAGGATGGTTTAATAACCCGTCTCTGAGCTCTCCTTCTCCTGGACGCTTTTGCAGCTCCTCTCTCTCGAAAATAAATGAAGAAATGCTATTCAGAGTGGAAACTAACCGCGCTTCCCGCCCCGCCCGGGGTACCGTGGAGGCTTTACCCATAGAGAGGGCCGGCCAGAACGGCGCCGAGACCTCCCTTCCCTTCCCTCCCTTCCTCTCTATGCCCCTTCCGGCCAGCCGCACGCCTCCATTGGCTGTCCGCGCCGCGGGGGCGGGTTTATGCTAAGTACCGCCTCGCCATTGGTCGCGGGGAGGCGGCAGGCGGGATGGGACCGGGCGGTGCGTGCTGGAGGGGCGGCGGGGCCGGTGAGGGGCGCAGGGCGGGGGGAAGCGGGGCTGTGGCATCGGGCTGCAGGGCCCGGGAGCGCGATGGAGGAGCCCGGGGAGCCACGTGCCTCAGTGGTCGCTGTGAGGGAGCGAGGCGGGGCGGGGCGAGGGGCCGGCTCCGAGAACGCCAAGGCCGCGGTGGGGAGGAGGGCGGCTGCGACCTCGGAGCGGTTCCTCGGGTGTGTGGGACCGAGGGACAGAGAACGCGGCCGCGGGCTGCACTCCGCCACCGGCGAGGCGATCGATGGCGGCTCCCGCCCGCGCGGGTGCGTGCTGCGGGGCGGGGCGGGGAGCCGCGGGTCGGCCGGCCTCAGCCGCTCTGTCCCTTCTACCCGCAGGACTCCGGCGCTGGCTGTCCTCGCGTACCCCGGCCCCGAGGATCTGCGTGGTGGGCAGCGGCCCCGCGGGGTTCTACACGGCTCAGCACATCCTGAAGGTAGCGGGGCCGGGGCTGGGGCCGACGGAGGGGTCTGGGAGCTCCGGGGATGTGGGAGCGGTTCTATGGGCACCTCTCCTTACTGCGGCTCGGAGCGGCCCTGGCCCTGCGGAGTCATCCTTTCTCTGTGGGGCTGGGATGGGCTGCGCTGCCCCTGGGTCATTTGGGCCAAAATACAGCCTGGCCCTGTTGCTGTGAGTTATGACCCGGTGATGCCAAAGGATGAAAGGATGTCCCTATGAGGACAGTCTGAGAAAGCTGGGTCTGTTCGGCCTGGAGAAGGGAAGGCTCTGGGGACAACTGAGAGAGGCCTTCAGTATTTAAAAGGGGGCTATAAGAGAGGAGGCAGACACCTTAGCAGGGTCTGTTGTAACAGGAAAAGGGGAAATGTTTTCAAACTAAAAGAGAGGAGAATTGGTTGGGTATAAGGAACAGTTTTTTACAGTAAGGGTAGTGAAGCGCTGGCACAGGCTGCACAGAGAGGTGGTGGATGCTCTTTCCCTGAAGATGCCCTCAGTCAGGCTGGAGGGGGCTCTGAGCAACCTGTTCGAGCTGTAGGTGTCCCTGCTGATTACTTTGGGGTTGGAACAGATGAACTTTAAATGTCTCTTCCAAATGAAATGATTTAAGAGTTCTGTGACTCTTCTAGAATCAAATAACCAGCAGAGATCTGATTTGTCTGGAGGTGTTGCTCACCAACGCAGGTGACGTTCCCTGCCTTCCTGACTCCTTCTCCACTTGAAGTGGGGCAGAAGGGTAATCCTTTGCCCTGTAGGTGTTAGTGCTTCAGCTAATCCCTGATGGGAAATGAGGCTGTAATATAAAACTGATCTGCTGGTACTGACCAGAGGTACATCAGCTTAACCCCAGCGTTAAACTGCTCTGTGATGTCTGTGATATGTTTTGGAAATTAGCTGTTGCTAAGCCTCAGGGACAAATTTCAGGGCTGCCTAATCTCCAGGAAGAAGCTGACTAAAAATGAAAGATAGCAAAAGCCTTACAGCAAAACATCTGCGTAAAGCTGTGGCCCAGACCTGGAGGGTCTCAGGGTGCCCTCAGGCTCTTGGCACATCTTAGCCAGCACAGAGGGGGCTGTGTTTGGTGCCCTTTGCCCAGCAAGGCAGCCATGAGGTCAGCATAGAGGCAGGGCTGTGGGATGAGAGTGAGGAGAGAGCCCCAGAAAAGTACTGTTATTGGCTTTACATTCTCTGTTGCGTCTTGCAGTCTGAGCTGGCAGAAGCAGGTAATGACTTGTGTGTAAAGGACCTTTTTAAGAGTTTGGAACAGATGACTTCCCTTCTCTTCACCAGTTTCCGGCTACAGGATTTTTGTGCAGCATTCCTTCTTGCCCTGCATTTCCCCCAGCAGTGGGCGAGCAGTGTGTGCCCCTCCTGAGCTGCTGGGCTTCACGAGGCCTTTCCTCATTCCTTAACCTTTACTCTCCTTTAGCACCATGACCTGGCACAAGTGGACATCTATGAGAAGCTGCCTGTTCCATTTGGGCTCGTCCGTTTTGGAGTGGCACCGGATCACCCTGAAGTGAAGGTCAGTGCTGACTTCTTCCCTTGCCCACATGTTGGAACGTGGTGGTGAGCGCAGGCCAGGCAGCTGGCCTCATGGCTCGCTGTGATCAGGGGCTGCTGTGTTGAAGTGGTCCTTCAGTGTCTTCAAAGCCTTAATCTCTTTGCCCATACTGAGGCTGTGGCCTGGAGATAGACAAGAACTGGCTTCAGGGCTCTGAATACAGGGTCAGAAACACTGTCTGTGTGATGGCAAGTGCTGCTCTGAGATTGGCTCCCTGCATTGTTGAGGCTGGCCTGCAACAACAGCAACGAGCACTGGGCTGCATCAAAAGCAGTGTGGCCAGCAGGGCGGGGAGGTGATCTTGCCCCTCTGCTCTGTGCTGGTGGGGCCTCTTCTGTGAGGTGACCTGATAGCAGCCTGCAGTATCCAAAAGAAAGCTATAGGAAAGAAGGGGACAGACTCTTAAGCAGGATGTGTGGTGATAGAACAAAGGGAAATGGTTTCAAGCTCCAAAAGAGTAGATTTAGGTTGGATATAAGGAAAAAATCTTTTATGGCGAGGCTGGTGAGGCACTGGAACAGGCTGCACAGAGATGTGGTGGATGCCAGAGCACTTTGTGCTGATGGATGTTCATCTATCCCGCAGTGCTGCAGCAGTGGCACTGACTGCTCCTCTTGTGCTCTGCCCTAGCCTGGGTGTGCTGAGACCTTACTTGGTGTCAGTGATTGGAAAAATGTGGATCTGCTGTGGGGATGATGGAGCTGGGATGTGGGTGCATACCTGAGTGAGGAGAAGTTGAATCAAGGAGCTCTTCTAAATCAGTCATTTTCCTTTGCCTTGCAGTGAGTGAGAATTGTGTGGAGAGATAGATGTTGTATCTGAGGTGGAGGTGGTTGCAGTGGGAGGATGAGGAGATCCAAACACAGCAGTATTTTGTCATGGTTACCCCATTTAATCTCAGGAGATTGTCAGACCAAAGTGCATGCATTTTTTATCTGAAAAATGGAAGGTATGGATGTAAAGTATGTACATGGTTTTGGGGTAACTTCATTCCGCTGTCTCTATCTGCTTGTACCAGCAGTGGCTCTGCTGATCAGCCTCAGTCACTCAGAAGAAAGGACTTGGACTGCTTCCTCCCTTGGTGTAGTGGCTTTCAGGAAGACTTGAAACCAGTAGGGTTGGGCAGGCAGCACCGTGAGTGGAAGGGGTTGTTTGACAGGGCTCCCTTGCAAGCCTCACCTTGTGAAGGGGCGTTCTCCTACAGCAGGCTTTACTCAGGGAGGGGCTGAGGGTATTAAAATGGTCCCATCTCCTCCAGGTGGGTGCAAAAAGTCAGTTTTTGTTTCCACAGGGGGAGGTGGAAACTGTGCCAAGCTGCCTCTCTGTTTGTCTGACAGTGAGTTAGTTATCTGTGAGTGCTGACGGATAAGAGCCTCAGAATAACCAAATCAAAGACGGGGAGAAGCGTTTCAAGGCCGAGAGGAATGGGGGCAGCGTCCTCCTGTGAGCGTGGACCTTGGACCAGCTGTGGTCTGAACATAATGTCGCTTGTTTGATCTGTTTGATCTTGGCAGAATGTGATCAACGCGTTCACGCAGACTGCGCGTTCGGAGCGCTGCGCCTACTATGGCAATGTCACCGTGGGCAGGGACGTCACGGTGGGAGAGCTGCAGCAGGCGTACCATGCCGTGGTGCTGGTGAGTGAGGAGGGCAGCCGTGGGGTGTCCAGCAGAGCAATTGCCAGGGGGGCAGACTGGTGATTCAGTGCTGAACGCTGCACGCACCGGCTTTTCTGTGTCTGTGTTCCTAGAGTTACGGCGCTGAAGACAACCGGGTTTTGGGGATCCCAGGGGAAAACCTGTGTGGGGTTTACTCAGCCCGAGCCTTTGTGGGCTGGTACAACGGACTGCCTGAGAACCGGGGTGTGAGTACGGCCATTTGTTTCCCTGCCTTTCCTTCCCGTGCTGTATCTGAACGCTGACATCCAGCTCCAGATTAAATCCTGGAAGGCCTGCCATTGCAAAAGATTAGCAAGAGCCACGTCAAATCCTTCTTAGATGGTAGAAATGTGAACAATTTGCACATCAGTGAGAGCAGATTAACTGGCTCTGTAGGTTGGCAGTGTATTTTGGCCGGGACCCGCAGAGGGGAATTTGGGTGGTAGGCGTGGGTCCGGGGGGATGGGTGTCATAGAGGCCTGGTGAGTTTGCTCACGGAAGGGCCTTTTGCTCCCTGCAGCTGACGCCTGACCTAAGCTGTGAAACAGCGCTGATCCTGGGCCATGGCAACGTGGCTCTGGATGTCGCCCGCATCCTCCTTTCTCCGCTGGATTTCCTCAGGGTGAGTTGGGGTGCCATGAAGGTGGGGAGTGACCCAGAGTTGCTCTCTGCTGGGTGGGTGCTGGACTTCTCTGGTTTCAGCCAACTCTGAGGAGAGAGAGAGAGCTGTTTCTGCTGAGAATATACTTCCTGAGCCCTTTTTGCCTTTGGGCTCTTTCACCAGGGAAAGCTGTTGTCCCACAATCCACAAGGTATGAACAAAAGTATGGAGCAATTCTAGTGCCTAAAAAGTTGAGCTTTATTTCATACAAGAATTAAAGGATGAGCTCCTCGCTCTTTTCTGCCACCAAACCTTAGGCTTCTTCTGCTTGCTTCTTTTCCTGCTGTTGCTGTGGGCAGCAGCCAGGTTCCCGATGGCAGCACTGGAGACACTGGTTGCTGTGTGCTGGTCCCAGCCAGTGGGCCTCTTCTGCTGCTGTGCTCCCCTACAGGCAGCTGGTGTGCTTTGGCTGCTCTGCACAGCTGTTGCCCCAGATGTTAGCAGCAAGGGCTCTCCCTCCTGGAGAGCTGCCATGAGGTTGGTTACAGCTGTGCAGCAAGTTCCTGTATTAATGTCTAAATTAAAAAAAACAAAAACAAAAAGGCCAACAATACAAATTGGAGGCTCTGGCAACGAGTAGCAGTTCTTTGTGTTTGTGCTTGGAGCTGCCTGGGTCAAGCAGGCATTGATTTAAGCAGTGTATTGTAGTGGGTTTCACTTAGGTGCCTGTGTATCCTGAAATGGGAGATGACCCAACAAAACTGTAAGCACTCCAAAATAAAGGTCGCTGGAAGGCTCTGTTAGAGTGGTTAACCTGCGTGTGGCGAGTGGCCGGGGGCAATCTGTTGAGGTGTTGGCTCATTGCCTCGCACGGTGTAGCCTCAGAAAGTTCAGTGATGAGGGTCTGGCTGTTCAGATAGCTTTGTGCAAAGGCAGATGAGTTGCTTTCCGTCCTTGTCCAGGCTCTGTACTTACGGCCTGCTTTTCTGCTGATTTTTTTCACCTTCAGAGGCTGTGCCTTCCTCTTGCTCCCTCCAGACCTGACCTCATCCCACTCTCCTGTCACATGTCTTTGTCCTGCAGAAGACAGACATCACTGAGTGCTCCTTGGCAGCTCTAGCCTGCAGCAAGGTGAAGCGCGTGTGGCTGGCTGGGAGAAGGGGGCCTCTCCAAGTTGCTTTCACTATCAAGGTAAGGCTCTCTCTCTCTGGAGAGGATGCTGGAGGGCAGCGTTCTCCTCAGAGTTGGACCCCAGGCTGCCCTTCTCCATTGGGGAGAGGCAGTCTGTCAATGGATGTGTGAGACACCCACTTCCTGCAGCCATTTGCTGGCTCCCGGTCTGGACTTGCCTAGGGCTGTTGGGTGGCATCTCTGCATCAGAGGTAACATCTCCCTGCCTGCAATTCCCAGGAGCTGCGGGAGATGATAAATCTGCCTGGTACCCAACCTGTCCTGAACCCCGCTGACTTCACAGGCCTCGAAAATGCTGTTAAAGGTGAGGAAAGTGTGTCGTGTTCCTCCAGACAGGGACTCACCTCGACAGACAAACATTCAAGAGTGTTCTGGAGGCGCTCAGAACGTGCATCAGAGAAATTCTTATTGTGTGCACGGCATGTGAGAGACAGGTGGTGTGGCTTGTTCTCAGAGTGATGGGAGGCCTCAGAGAGCAGGGAGCAGCCTATTTCTCTGTTTCCACAGCAGCGTTGTTTCTTGGAATATAGTAGCTGTCTGAGTGATGAGGGCAGGAGGCTTGGGATGTCTGAGAGAGCCTTGCATGAGAGGTCTCAAGGCTTTTGATTTAAAAGCCTCCTGCAGAGTGAGAAAGAAAAAGCACTGAGCTCAGGGATGTCCAGAGACTTGCTCTTCTCCACAGGCTGCTGCCTCTGAGTGCCAGCAGGACAGCAGCATTACAAGCTTTGATTTGTGTGTCCCACTGGCCTCAAGCCTCAGGAGCTCTCCTGGGCACTTTGACTTCCCATTTGTCATCTCAAAGGCGCTGAACCCCCTGCTGCATGACGAACTCCAAATGGGCATTCACACATCACTGAGAACTGCCTTGATGTGGCCATGCCGTGTCCTCAGGGGCTTTGCTGACATTCCTTTCTGACCTGAAGGTCTCTCTCTTTCTCTCTCTCTCTCTTCTTAGATGCCCCCAGGCCCAGGAAACGACTGACTGAGCTGATGATCAAAACGGCCCTGGAGAAGCCCAGGGAGAAGGCAGCAGTCCCCCGGCAGTGGGGCTTGAAGTTCCAGCGTAGCCCCCAGGAGGTGCTGCCCACCGCCGATGGGACGCGGGTGAGGGGCGTCCGCATGGCCCTGACCCGCTTGGAGGTACGGCTGCAGGGTCCTCCTGGCTGCCAGACTGGCTGTAGCAGAGCTGGGGATGGAGCAGTACATCCCCGTAGCCCTTGGCAACCGTTGTCTATAAGATGACTTCACAACCTCTCGCTGTTTGGAGAGGCTCATGGTGGCTGCCTTAGAAGCTGGTTCTACCACCAAGAGCCGCTCCGTTTTTGAAGCAGCTCTTTCCCATCGCTGCTGCAGAAGGGCCTTTAGCAGTTTCCCTGAGGATTAGGGGTACCTGAAGTGTCTGTGCTCTTCGTCTGGTGACTGTCTTATCGTCAGCAGCCTCTTCCCTCTCTCAGGGCTTAGGTGACTCTGCCAAAGCTGTCCCCACTGGAGACATGGAGGAGCTGGAGTGCGGGCTGGTGCTCAGCAGCATTGGCTACCGGAGCCTGCCCCTGGAGCCAGCGGTGCCTTTCGACGCCCAGCACGGCATTATCCCCAACAGCCTGGGCAGAGTGAGGGGTGTTCCAGGTCTGTACCACAGACGCCCCTGGATGTGTGTGGAGCGTGGCTGGTGTGCTGAGGGCTTTGAGTTGGGAAGCCTTGCTCACCGAGGGCACCAATACACGGCAGCTGTGCAGAAAACAGAAAATCAGCTCCTTCTGTCAGACTTAAAAACCTGTCCCGGTCCCAGCTAACGTTAGAGCCGTGCGGTTTTTAGCAAACAGCTCTGAAGGACATGTTCATTTTTTGTTTTATTAGGCCTTGGAGTCTTGTTACTGAAGCCGTACAGCCCATTTGGCTGCTTGGTGCTAGTCTGGAGGTGCACAAGTTCCTGTGACAGCACTGTCAGAGCACTGTACTCTGTCCCCAAAGCAGGGGTGCATCGTGCTGCTGTCTGCAGCTTGATGTGACATATGTGACATCCAAAGCTGGGACAGGGCAAGAACCTGCATCCACGAGGGTCCGTGGTCCCGTGCCAGACTGAGCCTGGCTGCTGTGTGTGCCCATGCAGGTCTGTACTGCAGTGGGTGGGTGAAGAGAGGACCTGTGGGAGTGATCATCACCACCATGAATGACAGCTTTGACACTGCCCAGTCTGTGCTGGAGGATCTCCAAGGGGGTGTGCTGGATGTGACCGTCTCCAGAGAAGGTTTTGGGGCTGTGGGTAGCATCCTGCGTAGTCGAGGTGAGTGTGTGTCAGACTCTAGCAGCTAGCATGAAGCGTGGTGGAGACGGATCCTGGATCTGGGTATCCTGGGGCAGTGAGTCCAACGTGCCACCTTTGGGAGCCAAGCAGGGAAAGGGGTTGTGCTGCTATTTTGCCGCTCTGAAGTGCAGGGAGAGCAGGGCTTGGATTCTCAGAAAGTCAGCGTCGTTGCTATGGTTAATGACCACTTTCTGGGAAAGGCCATTAAGAGCAGCATGGGCCATGGACACAATGTCACTGTCAGTGGTGTAGACAGTGAGTTGTTGCTCCTGAATGGTTTTCCTAGCAATCCTTCCAGGCAAATTGGGGAAAAGATTAAAATGCCTGAGAGAGTCATTTACTGCTGCAGTGTTTAAAGGCATTCAATTAAAATGTGTGTTTGCCTCTTAACTGTCTGAGCCTTAACAGTAACTGGAAGTGTTTTGTAAGTGCTTTGTCCCCTACGGTGATGCTGTGCTCACCGTTGTTATGGCTCGCAAAGGTCTGACTAATCAGATTGGACTGGAACCCGCATCTCTCTCCTCCTGGTGCTCGGAATTATTATTCCTGTGCGATGCTAAAGTCTGACGCCGTGTTGGAAAAGGGCAGGGTTTTCATGCACGTCAGGTCCCTGCTAATGGGGAGGTGAGGCTGAACTCATTTTCACTTGGTTGATGCCTCAGTCCTGTCTCTCACCATCACCCCAGGGATCCGTCCTGTTTCCTTCTCGGACTGGGAGAAGATAGATGCTGCCGAGGTGGCAAGAGGGAAAGCTGCTGGCAAACCCCGGGAGAAGATAGTAGATCCTCAGGAGATGCTGCAGCTGATCGGCCACTGAAGCTGCAGGGATGGCCCACGCAGAACTGTCAGGGGCAGCACCAGGCTGGTTGCCGACCTGGGAACGAACGTGGCACTGGGGACCTGCTGGTAACAATGAACTCTGCCTTCCCTGAGTGAGTGACTCAGAACGGCTGGGGCTGTGGGCTGGCCCCACATCTCTGCTCCAGCTGTAGCTCCTGGGGGTGATTCGTGTTGCCTGGGTGCTTCTGGCATTGGCAGATTGGTCAGAGCAGTGAGATGTGTGCTTGGCAGGAACCTTGGCCTCACGCTGCACCCATGGCAAGAAGCACAGAGAAACTTTCTTGTGTCTCACTGCCTCCCCTTCAAGCCTCAAGCCTTCATTGCCTCGTCATTCATGTGTAAGCAGGCTTTTTTTTTTTTTTTTTTTTTTTAATAATAATTGTTTTAAAATAAACCTTTCCAGGAGAGATGATTTGGACCTGCCACTTGAGTCTGGCTCCTTTGTGACTGCCTTGTTCTCAGGAGCTGCCAGCCCTGTGTGCGTCTGCTGCAGCTTGTGCCAGGGACAGCCAGCTCTTCTTGTGCTGTTTGCTGTCTGCCTGTAGGGAGCTCTAAACCAAACAGGGGCATTAACTTGTGTTCTGCCTTCCACAGTTGAACCCTGACAAAGCCTGGGTTCTGGCTTGTGGGGTGAAATGGGATAACAGGTGTGTAACTGCCTTGTTTTGGATCGCAGCAGATCCGTGTGTGTTGGTACCTGCTGGAGCTGAATCACGCAGCAGTGCCTTGCTCCCCTTCACTTTGCTCACTGTTGGTTGGGATTTTTTGGCCTGTGTGTTTTGAAGCTTATTAAATGCTTCTCTTAGCCTAAATTGACGTGGTGATGGTGTCAGGATTTAAGCCAGATTACGAGCTGCGAGCAGTAATCTCCTCTTTATCCGTGGTGCAGAGGTCAGGCCAGCACAGCCCCCCACCCGCGCCGTCCCTGGCGCTGCGGTCACCTGTGATCGGAGCTGCTCCCAGCACTGACCTGTGCAGCAGTGAGGACGGCTGTTGCTCGTGGCTGCATATGAAAACAAATGGGGCTCCGTGATGGAGGCAGGGGGTAAATCAAGCCAGGGCAGATGGCAGCGACTGTCTCAGTTCCACGCATAGCTGCGGTCTCCTCCGCATTCCCTCCTGGGGTAGAGATTTGCCCTGTCCTGGTGCTCTGTGCCCGTGCCTGTCTCTGATCCCAGGCTAGGCAAGAAAGATCAGTGGCTTCTCTTTTTATCTGTATTTTTTCCCTTTCCTGTTCTATTTAAATCTTATTTGCAAGATCATTAAGAAACTCAGGAAATGTGGTACTGGGAGCTCGTACGCAAACGAGCAATAAAGCTTTTGTCGAACATCTGCTTGTGTGATGTGGCTCTCGTTACGTCCCAGGGCTGATGCTGTCCTAAAGCTGAACGTTCAAGCAGGAGATTACATCAGCTCTGGGTTCAGAGGCGAACGGGCGCTTTGGAATCGGGGGAGTGAGCGTGAAGGGCTGCGCAGAGAGCCAGAAGCGGGGTGGTGAAGGGGCTGTTGTGGCTGCCTTGAGGGTAGGGGAAGCAGCAGGCTGGCTCTTCCCTAGAGCTCTGCATGCTGCTGTGAATGTTGATGTTAAGCTGCTTTTGTAGCCGTGGCGCAGGTTGTGGTGCTTGCTCTGAGCACAGCGAGCGGCTGCTTCCAGGCAGGTGATGCTTCGGGATAAGTTTTGAGCTGTGATGACAGATTAAGGGGTGAATCTTCCATTGCTGGACCCAATGTCTTAATGCAGAAGTTGGCTGAGACCCTGGGGTTTGTGCAGGGCTGCTGACAGCTGTGGGACAGAGTCAGCCGGGGCACAGATGGAACCTGATGGCCGGCTGGAGGATCGTGACGATGCTGTCAATCCTAATTCGATGCTTTCAGCTGCCCCTTTTCCTGCCGCTCGCTCGCCCGCTCCCCAGGTGGCCGCTCTGCTGCATCCCCATCTCTGGGGCTCTCCGTCCGTCTCTACGGGACTGGGATGCGTCTGGCTTCCCCGGGAAGGTCCCTGTCCCTGTGGCCGTGTCGTTAGGTGGCGCTCAGGAGCCGGCGATGGGGATCGAGAGGGGCTGATGGGGCCGGGCGGCCGTGCTGCCGGCTTCGCGCTGCGGGCAGCTCGGGTCGCTCCCGGGATCGGGTGCCGCTGTTCAGCAGAGTTCATTCCGCGGGTGTTTGCTGCACGGTGTCGTTTTCAGGCTGCCTGCCTGCAGCCCCCGGGCTGCGTTCACCACCAGCAGCACGTGGACCCAACGTCCCCAGCAGCCCGGGAGGAGAAGCGGCTCCAGAGCCGTTTCTGCAGCAGGGAAGGAGCCGCACAGGCGACGCTGTGAGTGACAGCTGTGTGCTGCTGGAAGCTGAAGTTACAGCTGGGATGAGCTCGGAGATCTTGCTGGCTTTGCTAAGGGGCTGCTTGCTGAAACTGGCCTTCTAAAATGAGCGTCGAGAGCACCCAGAGCACAGGTAATCTAGCCTGGCGTGAGACAAACCAGCTGGGGGCAGGTTGCTGGCCTGGCAGCAGGGAGGTCAGCGGCCGCTTAGAAACCAGCTCACGCCACCAAGGAAGATGTTGGGAAAAAGCCTCTCAGCCGTGTGATGAACGGATGAGCCTCGGCCTGGGCTGCGCCTTCCCAGCCCCGCAGAGCCGCCGGGTGCTGCACTGAGCTGCGCTGGGTGGCCGGCGGGGAACAGATGGCTCCACCAGCTGACCTCAGCGCTTTGGCCCAGCGCAGCTCCCAGCAGCGTTCTGGGCCGGGGGGGGGGGGGGGCTCCTCATCTTCCCACTGCTGTCTCTGGTGGGAGTGGGGCCGAGGTTCCCGTTTCTGGGCTTCCCGACTTCCCTTCCCCTGCACTGAGGGAATGGGTTCCTCTCGGCTCAACCTCCTCCCTTCTCCAAAAGGACTCCGTGTGCATCCTTGCCCCAGAGCTCTCAGAGCGCCCACGTTTCCCCTCCTGCCCTTAAAGACTCGGTGTTCCCACTGCTCTGCACTCCTGTAAGTTTTCTGGGAGCCTGAAGCCAGACAAGGGATGAGATGCCCCGCAGGCACTGTGCCGCTAGAATGCACCCATGCCATTGGACTGAAGCTGCACTGTCCCCATAGCCATGTGGGGCACCTGCACGGGGTGGGAGGATGCGCCCCCACTTAGGGTTCATCTCTGTGGGATTCGGTGCTGTGAGCTTTGCTAGGGCTGGGAGGGGAGCAAAGAGGATGAGCTGATCGTTCTGTCTCTGGGAAGGGCACAGCAGCTGCCCCAGGGCGCTGCTTAGGGACGAGTGAGGCAGGTGTTGGAGGATGAGGGTTGGTTACACCTCAGGAATGAGTGATTTCCTCCCTTTCTGGGAAATTTCCACTTCCAGCCTCTGGGGCAGCCCTGCGGGCAGCCGCCACCTGGGAGGAGGAATTATCCCTGTGGTGACAAAGCCCTCCCTATTTATTTCAGCTCCCTTAATTACCGAGCGGAAGGGATGTGTGGCAGCAGAGCGGGGCCGTGGTGTGTGCACAGCCCTGTCCCTGCAGCCTTGCTCCCACCTCTGCCAGCTCTGCTTCACTTTCTGTCTTCATTCTGGTTTTGGTGGCCAGGATCAGGGCAGCGGGCAGCTCGGTGTGGGTACCAAAGCCCCAGACACCTTTAAGGGGCAGAGCAGTGATCCCATGAAGGTGCTCTTCGCACACATTCCTTTGTTAAATTAAATGAGCCCTGGGGTGGAAGGAAGAGGTCGGTTCCCAGTTTCAGCAGTGGGTGGGCTCAGACAGCCTTACTTTGGCCACACTTCTAGGGGAGGCTGGCAGGAGCAGGACAGGCACAGAGCTGGGACCAAACCCCCGGCATCCATCCCACGTGCCACCATCAGGGCTCTGGTGTCAGCGCGATGTTGAATGGCAAAGGGACCCACGGCTGTGCTGCTGGGGCTGCTGTGGGGTGCAAGGAGCCTGCGGTATGCATGGAGCAGCTTTGTCCTCCCAGAACAGCCCTCCTGTGCTTCTGCAGCCCTCCCTGCAGGACGTGGCTGTGCACCAGGAGCTGTCAGCGCACGCTGCGGGCAACGAGCAGCAGCAGAGCCTCCTGCAGGGCACGCAGCGGGGGAAGGTAATGGGCTGAGGGGGTGCTGTGGGCCGAGAACCTGCCGGGGTAATGCACAGCGGTGTGGGAGGGAAGGAGAAGAGAGGGGCGGGCAGCTTTGTGCCCTCCCAGCCCAGCAAAAAGAGGGGGAGCGCAGCACACCCAGGTTGGATGGTGCTGAGTGGGGAAATGAGGTTTTCTCTTGGGAGGAAATGTCAACCCGTGCCTGGCAGGGCTGAGGGCTTCCTCCCAGGGTGCAGTCGGTGCTTCTGTTCTGCTCTGACCTTTATAACCACCAGGGTGCTTTTCGGGGGGGGGGAAATGTAAAAAGGATTTGTGTTACTCACGTGTTGAAATAAGGTGGGTTTGATGATTGTGAGACAGTGCCGTATGCTGGAGCTGTTACAGAACCTCGGGGCACGGCCATGGCAGCAGGGTGGGTGCAGGAAAAAAAGTTTATTTTATTTCAATACCTTCAGAGGAGAGAAAAGATGGCTGTCAGGCTGGCATGTGTGGCACTGTAGGCCCATCCCCGCTGCAGGAACCCTCCAGGTGTACCCAGCTGTTCACTGTGCCCGGGTGGGTGTGTGAGCCCACGGAGGGGAAACAACCCACGGGATGGGATGGCGTGGGAACAGGGCTGTTCCTGCGAGAAGGACCAGCCTTCCAGCGAGGCCCAGTCCAGCCCTTGGTGGAAGGGTTACTTGCAGCCGGGTGCCCTTTCTTCTCTGCGGTGCTGAAAACAGGGGTGACCCTCGCCTGTTGGGCAGTGGCCTTTTGCTCAGCCTCCCCTCTCCTTTTCCTGGAGCACGAGAGCAGCATCCTGCCCATACTGAGCAGAGGGCTGCGCACGCCCTGAGCCCTGCAGAATCCTCACGCCTTGGAGATGTGAGCAAGCTGTCCTGGAGACAGCAGGGCTGCTGCTCATAAATGGGTTAAAGCGAAGGCCAGGAGGAAAACACAATTTCCATTTGTTTTGGCATCGCTTGCAAACCCCAGGGCCCCTGGCCTTGGGGAAAGGCACGCGGAGGTCCTGCGCTCACTGCGAGCAGCGGGGCTGGCGTGGGCTGAAACCTCTCTGGAAACGACCTTTCCATGAGACACGTGGATGGGCGCTGGGCTGCGTTTGGTGCTGGGGGAGCGCTTGGTGGCACGGGCTGCGATGGTGCTGCAGGTGGCTGCGGTGCCGGTGCGGGGGGTGACGGCCATCCCGGTGCCACGGGGGTCTCTCGAGGGGGTGGCCGTGTCCCCGGGCCGGGCACCTCCACCTCCAGAGGTGCCACGGGTGCTGCTGAGAGGACCCAGCGCCCAACCTGAGGGCAACGGGACCCCCTGGAGTTCTGCCCTTCTCCCCCTGCCTTTGCCGGGGCTCCCCCCGCTCTCCCCCCGAGCGGCGTGGGGGATCAGCTGATGCCTTAATACGGGCCCTGGCGACAGCTGGAGGCTGCTGCTGCCGGCAGGGGCTGCGCTCCCTGTGCCCCCCTGCGGCGGATGGGGGCCCGGGGCTGCTCCGTGCTGGCTGGGGGGCACCGCGATGGGCAGCAGGACGGTTCCCAGCGGTTAAGCTAGCAAACGGCTGGAAGGTATTTGGGGTGTACGTGTTTGGGGGGGGGGAGGAACGGGACGTGGGCAGTCTCTGATTCTTTCTGTGGGTGGGCTGCAGGGGAGCAATGTCCGGGGAGAGGAAGGGGTCCTTGCCGTGGGCTGTGCCACTTTGCTATTTTTTTTTTCGTGGGGGAGCTTTGCTGCTTTGGCTCCTCGCGCCCGGAGCACGAATTTGGAGGGGGGACTGCAGCCAAGCGGCGAAGTTGCGGCTCGGCAGAGGGCAGGGGCCGGGAGGACATATGTCTCGTCCTTCTGCCAACCCCTCCTTTTCCTGCCCTCCCTTCCCGTGCCCGCATCTCTGCCTCCGTCCCCGATCCCCGGCCGTCCCGACCCGGCTATGGCTACCGGGGAGCCGCGAGCATGAAGCCGGGGGCAGCGGTCCCCTTGGAACACCTGCTGGCATTGACTGAGCTCGGCCCCCCCCGTCCCCGTGCGCACCCACCCCTCTCCCTCCTTCCTCCGCTCCCATCCCTCCCTCCCGCCGCAGCTGCAGCGCTTCCTCCTCCTCCTCCAAGGACGAGTCTGGGACCGACGGCCGGACCCCCCCTCCCCACCCTGCGCCCCCCCCTTCGCCCTGGCACCTCGCACCCCTCGGCCGCAGCGAGGCCGGACCGTGCCCTGGGGCTGCCCCGGGCGGGGGGGCGGTAGCGGGAGGAGCCCCCGGGAGCGGAGCGGGGCATGTAGGAGCCGGAGCGGCGCTGCTCCCGTGAGTACCGGGCGGACTGGGGGGGCCGGGCCCCCGACGGGCTCGGCAGGAACTTTTAGCGGTGAGTTGGGGTTTTCTGGGGGGTCTCCTGGAAATTTCACAGCCGCATCTCTCATCATCTCGAAATGGGGATGGGTCTATGTTAGGGGGAAGCACAAAAATAAGCGCACCTTGCATAACCCGCCTCTCCCTTTTGTTTTCGATTAATCCACATCCGACTTTCCTTTTTTTTTAAGCTGCGTTTCGGTGCGTTTCGGTGTGTGCGGGGCGCGCCGGGCCCTGCCCGCAACTGGTGCTGCGAGGAGGAGGAGGGCGGCGCGGGATGAAGGTTGAAAGGAGACAGCGCTGCGTCTCCGGGCAGCCGGAGGGGACGGTCGGGGCGGTTTTGCCGTTGTCCCCCTTCAGGGGCTCACTGAGGTCCCTGTAGGGCCGCCCCTCACCTGCGCAGCACCAAACGCGTTTCCTGGCCCTATCGGTGCCCCCGCATCCCCCGCGGCTCCGCTTCGCGCTGTCCTTCCCGGCCCCTTCCCGCTCGCTGTGGTTCTCGGGCTCCGATGCTCTTCTTGAGATAAGGTTTCTCTTTCTCCGGATGGATTTTTGCAATTCGGGATTTTTTTCCTCCCCTCCCCGAGGTCACAGCATCCGCACGGTCCCCCCCCCCCCCCCCCCGCGGTGCTGGGGCTGCTAGCGGGGAGGAAGGGACGGATAGAAGCAAAAAGAGTCTTAAAGCGAGAAGTGAACTTTCCCTGTTGCATTAAAATAACATTCCGGGAGGTGGAGGAAGGCGAGGGCTCGGAGCACGCCTGGAACGGATTTCTGTGAGCCCTGAGTTGGTGCTGCCCCATCCCTCGCTCCCACATCAGCCCTTCTGTCTGCAGTCAGCGTGGGGTCCCCCGGTCCGTGGGCTCTGCCCTGTGCCACCACCCCTGTGGAGCTGCTGTGCTCAGCCTGGTCCCCGGCCCCCTGCTGCTGTTTGGTGCCTTCTCCCTCAGATCCCCTTTTCCCACCCCCTACAAGGCCCAGGCTGATGGTGCGCTTTGCCAGCCGTGCCCAGGTGGCTCCTTGTGCTCTGCATCCCAATCCCGGCCATTTTGGCATCCTCAGGGCTGCACCGGCTGCTCTGGCACCAGAAACGCTGCTACAACCCCAATCCCACAGGTAATCCCCGAGCCAACCCCGCTGTCCCCCCCAGGCCCAACCTCGCACCCCCTCCTCTGCACCATCTCAGCGGCACTGCTGGGTTTGTTCTGTTGGTCTGAGCGGTGGCTGAGCAGCTCTGTGCCGTGCCCACCTCCTCGCTCTGCAGCTGTCACTGTGCTGTGGGGACAGAGCCAGGCAATGCTGCTCGACGTGGATCCCGTTTGCCCAAATCCGCCCCCCGTTGCGATACAGGTTGGGGATTTTGGATGGCAGTTGCAGTCCGACACGAGCAGCCCCTTTGGAAGCGGCGCTTGGCTTTTGGAGAGGGCTGTGCTGCTCTGCGTGTGGACTGATGGCTGCTGGGGTTCTCCGGAGCTCAGTGCAGAACCACGCTGGGATGGGGTTTGGCCGTCCCGTGCCGGCGCTGTGGGCGACGCGTGTGGCACGCGGCTGATGGAGCAAATCTCAGCTGCAGTGAAGGCCTGGGGTGTATTTCAGTGTCCTTGAGGAGCCGTCAGACGGACAGAACTGCCGGGAGAGCGGCTCTGTTTGTTTTGGGTGGTGCGTTGCTCCCCTTCCTCCCTGCTCGGGTAGCTGGTGCCGGATTCCCAATGAATTATTTATCGTGGGACTAAAAATACCCGGGGATTGCGGCGAGGAGCGGCGGTGCGGGCCGGGCTGTGCCGTGGGGTGGGACACCATCAGTGTGAGTCAGCGGGGGCTGTGCCTCACCTTGGCATTGTGGCTGCTGCAGGGGGCACGGATGTGGGAAGGGGTTGTGAGGCCGTTCGACAGCTCAACCCTGGCTGTGACACCAGGTGCGTGGAGAGGCGCTAATTTGGGTTATTTCACATATTTTCAGCCTGAAATGCTGGCAGTGCTTTTCACCAAGTGGCCTTGTGCCGTGTCACTGGACAGAGGGGTCCCTGGGGCAGCCCCAGCACAGACCCCAAACTTTCTCTCTCTATGCCAAGGATGCGTTAAGCAACAGCAGCTTTTAATTGCGGGTGACATTTCCAAGCGCCGGCTGGCAGCTGGCATCTTGCTGCATGCAGTGCCACCATGGCTGGCATGTGGCTGATGGCCCTGGGGCTTCAAGGCTGGGGTTGGTGTTCCAGGTTGCAAATGGCCCACCAGCCCTGCAATTCCAGTCATGCCAGGCAGCTAAAGGAAACCTTCATTTTTCTCCATTCTTTAGTAACTGCTGGGTACTTGAGCTGGGTACCATGCAGCTAAAGCTGGTGAGCAGCTTATGGGGCTTTTGGGGGTTTTCCTTCCAGGCAGCAGCAGGAGCTGAGGGGCTTTTCTGCCCCATCACATCCTGGCCCCACTGGCTCTGTGAGGGATCCACACTGCACTGCAGAGGGTGCTCAGGGGAACGCGAGGTTTCAGCCTGTAAATATTTCAGGTGACTGTCAGCGTGGAGAGAGCCATGAGGGAGCATCCAGCTCCTCCCAGCACCTCCTGCTGCTGTCTCTGTCCCTGCCCAGAGGCAATGAGGAGCATCCTAATGTGGCTCAGATGGGAAGGAGGGCAAAGTGGCAGCGAAATGGTGATGGGGTTGTGGAGGGAAGGAGGAACAGGTTGGGGAAGGTTTGTGGCTCTTGGGGATGAGGGTAAGGAATGTGGCACTGGGAGACAGCACCCTGTACTCCCAAAGGGGCTGAGCTGGAGGGCACAGGCCTACGGTCATCCCCACCCCGCATCCAGCCTCCAAGGGAGGAGAGTCCCCCTTTCGCTGGGGCCACCCAGTGCTGGGGTGGTGCATGGGGCAGTGTCCCCACAGTGGATGGGTGTGAAGGGCTGTGTCCATCCTCGCAGGGACACGGCGGTGGACATGGGCAGAGCGCCGGCGCACACTCTGCTGCTGTCGTTGGTGCTGGGCTGCTCAGCTGCCTTCACCGATGTGCTGCTGCCCGGCCCTGCAGAGCCAGTGGTCAACGTGGCCGTGGTGTTTGGGGGCACGTCCTACCCGCTGCACATCCGCTCCCGCCTGAGTCCCCAGAGCTTCCTGGACATGCCCCTGGAGATCCACCCCATCACCGTTGTTGTCAACAACACCAACCCCAGCACCCTCCTCACCCACATCTGCGACGTGCTGGCCAGCCACAAGATCCACGGCATTGTGTTCGAGGACAACGTTGGCACGGAAGCGGTGGCCCAGATCCTTGACTTCATCTCCTCTCAGACCCAGGTCCCCATCATCAGCATCAGCGGGGGCTCTGCGGTGGTCCTCAGCCCCAAGGTGAGGCTTTGGCTGCCGGTTATTTGGGGTCTGGGATTGGCATCTGGTGATTATTGGCCGGGGCAGTGGGGCTTTCCTTGGGTGTCCAGGCAGGATTTGGTCTCTCCTCCCATATTGGCTCCCAAGGATCCCGGTGCTGGCTGTATGGATGGCACCACCTCCTCCTGCTCAAAGAGAGCAGAGGCAAACATCTGGAAGGCTCCCCCAGGTGCTTGGGGCAGTGGGCTCTTAATCCTAACGCCAAGCTCCTTGAGCTCCCCATGGCTGGGTGGCAGCAGGTGAGGTGGCCCTGGCTGTCCTGCAGCTGCTGAATCCATAGGGTGGCACAGGGGCAGCCCCCACTGCCCAGACCCCTCTGGGAACATCGGGAAAAAAACCCGAAGGTGGAGGCAGTCTGCATGGTGAGGCCCTGCTGCCTGCTTGCGACCTTCTGAAAATGCCATTCGCTGCATCATTTAAGACAGAATCAAATCAATTAAGATTTGCTAATGAGAGGCCAGATGGCCGGGGAGGTGGGGCAGGCGATGGAGCCGGCAGCAGGTAGCGGTGCAGGAGCTGCTCCCAGCACCATGCGGGAAGCGACCGGTCCTCTGTCAGCACTGCTGCGTGGGTTTTGGTCAACAAGGTGAGAGACCTCAACCCTGTGCCATGGGATGCCCACGGCTCTGCGGAAACTATGGGGCTGAACCCATAGGGTTGGGTGTCTCCAGAGCACAGACCGCAGCAGCTCGTGGTGTGTTGGTGATTTCCCAGTCAGCTGCAGGGATGCAGGGAGCCTCGTGCCATGGGGACAACCAGCCCCTGAGCCCTCCTTCCCCCACAGGAGCCCAGCTCAGCCTTCCTGCAGCTGGGCGTCTCCATCGAGCAGCAGATCCAGGTGATCTTCAAGGTGCTGGAGGAATACGACTGGAGCTCCTTTGCCGTCATCACCAGCCTCTACCCGGGCTACAACATCTTCCTGGAGCTCATTCGCTCCTTCACTGATGCCAGCTACTTCGGCTGGGAGCTGCAGGATGTGCTCACCTTCGAGATGAGCCAGGAGCGGAGCAGCTCCAGGACGCAGCGGCTCCTGCGGCAGCTTGATGCCCAGGTGCTCCTGGTCTACTGCTCACGGGACGAGGCTGAGTTCCTCTTTGAGATGGCTGGACAAGCCGGGCTGGTGGGGCCGGGCTACATCTGGATCGTGCCCAGCCTCACGGTGGGCAACATGGAGCTGCCGCCCACCTCCTTCCCCGTCGGCCTCATCAGCGTGGTGACAGAGAGCTGGAAGCTGAGTCTGCGGCAGAAGGTGCGGGACGGGGTGGCCATCATTGCCATGGGGGCAGCCAGCTTCTTCCGAGCCCACGGCTTCCTCCCGGATGTGGGACGGGACTGTCGGGCGCCCGCTGCTGCTGCCAACGCCAGCTTCTACCGGTGAGGTCTGGGGAGCCGCTGGCGTGCATTGCGTTGGGGAATGGGGAAATGGAGGAGGGGTGCAGGGAGAGGATGCTTGCAGCTGGAGCCTCTTGGCTTGGCTTCTTCTCAAGCATTTTGGAAAGTCCCTTGCCTTGTCCATGGGGGACCTAGGAGGGGATTTAAAACTCTTTGAGGGCTTCTTCATGCTGCAAATGTGGCATCTCGGTGCTGCTGTGGCAGCATCTGTGCTTCTGCCCATCCTCACCTGCAGTGGTCCATTCTCAGCACCTTGTTGCAAGGAGGGCTGCCTCAGCTCCCTGCTGCACAGGGGCTAAGTCGGGGCTCCTCTTCCCATCCTGCGTCTCTCTGGGGACCTGGGACCCTGGCTGGAGGCAGGGCAGCTGGGCACACGCAGGGCTTGCGCTCACTGGATGCTGTGCCCCCCAGGCACCTCCTCAACGTGACGTGGGAGCACAGGGACTTCTCCTTCAACGAGGGTGGTTACCTGGTCAGGCCCACCATGGTGGTGATCTCGCTCAACCAACACCGGCTCTGGGAGATGGTAGGAGCCCCGGGAGCAGCATGAGCCACACGAGCCCTACAGCTGACACCAACACGTTGGTGTTGTCCCTGCCAACTTGGGACCCTGCGGGGCCCCCATGCACGCCAGCAGCACCCTTGGCTTGGTGGCTGTGGCATTTCCCCCCCACAGTTGCATCTCCCTCATCCTCAGTCCTGCCTGTGCAGCACTGCACACCTCAGTGCGCACTTCCCCACCCTACAGCTGCTTCATCCCTTGCTCCTCTGCCAGCCCCACTCCAGGCTGTGCCTGATGCTTCTGGCCACGCAGGCACAGACCTGAAATAAGCCATCTGGAGGTGCTTTCTCCAGTTTAAAAACATTTCGAGTGAAAAATGGCTACCTCTGTGCACACAGCCCCGGGAAGAGAGAAAACCTCAGCCTGTCATCACTGGGGGAAAGCATGCATGCGTGTGTGGGTGGTGGGAGCGGGGCAGCGCCCACTGCGCTGATCGCAGCCCAACGGCGCTCTGGGTCCCCCGTACGGCGGTGACGGTGCGCTCTCCTCCCTGGGGGCAGGTGGGGAAGTGGGAGCACGGCATCATCCACATGAAGTACCCGGTGTGGCCCCGCTACGGCTCCTTCCTGCAGCCCGTGGTGGACAACCGGCACCTGACGGTGGCCACGCTGGAGGAGCGGCCCTTCGTCATCGTGGAGAACACCGACCCCAGCACCGGCGTCTGCGTGCGCAACACCGTGCCCTGCCGCAAGCAGACCAACGCCTCGGCCAGGTGAGCAGCACTGCGCCCTGTGTGCCCCAGGCACGGCTGGAGCTGCTGAGATGGGGCTGCAGACAGAGCAGGAGAGGTCCGTGCAGCCTGCTGGCTGGAGCGGTGCTGGGAAAGGCTCAGCCCTCATCCACTGGGGCTTTGGGAGCCCATCGGCGAGTCCTTCTGCTTCGCTTTCCCTTTTCCCTTTAGTTTCCTTTCCCCCTTCTCCCCTTTTTCCCACTCCCCTTTCCCTTCCCATCCCTCCCAGAGGACATCCTCCTCTGCAGAGGACAAAGCCTACCTCGCTCACACTGCTGGCGTGCGCACAGTGTTGAGCACAGGGGCAGCTCAGGGCTGTGCCTCCTCTGCAGAACCCTGACCCATTTTTCTCGGCGTGGTCTCAGCAGTGATGGCCTCGCAGACCCCTACACCAAGCTGTGCTGCAAAGGCTTCTGCATCGACATCCTGAAGAAGTTGGCCAAGACGGTGAAGTTCTCCTACGACCTCTACCTGGTGACCAATGGCAAGCACGGCAAGATCGTGCGCGGGGTGTGGAACGGCATGATTGGTGAGGTAGGGCCTGGCAGCTGTCCTGCCTCGGGTGGGGAATGAGGAGGAACAGCTCCCAAAGAGTGGGGACGCAGTGGGGAGCAGGGAAGCCCCCCGGGGGCGTTCAGAACCGCAGGGATGTGGCACCGAGGGATGTGGGCAGTGGGGGCGGATTTGGTGACCAGTGGGATTTCCAACCTCCGGTTCTGTGATCCCCACAGGAAGGGCTGAGGGAGGTGGGGTCATCTGGCCTGGAGAAGAGGAGGTTGCAGGGAGACCTCACTGCTTTCCGTGCTTAAAGGGAGCTTATAAAAAAGATGGAGAGTGACATTCTGCGATTTTAGGTGGCCTGATGGTGACAGGGCAAGGGGGAAATGTTTTAAACTAACAGAAGATTTAGATTAGATGTTAGGAGGAAATTCTTTACTAGGAAGGCAGCAAGGTGCCCCGTCCCTGGATGTGCCCAAGGCTGTGGATTGGCCTAGGGCCACCTGAGCTGGGGGGCAGCGCACAGCAGGGGTGGCGCTGTGAGCTGTGAGGTCCCTCCCAACCCAACCATTCCATGGTTCTGTGACCCGGTGCCTTTGGCTCTCCTCCTCTTCCTCTGCCTGTCCTGAGGCCACCCGCCCTCCCCAGGTGTATTACAAGCGTGCGGACATGGCCATCGGATCCCTCACCATCAATGAGGAGCGCTCCGAGATCGTGGACTTCTCTGTGCCCTTCGTGGAGACTGGAATCAGTGTGATGGTGGCCAGGAGCAACGGCACTGTCTCACCCTCTGCCTTCCTGGGTGAGTGCAGGTGGGCTCAGCCCAGTCTGCAAGAGCAGGTTGGAAATAGCGCTTGGTTTTAATAACGTAAAAAAAATCCAGTTTGCAATTCACCGGGGAAGGAGGCTGAGCTGCCGCCATCAGGGCTGTCTCCTCCCTAAGTAATCCCATTATTATTGTTTTTACCTCATCGTATTTTGCATGAGGGATGGAGGTGTGGGGTCACCTTCACCAGCTCCATGGCCCTGGGATGCACAGGGCAGCCTGTCCTGCTCAGCAGGGCCGGGGCTGCATCCTGTGGTGCCACCACCGCACCTCCCTGCTGATGAGCCCCATCCCTGCCGGGGGCGATTTGCACAGAAAAGAGTCTTGCTGTCATGGCCAGGGCCGCCACCAGGAGCGACCCGCGACCGCATGGGAAACGTGAAGGGATTCGGGGTGTCAGGCTGATCTGACGGATCCCTCTCACCTTGCAGAGCCCTACAGCCCAGCCGTGTGGGTGATGATGTTTGTGATGTGTCTGACCGTGGTGGCCGTCACTGTCTTTGTGTTCGAGTATTTCAGCCCTGTTGGTTACAACCAGAACCTCACCAGTGGCAAAAGTGAGTGGGGAGAGGTGGGAGCTGGGAGGGGACACAGCCTCTGCTGACACCTGTCCTTCTGCCCCGTCCCCCCCAGGGCCAGGAGGTCCCACCTTCACCATCGGCAAATCGGTGTGGCTGCTGTGGGCTCTGGTCTTCAACAATTCCGTGCCCATCGAGAACCCCAAGGGCACCACCAGCAAGATCATGGTGCTCATCTGGGCCTTCTTTGCCGTCATCTTCCTCGCCAGCTACACCGCCAACCTGGCGGCCTTCATGATCCAGGAGCAGTACATCGACACCGTGTCAGGGCTGAGCGACAGGAAGGTGAGGTGCAGGTTGGGCTCTTCTCCCTCCCCTCCAAAATTAAGGTTATCCAGGTGGGGAGCCCTTGAGGGGCTGCATGGCTGCACGTGCATGGGAGGACAGAGTTGGCTGGGGGAGATGCTGGGGACACAGCAGGGATGTGGCCTCCCCGTGACGCTGCCACCCGGGGCTCCCCGCTGCAGTTCCAGAGGCCGCAGGAGCAATACCCCCCGTTCCGCTTCGGCACCGTCCCCAACGGCAGCACCGAGAGGAACATCCGCAGCAACTACCCCGACATGCACACCCACATGGTGAAGTACAACCAGCGCTCTGTGGAGGATGCCCTCACCAGCCTCAAGATGGGGTATGGTTCTCCTGGACAGGGTGTGGGCCCCCAAAACGAAGTACGGCCCTATATGACTCCTTGAGACGGGATCCAGTGCTCCCCAGGTGGGGTATGGATTCCTCGGCTGGGGTGCAGCCCCCTCAAGTGAGCTGCAGCTTCCCCAGTTCGGGCACAGCTCACCTGGAGGGTACTTTGGGGTGGTATGGTGGTGGGCTTTCCTAGTCGGGTTAGAGCTTCCTACAGCTGCCCCGGGTGGGACGTATGCCCCCCAGATTGGGTTCCTCTCCCCTGGATGGGCTTGTGACTCTCCAAGATGAGGCTGAGATCCTCCAAAGGGTATCGCCCTGGGATGCGGCCAACTGAGAGGGGCACAGCTCCCCAGAAAGGGATCTGCCCCCAGCCCGAGGAGCCCCCCCTCACCCAGCCCTCTCGGTGGTGGGCAGGAAGCTGGATGCCTTCATCTATGATGCAGCGGTGCTCAACTACATGGCGGGCAAAGACGAGGGCTGCAAGCTGGTGACCATTGGCAGCGGGAAGGTGTTTGCCACCACGGGCTACGGCATCGCCCTGCAGAAGGACTCACGCTGGAAGCGGGCCATTGACCTGGCCCTGCTGCAATTCCTGGGAGATGGTGCGTGCCCAGAGCCCCTGATCCATGGATCATTGTAGGGTAGCCTTAAGGGGTCCTTGGGGAAGTCGTGCTGCTCCTTCAAGGTGATGTTCAAGCCCATCAGCACCTCTCCAGCCACAGGATGGGGTTATTCCCAATCTGGTCTCTGCTCTTCTTGAGGGCTGCAAAATCCCATATGCAAAATCTGAGAAAATTTCAGAGGAGGCCATGTGCAAGATCTGAGGGCCGGGGGGTAGAGCTGGGAATAGGAGATAGGTTGGGAGGGATGAGGTGGGAGAGGGCCTGGAGATGGATGAGCAACACGAGGGATGCTCAGTGGTGAGGGCTGAGCCAGTGATCTTTAAGGTCCCACCCACCCCAACTCACACTAATTCTATCATAGCAGCTCTGGGGTCTGGGTGGATTTTATCCTCTTCCACCAGCGTGGTGGGGTCAGGGCAGGCAGGGGCTGTGCTAGGGGGTGTGATGCCCATGGTAGGCTTTTACCCCATCCCTGTGTGTGCCTGGTCCCAGGTGAGACCCAAAAGCTGGAGACGGTGTGGCTGTCGGGGATCTGTCAGAACGAGAAGAACGAAGTGATGAGCAGCAAGCTGGATATTGACAACATGGCTGGAGTCTTCTACATGCTGCTGGTGGCCATGGGGCTCAGCCTGCTGGTCTTCGCCTGGGAGCACCTCGTCTACTGGAAGCTGCGGCACAGCGTTCCCAAGTCCCACAAGTTCGACTTCCTCCTGGCCATCAGCAGGGTCTGTGCCGCGCCGCGGGGCGCCGGGAGGGGACAGCCTTGGGCACCGGTCGCTGCTGGCTTTGTGCGGCGGGGAGTTGCCAGGGGACAGGAACTGCCCCACGGTGGGGATGGGGCTTTGTGGGTCCAAGTTGAGCTTGCGATTGATCGACGCCAACTCCTGGCTCTTCCCACCCCTCCTGCAGCGTCGGCTCACGGTGGGGCCGTATGCAGTTCTGTGTATGCGGTCCTGCTGACGGCGCGGTCTCCCCGCTGTCTCCGCAGGGCATTTACAGCTGCTTCAGCGGGGTGCAGACCTTGGGCAGCCCCAGGCGGGCGCCCACGCCCGACGTGACGGCGAGCTCAGCCCAAGCCAACGTGCTGAAGATGCTGCAGGCGGCCAAGGACATGGTGTCGACGGCCAGCGTGGGCGGCTCGCTGGAGCACGCCACGCGAACCATCGAGGACTGGAGCAGCCGCAGCGAGCACCTCCAGACCACCTTCTCGCTCAGGACGCCGCAGCTCGTGGTGCAGAACAGCACCGGCACGCATCGGGGTCCCTCCTGCGGCCTCCCGCACCCCGAGAGGCTGCGCAGAGTCTACGCGCCCAAAGGGCCGCCCCGGGGGCTGCCTCTGCCCATCCTCGTGGACTCCCGGGAGGAGAGATGGAGAGGGCCGAGCGAGCGCACCGCCCGCGTCCTTCACCCCGTGAAGCTTCAGGGCGGCGGTGCGGCGGACACAGTCCCCCCGGGGCCCTTCCCGCACCTCCCGGCGAAGGCGGCGCCGGACGGGGATTTCGAGGAGCACGCGCTGATGGGGAACCATATCGGCGCTCCCGTTGCCGCCCCGACGCCTCCCAGGGAGCTCCCGCCGCCGGACATCTACCGGGAGCACAGGCGGGCGGAGCGGCCGCCCACCGCCCCGCTGCTCTGCGGCGACGGGGCGGGGACGGCGCCGCGGCCGCTCCCGGCTTCGGAGGCGAGAAGGGAGGGGGGGAACGCGTCCCTTCCCCTCGCCTGCGCCCGCGGTTCCTTCCCCAAAGCCGCCAGGACTTGCAGAGCCGCCGCAGAGCGGGAGCAGCCGAGCCGGCGGGCGAGCGCGGACCGAGCGTCGCGGGAGCGGGGAGAGAAGCGTCGCGGTGCGGGGCTGCGGCGGTGCGGGGCGCGCCCACCCGCTGCCCGCGGCGACGTCCCCGACCTCTTCCCCGAAGCCGAGGCCGCCCAAGGCTGCGGTCTGCGCTGCCCCGAGGCCGCCGGGCGGCTGGCCGGGCCGGGCCGGGCGCCACGCTCCCCTCTGGCCCGGCTGCCGTCTTACCGAGAAGCGTGCCGGCAGAAGCCCCGCGGCACCGCGTGCGCGCCCTACGCCTGCGCGGACTCCTTCGCCCACCCGCCCCTCTGCCTGGGCCGTTCGTCCCGCGAGCACCCCGAGGTGCCGGGGGGCGGCCGGGGGCCGGGGCGCTGGGACGGAGCCCACAGAGACTGGGGACGGCGGGGGGAGCCGGGCTGGCCGCGCGCGGTGGGCGCGGAGTGGTTGGCGGCCCGCGGGGTGACGAGTCCCTGTGCCGGCGGGTCCTGGCGGCGGGTCTCCAGCCTGGAGTCCGAGGTCTGATGGGGGCACGGGCGGCTCCGAGAGATGTGCTGCTCCCTGCTCGCCTCCCGCCTGGGTGGAGAGAAGCCACGAGCCCTTCGCCCTGCTTTCCTCCTGGAGCGTCCTCCATCGCCGACAGTGGGATGCGCCAAACCAGGTCTGCTCACTTTGGAGGCCAAAGGAGCCTCCTCGAGGCTGGACTGGGCTCTCCCCGCAGGCAGGGCTGGCTGGGGACGTGGGGACACTGAACTCATTGTCACCATGTTTCTGTCTTGATTTCATCGAGGGACTCCAAGCGTCCCGTCCAGGTCATTAAAGAGACGTTTTGAACTGGCTGGGGACCCTTCTTCCAGTGCTGCTGCTGAGCCCCTTGCTGCCCTTGGCTTTGTCCCCTCAGCCGCAGCGATGCCCGTGGCCCTGAGCCCCATCCCTGCTCACGTCCCTGTGCCTGGCTGCCCCGGTATGATGAGCCGAGAGCGAGATGGGAGAGCAAATGCAGTGCAGGATGTGGGGGAAACGGACGGAGCTCAGTGCAACCTGCTGGCTGCAGCTCATCTCCTGTGTGGGAACTGCTGAGTCACAGCCTGAAGCGCTGATTGAGCGCCTGGAAGAAGAGACCCGCTCAGCCCTGAGCACAGGTGGAGGCGATTCACCCGTGTGCTGGGAAGGGGTGGAGCCGCACCTCTCAGTCCTCATTTAAGGGCTGACTGCCACTGGGGAGGGGTCTCTTGCTGCAGATCCCTCTTCTGTGAGCCTGTATCTTCGGAGATGGGTGAGCGTTTTCCTTTTTGTAATAACGCCTCGCTGTGCTGGTCCTGCTGCTGTTATGCTGTGCCATCGCCCCACAGCCCTCCTGGGCTCGCAGTCCCTTTCCTGTCCCAGCTCAAGGCTGGGTTGGCACCATGGGGAGAGCAGCAAAGCCCTGGGGAGAGCTGGACGCTCACTGCCCAAGGACGAACATGCTGGCACGGCCTGTCCATCCATCCATCTGTTTGTCCATCCATCCATCTGGCCTGGGTTACGTCCAGCCACTGTCTCTGCATCCGCCCCCAGCCTGGCTGCCATCACGTGCCAGCGTTTTAATTCCCGTGACTTATTTATCATCGCAATTGTCACTTAATTGCTTTGGCAGCCCCTCCGAGGGCCTCCCGGAGAGGGAGAGCAGTGGCGATGGGGAGTGGAAGGGATGGATAAATGAACCCATGGTGCTGGATGGAGGGGTGGGGAGCGAGCTGGGCTGTCTGCAAGGGGCTGGCTGCAAGGGGCAGCTCTGGCCGATGGGTGCCCATGGGGACAGGCTGTCACCGTCGGTGTCCTGGGAAGTTTTCCCCACACGGTGGCTTTGTGGCCCAAAGACACCATGGCACGCGTGGTGTGGTAACTCTGCCCAGGCTCAGCAGTGCCCAGGGCCAGGCTGGGTGTGGGGGCAGTAAGGACAAAAGAGAAACCTCCCCAGCCCATGTTTTCAATTAATTAGTTATATCCCTGGTGACTCAGCAGAGGCCAAATGCATTTCCCTCGTGTTTTATTGAAGGACTTCACTGGGGGAGGTGGAGGGCAGGGAGGGATGAGGTGGCAGTGGGTGGCACGGGGTCCTGCAGGAGGTGGCACTGGGGATGGGCGCCCGTGGGCTGAGCACGGCCCCAGAGCTGCGCTGCTGATTTATACAGTGACTGGGATGTGGAACGGCTCGTTTTAACTCCATTCCCTGTGGCTGCAGCGCTGATGTGGGGCGCTGGCAGAAGCAGCCGTGGTGCTGGGGCTCAGGGCTGTGCCCGTGCTGGTGGTTCAGCGCTCGGCGGCTTCTGAGCACTGATTTCTTGGCAGTGCTGCAATCAGTCATTCTGTAACTCAGCCGGCTCTGCTGCCCAGGCTGTGCTCTGTGTGCCCCCCAGGGGATGCGCCGCTGCCCCACGGCCGTCCCCACCGCTGCCCCCATCGCACCTTTCATCCCAGGTGGGTTCTGGTGGGAATAGCGGCTGTGGGGCGGCAGAGCTCGCCCTGCCTCGCGGGATGCAGGTTTTCCTCTCCCCTCCTCCAGTCGTCCCTTTGCAAAGCGTCGCCAAAGACTGAACCCGTCCTCGCTGCCACTTTGGCCTCCAGATTTACTGCCCAAAGCCCCACATCCCGCACTGCCTGTGAGGTCCTCGGAGAGAATCGCAGCAAAGTGTTTATTTCCATCATAAAGATCTGTTTTAATATTTTAACATAAATCAAGCTGCGCTTTACGGCGACAATAAATTTGTTGGCAGAAACGGCTTTTGCAGCCCGAGGCAGCGGAGCAATTCAATTTGTTTGGTTTTAAGTGTGAAGAGGTATAATTGAGAAGGGGAAAGTGCAGCTGTGTTAATGGAGCTGGCAGCAGCAGTGATGGAGCAGCAGCACTGAGGGCCTCTGCCCCGTCCCTGAGCTCCCTGCAGGATGCGCTGTGCGACGGGGAGCGCAGGGCAGGCAGAACAGAGGCGTGCAGGTTGTTGTTGTTTGAATCCCTTTTTATTGAAAACGGACTGCTTTCGGGCCGAGCACCACAGAGAACCTGTGACATGTCTGCATGGCAGCCCAACGACGATGGATCCGCCGGCTGAGGGGGGTCCGACAGCCCGCAGCACCCTGCTCTGCTCAGCACCCCTTCCCATTCCCTCCCATCACTTTTAAGGCATTGCTGTCATGTTCTGTGTGAAAAACGCTCTCACCATCGGAGTTCCCTCAATCACTCCAGTTCTCGGGACAGGTTTGTTTTGCTGCTCCAGACAGCAGGTGTTCGGGAATTTGGGCTGATTTATTTCTAAAAGCTCCCATGCTCCTCGGGGACCACAGCTCTTCTGATTGTCTGGGTGCCACGGCACGGCCCACCGCCAGGCCCAGCAGCCCCAGCGTGCCCAGGGAGGGCTGCTCACCACGGCCAGCAAGAGAAGGCACAGCTTCAGAGCTAGACCAGCAAAGGAGACGGCCGGTCCTTGGAAGAGGTGGGGCTCACAGCGGGGCCCAGGAGCAGCTGTGCTTTGGCACAGGCAGTGGCGGCCCCAGGGGGCAGGAGGGGAGCGCAGAGAGGATGCGGCGAGCGGAGGGGCTGGGCAGCCTCAGCCCAGGCCAGTTGGAGGGCGGCCCTGAGTGGGGAAGGGAGGATGTGTGGGGCAGAGTAACGTCAGTCAGTAAGGTTCTCTGGTGGGCAACGCAGTGTGGAGACAAGAAATTCAAATCAGCCCTTGGAGGGACGAGGCTGAGCTGAGTGCCTTGCACAAGGGCAGGCCGTGCAGTAGGAAATACAGCGGCCTCCTCATGAAGCCACACCTGTGCACTTGATAGAAGAGCAGCCCCTGCAGCTCTTCCAGCCTTCTGAAGGCTGCTTTCATTAGCATCAAATTTCTCCTTTGGCTCTGCCAGGCTCACAGCTGCTGCAAGAGGACAGGACGGCCCAGCATGCCCCAGCACAGCACCAGCCATCCCCCTGCCATGCAGACAGGGGAGGGAGCAGCTGTCTGCCCCACGCCTCACACAAACCCCCAGCTCAACTGCCCACTGAATTTACTCTCTGTGCTGCACAGCTACTGCCACTCTTCCTAAATGAGACACCAGCCACCTGCAGAGCATCTTGCTCATCTGGCACCAAAGATGCCACATCAGCTTCCCTGGAACGCTAGGGGATGTTTAAATTCACTAGCAAGGGCTGCCAGTGCCTGCTCAGGATAAGCTGAAGGAAACAGGTCCCTCACATCCTCCCCCTGCAGCCTGGCAAGGACACAGGCACAGTGCTCAGCCTGGAGAGGTGGGGGGCTTTGCTTTAGAAGCCATGGAGTGTTTTCATTCAGCTCCAGGTACTTGCACAGTCCCCCAGGAGGAGCACTTCAGGTCATATGGAAACCAGAAAGTCCTACTTGAAAACGAAGCTTGATTAAAAAGTGCCGCAGTTCAAAGCTCGCTTTAACTATCAGTAACACTTAATACTGCAGCAAGTGCAGAGGGCAAGAGGATGTATGAGAAGTGACACACACCTGGCTTTGAACCTGTCTAATGAGGGCAGGGGCAGAAAGGGTTTTAAATATTTCTGGTGAGAACTTTTGAAGTTCTTGCTCTTGTTAAAAGGCCCACACAAAACACCCAGGAGGTCGGCAGCTCAGATAAGCTGAGCAGGACCAGCAGAATGCCACCTCCCAGCAAAGAGCAGGGAGACACAGGACGGGTTCTGCTGCTCTGTCCGTAATGCTGGGAGCTCAGCTCAGCACAGCTGAGCCGTGGCACGGCCTCTCCCTGTTGGCACCAGCCCCGTCCCTTGAGTTAACACCCACCGTGTTTCAAGGCTAATTACCCGGCACAGGAGGCTGGAAATGCATCAGCCTGCACAGCCAGAGCTCTTGCAGGCCTAACACGTGTCAGGACTGGGTAATGAGCACCTTCCTGGCCCACACAAACCCTGAGCACTGCAGCTGGGGTCTGGCCTGCACTGTACGAAATGGAAAAGGGCTCTGCCAGCTGGATTCACTGAGCAGCATGCGGGAGGCAAGGGAAGCAAGGCTGCACTTTCCTTCCCAGAAGGAAGAGCAAAACCCCTGCACTCCTCCGTGGGGTTGGGGCTGCCAGAGCAAAGGAGAACAGGGTGAGAAGTGTGACAATGAACTCTCGGCCTGGAGAAATCCAGCTCTGATAAGCGTGCAATCCTTCCCCAGAGCACAAACAGGTTAATATCTCTGGCAAAAAATAAAAACACGCGTGTAACAGAGCACAAGGCCTTCAGAGCCAGGACTATTCCCACACCAAAATCTCCCTTCCTCCCTAAATTGGCACAGGAGGTTGGCTGGCAGGGGTCTCAGCAGACAGAAGAGACTCCTTGCCCCCAAACTCCCGCAGGACTGCAGCGGCGAGCCCCTGCCCAGGGGAGGAAGAACATGGAGCTGATTACTGTAGTGAGCAGCCAAGGCCGCCTGCTCTCCTCGCACTGAAACCTGCAGCATCAGGAGAGAGTCAGCGTAAGAACAGAGTGGTGCTCAAACAGAGCTGAAGGCAGAAATGGCTGGACACTGGTTTGGCGTGCAGGCTGCTTGGACACTGGGTCTGAGCACCGGGATGACGAGGCTGAGCCCGATCCGTCCGCACTCAGTGTGGAGCGAAGAAAGTCTGTGTCCAGGTCCAACCTGCACCACCGACGGCCCGGAGGCTCCCCTTCACACCGCCTCTTTCCCCTCAAAGTCCCGGTGAGGTGGAAGTCCGCGGAGCCCCAAAGGGAGCACGGCCCTTACCCCCACCTCAGAATTTAGACTCGCTCAGGACGATGTTTGCAGTCACAAACACAAAGCAAGAAAAGCCCCATATGAGTACGAACACTATCCAGAAGGTGTGCCGGAAAGGGGAGAGGTGTTTGTTCAGCGCCCCGCTGCCGAAGACCAGCTGGGTGTCCTTCCGACTGCAGTACGCCAGGAAGGCCGGGATGAGGTACTGGATCCCGTTCCCAGCATAGGCTCCCGTGATCCCCACCAAGGACTCCAGATCGTGGGTGCAGAAAGCCACCAGCACCGGGGGGACCAGCGTGATGGCGGGGAAGACGATCCTGTCCACCAGCCAGGGGTAGGTCCCCCCTTCTCTGTGGAAGAGGGTCTTCCAGTTGTTGCGCAGGGTCACCGCGATGATGGGGAAGTTGGTGCTGATGGTGAAGACGGGGAAGAGGCCCAAGAAGTAGCGAATGAAGGCGACGTTGATGATCTCACAGTTGGTGAAGTTGAGCGTGTACATGTCCATGAGGGTGTCGTTGCGAAAGCAGTAAATGGCAGTGAAGGACAGGAGGCTGTAGAAAGCCAGGATCAGGATGTAATCGAGCAGCACAAGCTTGTTGACGTGCCTCTTCTTCGAGATGGGCGTGATGAGGGACGGCAGGGAGTGCTGGCACATGAAGGAGTAGACGCACACCCCAAAGAGATTGCGGATGCCCGACAGCTGGGCCACGGACGGGTGACCTTCTGCTTGGCCTCTGCCGATGCGGATGAGGGCCAGAATTATCATGAGGATGAAAGCTGCAGAGAGAGAACACTTCAGGTCAAGCCCAGGCCCGCGCTCCCCACAGCCCCCCTCCCGTAGGCAGGCAGTCCCGGCGTCAGCTCTCCTGCTCCACAGGAGCACCTCCTTATCTCTGGAGAACATGCCGCACCAAAGGCAAGTCGCACAGCAGCTAACCAGGACTTGCTGCCCGCGCTGCTCAGGACATGAAGCGCCGGGCTGCCTTCGGCAGGCGCCCCCCTCCCCCCATGCTCACCCCCACCTCTGTTTGCAGCGAGGTTACGAACTCACAAACGCTGTCACTGAGTTTGTATAATGTTTGTATAATGCTCCTGAAGGAGCCAGGGCTGAGACCATCCCATCTTCCCCAGGGGTCTCGGTCGGTGGAGGCTTCTGCCACACACCTCGGCTAAACGTCACCTTTCAGAAGTGAGTTAGAGATGTCTGAGCTTTGACCTCTAGAAGAAGAAAAGCTGAAGCCCAGCTGCAGAGCCAGTCCCAGTGCCGTTCCTACGCATTCACAACTAGCATTTCCAAGCAGGTAGAAGGGAGCAGCAGCTACTGCAGAGCCTTCCTGCCCCTGCGATCTGCCAAGCACGACAGAGAGAGAACTGCCAGCCACTTCCAGGCTGTCTGTAGTTAATCCCAGGGTGGAGGAGCCAGTCTGGAAGGGACTAAGACAGCACCAAAAGACTGCTATTAAAATTCATCACTTCTAGGCACAAAGTCTGCTTGTCTACCCTCCGCTTATGTCAGGGAATAGCCTAACAACATCTCACACAGCTTATCACAGTGACGTGCCACGGACAAAAATGAATGGAGGAGATTGGGCTAATACCCTTATTTACTCTGCTGGAAATTTGAGCCAGAAGTGGTTATTGCTAGACCATTATTCCTAGCATGGCACATAAAAACAGCAGAAAACTAATTCTGGCATCACAAAAATCGTGTCGACCTGGGAAGGATGATCATCAGCTGGAGTTAACAAGGAGCAGGGGAAAAAATTCCTGCCTGGCAGAGTACAAAACAGTAAAATTTACAGCCTGATGCTGGCAATGGATGGGTTGTTGTGGCACACAGAGCTGTCTCCTGCACTGGTCTGAGGCATCAAAGCACAGCCATGAATTATCAGGTAATGAAAAAAACCCCAGAAACGCTGACACTCGTATTATGCATGACTTTGAATGTCATAAATAAAGATACAGAGAAATAAAACAGAAGAGCAGACAGCTCCATGGCCAAGCCCTAGGAGCAGCAGGAGGGGCAGGCAGGGTACACAGGGAGGTGAGGACACCCACCTGCTCTGTGCCTGACGTGGGCAGCTGGGGGCAGGAAGGCTGAGCACGGATGGAACAGAAGCAGCAGTTCCAGAACAACACCAGCGTAACCATGACTGCACACTGCTCTCCCTGCACACTCAGTGCTCTCCAAAACTCAGTTTCTCCTCTCACAGCATTCCTTCCTCATCCTTCAAACAGCAGCTTCACGCTCAGCACTCACCCAGCCTCACTCTGTATTTCATCTTTTACTGCCTCTGCCTCAGGAAATCTCTCACTTCCAACTGCTTCCCAGGGAGAGGACGAGTCCAACACATCTCTGAAAACGCTGCGTGGGGAGATGACAGCAAATCTATTCCTTCGTGGCACTGAGAGGCAGACCTCCTTGGGAGTGCTGGGCACTCTTCACTTTCCCAAGTCCAGCTACAGAGGGCTATGGAAAAGAGCGATTCACTGATCTGCACGCGTGCAAATCCCACTGCCTCCACTCAAACCAGCAAGAGCAGCACCCTGTGAGAACAGCCACGGTTACTGTGCCCTCCCGAGCAAAGATGTTTGCCAGCCACATCGCACAGAGCCAGGCGGCCCCACGGCGATCCAGCTGTGCTCCCCTGGCTCACACAGGCTACAGGAGAGAGAAGGTGCCGTGGAGATCAAGGCAAAGCAGGCAGGGCAGAACTGGAACCTGCTGAGAGTGTTCCTTTCCCTCCTGCAGGGGGGCTCCGGCTCCGAAGGCACCCCACGCTGCTCCTGCATCTCACGCGGCCGCGCTGCCGAAGCCCTGCGCCTCCTCCCCACGCCACGACCACCTGCCTGCATGCTTCCATCTCCCAGCTCACTCTCACCATTGGCCCAAACCTCCCTTTCCACACCAGTGCTAACAGCTCCAGTTCAGGAAGCTGCAGGCTCACACCCTGCTCTCAGAGCCTCTTTTCAGAGACCTCCACTTCCTCCTCTGCCCCAGTGTGTCTTTGTGGTAGGGAGCTGTGACAGACCAGGTTTCCAGTGGATCCCTGAAACGATGGGTATGAGTACGTGGCTTAAGAAGCTAGAATTAATACTGCCTTTGTTGTCTTCCTTTTTTTCCCCCAAATACTCTTCAGAAATTAAACCTGTCAGAAACTGAAGTTATGAAGAGCGACAGTCCATTACTATGATCTTCACCAGCACTGTTTCCAAGAAGGCAGGCTGTGCTCTGCTGGTGCATTCCCCCTGAGAGAGGTGGTGCTGGGTACCTGGAAGCTGCTGTTGCTGCCCAATTCCAGCCCTGACAGCAGCATTTCCTCATTCCCTGCAGCAGGTGAGTCTCTCTCCTTACTCCTGGAACCAGAGAGTTAAACCATTTGCATGCCAGATTTATCTGCCTGTCCCTGGAAGGAGGCAAGCCCAAAATGAAACTCTGAAACCTAGTTATGCTGGGTGATAAATCAAGATGAAAAGAAGATGACAGGCTCTGACTGACAGACAGCTTTGAGCAGACAAGAGGCAGCAACTGCAGGCACACACAGCTCCTGCTCACATCCTCCTCCACCTGGGACAGAAGGCTGAAGGCACTCACACCACGCTGTTCTGGGTCACTTGCAGGTGCCACATGCACTGTCCAACAGCGGTGCTTCACCAGAAAGAGCCCTTGCTAAGTGAGACATGGAGCCATTGAAGCATCAATCTACCCTGTGCATGTAGGACAAACCTCTCAAGCAACACGCTCCAGGGACAGAAGCCCTTCAGACATCAGGAGCACAGCAAAGCCAAGAAGGTGACGATGGGTTGTTAGCAGGTGGCACAAAAGCCTTGTTTTATACCATTATTATGGTATAAATGGTACCATATAAATGGTAGCTATTTTTTTACAAGTCCTTAACAAGCAACTGAGGGTTTTGTCTGCCCTGGTTTTCAAGCTGTGAGACACTCCCAGCACACAGTGCAGACAGGCTCAGCAGCCCACAAGGCACAGAGGACACTTCTCGTCTCTCTGACCACCCCCTGAGGTTTGAGCACCTTTTTAACCAAAGGATGTAAATGGGAACGTGGGGGAAAAAAGAAGGGTCTGCAAAGAGGCAAAATGGTGCCGCGTGCCATCACCACTGCCCCACTGCCTCACCTACAGACCCCTCGCCCTGCTCTCCAAGGAGGAAACACTGCCTCCTCCTCTCAGAGCAGACCTGGCAGACAGCCCCTGCTTTCCTCAGGAGTTGATTCAGAGCTATGCTGTGGTTCGTGCAGGTGGAAGGAGGATGAATATGGATGAGAACACATCCAGATAGCAGCACTTAGGGGAAATATGGGAGCCTGGGGATATTAGAAATATAGAGTTTTTGTGAGCTTTGACAGAAAAAGCTGCACAGAAAAGCAGTGATGATAATCGAGCCATTCTGAGTTTAAGGATTGTTTTGCAGAGTCAGAGCAAACACCTTTGCAAATGGTGTCTCGTACACGAGCTTCATCTCTCTGCAGAAAGGCTGTTGTAGTAAAAAGTCCAAGGATGAAACATTCTCTCTCATCCACTGTGGCAGGTTCCTGGAAGAAACACTGCTCAGAATGGGCCTCTAGCTTAACTCTCCTCCATCCCTGCCAAAACACCACGCTTTTGTGATGCTTCACCTGGGGACCTACCTCTGTCTATCAGCATGCAAAAACTAAAGGAGAAGATCCAGACTGAGCCATACACAACATTGGACACCTCTATGATCCCAGGAAGACAGACCAAAGGCAGACGTCACCTCCCAGGCTCAACGGCGACCTTCAACCTTCGAGGCGCCAGGTACAGGGATGTGCTCAGTGCATCTAGGAAGCACGGGGACAAACAGCCATAAACCATGCATGACCAGAAGAGACATGGAAGAAAAAAGCCTAGCAGAACAAAGGTTACGTGACAGCTAGCCGTGCTAAGAGAATCCTGCACACCCATTCACCACAGCACGTCTCACCCTCTCCAGCACCCTTCCTGCTCTCTTTCCACACGGCAGCCCAGCAACACCATCACCTGCCACCCTGCAGGGCTGGAGATGCTGTGTGTGCTGCCTGCACCTCGCTGCTCCCCCCCCGCAGGGCCGTTGGTTTGAGCAGGCACAGCCATCCGTCTCCGCCGCCTGAAGGGTGACAGAGCTGTCCTGCCGAAGCGGAGAATCAATATGCCAGGAGATAATGAGAACGAATCGCCTTCCACAATGCACGCCACTCGCTTCCCTTTTCAAGCATTTGGTGGCACAGTGGATTCCAAGAGAACATTTTCCTGAGCTTGCAAGGCTCATTCTCTCACCAAGAGCCCAAAGGGAAGTAAGAAGTTTGCTCTCCGTCTTAGCCTGGGTCTTGAACTTTCACCAAGCTGAAGGAAGAGACCAGTGAGACCTCATTCAATTTAACATTAGAATTCAGGAGAGGAGGCACACCAGCAAGAGCATCTGCCCCCTGCACACCGAGCAGCACAGCATCACGCCAGGACAGCTGTGCCTCCTGCATCCCTAGCGAATGCTCGTGCTGGCCACTTGGCACGATGCCTTCCCAGGATATTGTCTTTTGGTCTCCCACCTTCACAGATGCCCTGCAGTTGTAGTATTAAAGCATGGATGAAGTTCATCATGCAAGCAAAACTAAGCATCTTGAAATTAAGGTACTGATTCTTAAGTTCAGAAGTCAGTTATCTGATTTCTCCTGTGGAAGCTGTATCCATTCACTTGTTTATGACCTCCAGCTCTCTGCACACATTGGTACAGTATGTACATCTCTGTCCAACTGATAAAGTTCTCCAACCTTCAGAGGAGATATCTGTGTGAAACAATGGTAAAGAGGGAATACGAGAACCAGATCTGCTCACTCACTCGTGGGAGCTGGAGTAGTTGAGGATCAGACTTGGCAATGACCGAGACTCAAACAGCCTCCAAGAAGATGAAGGATTTATGAGTGCAGAGACTGTGGGGAAACAAGATGGATCTGTTCACTGAAGACAGCGATTCTCTAGAGAGAAATGTCAGAAAGAAGAGGGAAATTACTTCCCACAAGAAAGGTACGAGCCGAAGTTGTGGGACAGTGCAGTTCGTTCCTCTAATGGACAGCAGGGACAACCTCACCTCCCTGCTGCAAAGCCTAAGGCACAGCCCACATGGCAGGGAGCCACTGCCATATGTGAGCACACTAAGGTCACAGAAATGTGATGCAGCTTACCAGAAGGTACGAAGAAGGTGCTCAGAAATTGAAGCACGAGTCTCAGGCACTCTGTCGCCCTGCCATCTCACCCGCACCACCAGGCTGTGGTAACTCCTGCTGCAACCATCTCAGGAGCTTTCTGCTGCCCCGGCTTTGGGCTGGGCAGAACTCATTCTATTAACAAATGAAGAAAAAAAGCACCGCCAGGACTTTTGGGCTGTCAAAAGTGTTCAAGCAAGGCCTCCTCGCCGTAAAGACATCACCTCTCCCTTCTCTTAGCTGCCTGGGGCAGTATTTGCAACGCTCTAAGCAAGATTTACGAGCAGCCTCCCCTGCCATGACAACAGCGCTGTGAGCAGAGCCCTGCGCTCCCAGCGCCCAGCAGCCAACTCCAGACACCAGCAGCTCACAGGGAGAAAAACTGCTCTGTACTCTGGTGTTTATCACGGATGTTTCATCTCAGCATATGGGAAGGGAAAAGCAGCCAAGGAGTTTTGCTTGCTTCTGATGGAAAAATACCCCATAGTTTATTGTCCTCTCTCCTCTGGTCACCCTGAGCAGAAGCACCATAAAGCCTGTATCAAGGATGTGTTCTGAGTTCTGCTGTTGACTTGGCCTTACTATCAGCTTTGACAGTCATTTCTCTGTCCATGTGAGAATTCACTTTTCTAAGAGAAAAGAGCAGCACACAGCTCAGTGTCACCACAAATCTCACTTGAGGATTTGCACGTTTTCTTTGAAAGGCACAGGGAGCAAAAAGTTCACGTCCCATGAAATCCAGACAGCCCACACCGCTTCCCCTCGCCCCGTCACCAGTGAGAAGAGACCAACCTGCTCTGCTGTGAGCACCTTTCAGGTACTGGAAGAGAGCAACAAGGGCTCCCCTCAGCCTCCTTCTCCCCAGACTAAACAGCCCCAGTTCCTTCAGTCTCTCCTCACAGGCCATATTCTCCAAGCCCTTCCCCAGCCTTCTTGCCCTTCTCTGGACCTGCTGCACCACCTCGGAGCTGTTGAGGCTGGGGGCCTCGTGCGCCATTCACATACACGAAGAATCTGCATGGGCACCATCACCCAGATGTTTCTGCAGCACTGGGGATGGATGAGTCCTTACGTTTCCAGCTCCTCTTCTTCAGCTCAGATCCATCAGTTCATCTCCTGCTGCCTGGATAAAGTGCTCTTTTCAGGAACACGATCAGCTCCCCGTGTGGGATGGCAGTGGTCCCATCCAGCACTGCATGTCACTCTCCATCTCCATCTGAAGCTAGCAAGGCTCTTTCACTTACACCAGCACTGCTTCACCCCACTGCCCCCCATAAACACCACTGAAATGAGCTCCTCAACTGACAAGACCAAGAGCAAGCATGACAGGAGCACTGCCTTTTAACTAACTCTTCATAAATATATTCACTTCTTAGTAAATTATTTACCTTGGGCTCTGGCAGCAGTGTTCTCTGTTCCAAAAAGGATATGAGAACAAGTTTCTCCAAAGTTACTTCATATCACAATCCCTAAGCAGCTGAACGTGCAACTGATTTACAGCTCAATTCCCTCTTCCTTGACACTCCTGTATGCTTCATTCTGCGAAAGGGGCAGAGATATAATGGGCCCCCCACTCATCTGCACAGAAAGCTCCATTTTGGATGCAGAGGCCACCCTGAAGGCTGCGGACACTGGCAGGATAATCTCCCTGCAGGAGACTGCAAGCAAGACTTCAGGTAACTGCCACCCCCGTCCTGCACCAGCCGCTGCAATAATCCCCAGTCCCCAGTGCTGCAGCTGAAGGCACGTAGCAGAGAGACTCCAGGTTTCTGTACTGAATCAACCTGTGCACGGCTGGTTAAGTCTGCCAAGGATGGCAGTGACAGTACAGCTGAGAGCTGCTCACAGAGTAATGGTCTGAGACCAGTGCTCTGCAGAGAAGTGCTGAGGAGTCCTCTAAAGCACGGGATTCTGGTGGAGAAAGAAGAGGCATCCAAGAAGTGATCAGACAGGGAAGGCAGCCTCACCAGAATGCCTTGGAGAGCTCTTTCCTAATTTCCTCCCCGGGAGACTTCTATCAAATACCCTGGAGGGGAGGGAAGAAAACACTTACTGCGTGCCTCATGGCTACTCTTGTACTTTTTCCCTCCATCTTACCAGCCAGAAAAAAGAGCCTGGGGAGGAAATTTAATTCCTGGACAAAGCTGAGATCTTTGCTTGGACAGCAATGAGAGTGATCTGTCTTGAGGGCTGCAGGTCCTAGAACAAATGTGACCAGGTCCAACTGTACTGCAGGGAGAGAGCACTGAGCCCGCAGCAACCAAACCCAGTTTAATCCCCTATAAAATGTCTCTTTATTAAAATACAATACTTTTTAATATCTACAGTACAGCACCAAGAGCAGTACATAGAGCAAATGTCCTACATGGGAACAGTCTGGGAACATTTGCCACAGACCATTCAACAACAGCAGCAATAATCACACCACCAATGTCTTTGCAGCCAACAGTCCCCACCTAGAGAGCTGGGCATCTCACTCTAACAGGCTGCAATTAATCAGGTTAGCTGCTTCATGCACGATAGCCCAGTGTTTGCTGCTGAGCTCCACCAAGCCATGTCCCCTTGTGGTATCTTTCTTAATCCATGTGCCTTCCTTTGATGCTGCTAGGCAGTCACTGCCCAGTAACAAAGACGTAGGGCTGTGCCCCGCTGCTTTGGGACCCCCGGAGCTCGCTACTTCCAGCTCCATTCACTGAGGGGTGAACTCCTGAAGCAAACAGCAAACACTGCCTACTAGACCAGGATTGATGAGAAGACAGAGAAAAAAATAGCAGGATATCAAGTCTCTGGAGGGAGCAGTTCATCACCACCACAGATTTAAACCCTCAGGAAGGAAAAAAGCCTGAATTCTAACCAGTAAAGTTGAAAATAACAATGGCTGTAATTTCCCAGCAGCTTGGTTGGGTCAGCCTTGACCGCTCTACCAAGAGACCTGGGAACAGGCTCCACAGCCAACAAAGGGCTGGGGCTACCAACTCCACCCTTTCCCAAGGTTGAAAGGCGGAAGGAACCTGAAAAGGAGGAAGTTACAGTTTGGGGAAGGAATCTTCCCCAGTGCAAGGAGACAATTCACACTGCTGACACACTCACCTGGTCACAGCCCTGGCCCTCTGCGCGCTCTTGGTGATGTTGCTCAAGAACTGAGTGAGCCAACAAAGTTTTGTTCCCAGCTAAGACCCAAGCTTCACCTTAAGCATCATTACCAGAATTTAAAGCAGTGATTTTCCTGACCAGCCCTTCATGCAGAGCAGGCTGGTTCCTTCTACACCTGTGCTCCAACTGCTGAGGTCTCTCCGAAGGCAGCTCAGGCAGAAGGAAAGGGCCAGCAAAAGCTTTTACTGTGGGAAACGTGACGAGAGCTTGGCGTAAGCAATCAGCCAAGTCCAAGGAAAAGCAAGACCTTTAAGAACCACTAAGGTCAGCAGTTCAAGCTCCAAGTACCACACTAAACCACCTTACATGAGGCCGTAGCTGGTTTTGGAGCCAGTGATTGAGCTGTTACTCTTCTGAAGATCACCAGCAGCTCCACACCTCTGGAAGCCCTCTGCCTGCCCCGGTCCAGCTGGGGAAGCAGATCCACCCTCTGTGCTCCTATCAGTCCTGACAGGAAAAACCTTGCGGTGCCCGCCTTGTTTCCAGATGAGCTGCGTTCAACAGGCCCAGACAACAGGAGCCCATCTGCTTGGCTCTCTAGTGGAAGAGCACTTGGGCTTGCAAGCTCCTCCTTCAACCTTCTCCTTGTAGAGGCTTCAGAGGTGCCTGTCCTGGCTGGTGCTTATCCCGGGATGAGAAACTGCCAGATGTAGGGCTGATCCCTGCTGCATCTCCACGTTCCTCAAACTGGCCTATTTTTCTTTCCAGCTCAGGCTCCAGTGTTTAAGACCAAATTTTTTCAGAGTGAAATTTTTCCTGTCCAAGAGGTGTAGCGAGAGACCGCTGCAGGCTGTTGGCTGATGTGCTGCCTGCGATGAGCACAAGGCTCTGGAAAGAGGCTGGTGACATTTGATTATCACTGAGATCAGGGGAGAGAAGGAAAGCGACTTTCAAAGGCAGCGCTGACACCGTTGCAAACGCCAGCAGAAATGACCTTCACGCACAGCAAGCCCTCCCTGCTGCCAAGAACGATCCTCTCAGCCACTGTCATCTTCATCGCCGTACACCTGAGGCAGTGCAGCCTTACATCAGCCGCTGCTGCTGTGAAATCCAAGGGCTTTTCGCCGGGCTGGGGAAAAGGGTGCACAGCAGGCACCGTCCAGAGAGCAGCTTTTACCCAGCAAAACAAACAGCTGGCCTGCAGCTCCAGCGTCCAGCACGACCGCTCAGTGCTTTGCTGAAGAAGTGCCTTTAGCATCACGTGGCTGAACACCACCAGAGGAAGTCAAAGAGAAGGCACGGTTATGCCTGAACTGGAATCTCCATCCGGCCCATCAGCATTCAGGCAGGACGAGCTCAAGAGACCACAAAGCACCGGAAAGGCTCAGGCCTTTCTTTAGGACCTGAGCTCACCAAGAGCCAACTAAAGACCAATCCATGCTTAAGTCTCAGCCCAGCTTCTGGAGGAGGAGGTGATGCAGCAGGTGATGTGAGGACACAGGAGAAGCCAGCCTGATAAATCTAAGCAGCATGGGATTCATCCCAGAGTCCGCAACAAGAGCTTTTCTGTTCCCTGCATCACATGACTGCTTGATAAATTGTCTTTCCTAATAAATCCATCCCTCATTGTACACATACGGAATCCGTTGCTCTAAGTAGCCACTGAGGTGCTGTCAGGGTCATTAAATATCATTATCTGGGGCAGCTGTTCTCCAGCATACTGACGCAGGAATCAATCAGGCTAAAGCATGAATTTCTCCTACACTTCTCCAAACATTGCCTTTGTCCCTCTCCATCAAGCAATAGAAAAGAGGCAGCTCTGCATTTATGCCAAGGTTTAGCAGTCCTCCTACTGGAGGGAAGGCAGTGGCAGAGCAGACAGGCATCAGGTTGTCACAGGGACAGGATGAGGTCTGACTGATGGCTGTACCGGGAAAGAGGCAGCTGAGTGACTGGAAGCAGGCCAGCGTGCTGAAGAGATGACACTTTTTACAAAACTTCCTTTAATAGCCCCTTAATGAGATAACCCCTCCCTCTGAAGGACATAGGGGCTTTCAAACCTTTCATGTGCTCAGACAGTAATGGGGGAAAAAATGGACATTCGGGATTTTCACACCACGCGAGGTCAGCATTTGTTACCTCAAGCTGTTCAGCATCTGAGACTTGAGGGCCTGAGACCCAACCTCATCTTGCTGGGTGATGACTGCTTAACCCCACCTCAGATATTCTCTGGAACAGGCTCTCCGTGCCGCTGCAGTGACTGCCAGCCATTTCCAAACAGGATTACAGGCCTTTGAACTCAGGGAAGAGGAATATGATCCCTGGGCTGAAGTCAGGTCAAATGTGTGTGTGGTGGGAAACAGCCTTGGAACCGACTCTTCTTCCTAAGCCAGGCCAGCGATGGGTACAAGCAGCACATCGTGTGCTCAGGTGGTCTGGGCCCACGAATCAGCAGACTTCCACCCTCCCAAAAGAAGACTGGTGCTGTAAAGCTGTCAGCCCTGAATACCAGTTACCTGTAGGTTATGCAGACCAAGACCAAGCCGTGCACACATAGAAACCAGAGGTAAGGCAGCTGGATCTCCGGATGGTAACAGCACTGCCAACACTGATGTCTTATTTCCCTTCAGGGAATTCTGCCTACTCAGAAGTGCTTGGCTGCAAGATTTTGGAGAGCTAGTGAGAGTGGTCCTTCCCAAGGACAACATATGTTTGTTTAGCAGTTTTTAGACAAGCAAACATGATGAAAGGTCAGAAATTCTTACAGAAGTACTTTTAATTCTCAGACCAGAACTATGGTTGTTTAAAATCTGTTGCACGCTCCATTGCTGGAACTGTAACTAGTGGGTACCATATTAGCCCAGACACAGGAGACTCTTCCAAATCCCCTCTACCTCTCACTTAAGCCAAGTTAAAACTTCATGTACCAGATCGCATCTGATTGAGGATATTTTGTTTCAATCAGAGCTTTCATCCTAGAACAAAATTCCTTTGTTTCACTGGGGATATCAAGTCTGGGCAGCCTTCCTCAAAGACCTTGTTTTGACAGGCGCTTGCTTCCAAACAGGCGCATCCTGCCAAAAAGATGCATCAGAAGCATGACTCAGGTTCCACCTACAGTGAAGAGGTGGGGGCCTGCCAAGACTCACCTATCCATCTCATCAGAGACGTCACGATCTGAAGATACTTGGTCTTCTGCACATTGAAGAAGGTAAAAGGACCCAAGAGAAGAGTGAATGCTGCCTGGAAGGACAACAGAAAACATGCACTGGTTAAAAAACAAACACTGTATTAGTAAGATGAATTTATCAGCAAAGCGAAGCTTGCCTTGAAAGTTCACCTCCAGACACGTCCGTCTGTCACGGAGCTTGCTTTGTTGCTTAATTTTACAGCTAGGTTGGCTGCAATACAAGGGGTCAAGCAAACTGCTTGGTATCAGAGAACATGCCTGAGGCAGGAGCAGAGCATGGGATTCTCTTGGCACTCAGCTGCCTGCTATCATTGCTACAGCATGTCTTTACTGACACATTTCAGTATAAGCTCTCAATGCAGTTTTATGGAACATAAATATTGAATGGTGGCCTCTCTGTCCAGGCACACGCTCAGTTTAGGTCTGGATAGCAACAGCTGTGACCAGACTGCTTACATTAACACAGACAGCTAGCTTTGAGGTGTCTGAGGCTGAACAACAATGGAATAAAAAGGTTTTCCCTACATTGTTGCATGCCTTACAGTAGGAAGCTTACAGCTTAACAGTTAAGCTGTTGACTTGGATGCTGAAAGCCTGTGCAAAGCAAAGAGGAAAAAAACCAGATAGTCGTAAGAACTTCATCCAATGAAATTCAGCATGCTGATAGGAGTCTCTTCACTGCCCTTGGATGTCTGCTGAGAGTTCAGCGAGCCTCAGCAAGCTTAACTGGGGAGCAGCACAGCACCCATCTGCTGCACCTCTTCCAGCAGGGTTGTAAAAACCATCCATCAGAACTGGAAACATTGAGACTGATATCCTGCACAAGTTTTGTTCAGCACTGTCCTGCAGCACACAACACGTTCACGCCATCAGCCCACACCTGGAGGAGCAACACTCCATGCAGCATCCAGAGCCCACCTCACCCAGGGTGAAAAGGGGAGAAAAAGCTTTACTGCAGGAAATGACAGACCTTGACTGAGGTCTGAACGTGAACTGAGAGAAGTTATGTGTAGACAAGAGACAAGATGGGTGCTGCAACAGAGATGCCTACCTGCAAGCCGTGGATTGGACTACCAGCTGCCACAGCTGTGAGCTAGCAATACACAGCAGGTCCAAAGCAGTGGGTAAGCAGTATCTAGAAGGCCACAGTGCACAGCTGTGCAGTTTCGACCAGCATTTGAAAGGGATTCCAAAGACAAATGCTCAACTTTAATATTTACACACAATTCTTTTTCATGACTTCTTACAGCAGTTCCCAACAAAAGGTGTCACCAGCAGGGAAGAGCTGCGACTCGAAAGGGCAGGCTGCAGAGCCCCAGGTCTCTGCCGACCCCGACAGCGTCAGCAGCAGAACAGAAACCGGGCTATTTTAAGGCTAGCACGACCCCAGGAAACTTCTCTTGAGACTGTCTGAGAACATCTGCAAGGCAAATTGGAAACTCCTCACAGCACAAGTATTCTCAGATGACTCAAGTCAATCCAGGAAGAGGAGCAGAGGAAAGAGCCCCAGGTCTCACTCACTGCTCGGTCAAGACATTCTGACCCGGGGCCATCATTGACACTTGGTTTTGGTTGGGTTTTTGTTGCAAGCAGAAAAACAGAGACAAAACACATACAGAATTCTGATTAGTGAATTAATTCAGGCTCCAAGGAGCAAGTGCTGAAATCACACACAGTACAGCATTATAGGCTCGCCTGACGAGAGGAGCCAGAACAACCTGAACCACCGTGACATTTCAAAGGCACGTCGGTCAGTTACAAGCCTTCCATGCTGCTTCCTCCTCTTGTTCCTTTCTCTCCTAAGCAGGAACTCAAACTCGCCATTCCTTCCATCCTCTCCTACAGACTGCCACAGTTGGTCTCAGGGTAGCACACAAGGACAGACTTCACCCTACAGAGATGCAGCTTAAGGACCGAGAGCAAACCTGATGGAAACCAGAAATTACTCTCAAGTTTGTGATGAATTTGTCCCAAACTCCACCTCTCAACATGCACACACTGCTCCAAGCCTCCTTTCAGATCATGTTATTAGCTCGCACATCAGAAGGAGCTGAAACAGGAGACAGAGGAAGGATGATGATAATTAAGGAACAGGTGTTCCCAGCAAATCAGAATGCACCAGAACCAATTGGCAAAACAGCACCTCAAACCAAATCAAGAACTGACAGAAGATCACCGAGCACCTAACAGCTGGGGCTTCAGCACTGAGGAGAGAATTGCATTAGAGGAGATTTGGGGCTCAACTACTGAAGAGCATTACAAGTGTTGTTAGTTGCTGGAAGAATCGAGGTCTCCTTTATACTCCAACTACCATCAAAGTAGAAGGAATTCCACTCCACTTTCTGCAATTATCTTCAGCAACCTCCGGAGCTCAGCTTGTCCTGAACAGCCAAATCCACTGAGCAGCTCTTCCAGCACTCTCTTCTCTGCATGCCCTGTGAATTGAGGCACGGTGGAGGGGAGCAGAAAGGTCAGGTTCTTCCCTCATCCTTTAAGATGAGCAGTGTCTTCTCTTCCAGATTTCAGAACTGGTCCTAAAGAACCAACTGAGAAATGAGTTCAAGTGCAACAGAAATATATTATCTTTTCCACTTGATGCCTATTAGGGAACCAAGATGGGTACTATGGATCAATGCAAATGATGCTAAGGCTTAGAAGGAGATGAGGCTGCACTGCTCTGCAGAGATTGTGCCACCCACTTTTAGGAAAGGAACTCGCAGCACACACTGAACTGTTTGAGAGGGGAAAGGCAGGGCAGAAGATGCCATTAAACATCAAGATTAACATCCCTTCAAAGTGAAGTTGTGTACAGATCCAGCACAGGTCAGGAGGACGACGCGATTCTTCTTCAATATCCAGGACACGTGGGGCAAAGGCTCAGTCCCTGCATTAGACTGAATCTCATCAAACCTCAGAAGCGTCCCAGGGCCAGGAAGCCTACTTACAGCCATCACTAACAGGGTGAGAGGAGTTGCAATGCCTCCAGTGAGGACATCTAATTTCTCTGCCTTGCTGCGCCAGACACCGAATGCTCTTCCTACTTAGGAAGTCAATTACTTTCCTAACTTCTCCCCAAGGAAGAAGTAAGCCCAAATAAGCACCTCAGACATATACCAAAATTTCTACCTGATGTTTTCTAAGCTCAAGGTTTTCTCCAGAGGAATATAATTAATGGAGTGCTTCATTAGATGCACAATTCAAACAACTCGATGCCTGCCGCACCAGGTAGCCCTGCCAAAAGTCAAGTACACAGAGCTCTTAGATTGAAAAGCTCTCCAGACTTTTCCAGCTCTTCAGCTAGCTTAGACATTACAGAGTTTATCCTTCTCTTCCTGAACTTCAGCAACTTAACCCAAGGCAGAATGAGCACAGTCTAAGCTTCCTGTGTTTTCACCCATCGCCGGAGTTCAGAACGATTCCCCAGTCTCTCCTCCAGCCAACAGGCAATGCCAGACAAGCAGCAGGCCTGCTGCATGGGGTGCACAGAATGCACATAGAACAAATAAAAGCAACAGATGTGGACATGTTTACTTCTTCTTCCTTATGCTGGTGAACAGTATGCAGGTACAGCACATTAACTGCAAGTGTTTCTTACTTCCACCAGTGTTTTCAGCCAAAACATTAGCAGCTGACTAGCACAGAACAGCAGCTTATCCCCAGTTACACTCTGCCCTGCAGGCTACCAGGGCCATGAGCTGTACATCACCCTGCTTGTGCCTTTAGCAAGCTCTTAAAAACCAGTTCCTCCCACTGAGCCAAGGCACACAGACGCAGCAGGCACCCCAGCCCCGCGCCTCTCAGCTCTCAGTGCTTCAAACTGAGATGCAGGCTGGGCAACTCGAGCCGTCTCGCCATAGGGAAAGCTGGCTGGGGTTTACCATTGCCCGGAATGCATATTCTTGGAAGTATATTTATAAAAGTGTGTTTTATTAAAGCTGTCGTGTTAAAACTTGACTACCTAACCTTGCTTAGTGGCTCATCTCAAAAATGCAAGAGCAAGATCAAGCATTAACAGGACATCAGCCTGTTGAATCAGCTCAGCCTCAGCCAAGAGGCCCGTCGCCACAGCTCTCAACCACAAGGGAGGTCACACACCTCCAAAAGGCTTTCAGCCTACACAACTGTGCTTTACACCAAATTCAGAGGGCTGTATTGACTCCACAGTTCTTTATTGACCTGAAGAGCACACGCATCACCCCAGACCAGTACAGTTCAATAGTTCAGTGGCTTCCATCTGCTTCCCAGAACGTAGCTGTTACACAAAAAGCCAACCCGGCTCAGGAGGCACAGTCAGCAGCCAGGCTGAGCCGATCCACGCATCAGATGCAGCAGTTCAGGCACAATGGCCTGCATACATTTGCAAGAGTACCAACTAAAAGCCAGCTTCTTTCATAACTGCCATCAGAACTTGCTTGTTCTCAGGCTCCACAAACTCATCTGCAAGATTAGCATCTGCACTTGATGCTTGCTAAGCAGTGAATTAAGAACAGTAGCTACTGTTTTCTGTCGATTCAGAACCTGGAAACTTTCAGGCAGGCTCAGTAGAAGCAGGATATTTACCTGAGAAAAGTGTAACAGCGAAGACCAACGCCATTGAAAGAAGCAGCTGCTCCTAGAGCAGGGTAAAAAGCGTTGGAGAATTTTTGGACAAACGTACATTGAGTACTCAATACAACTTGTATTTGAGTGGCACAAAGCTGTCGTACCGGTATGAAGTGAACAGGTCTCAGGTATTGGCTAGGACTGCTCAGCTTTAACACGGGGTGACAAATGTCACAGCACTCTCTCCTTCAATGCCTCCCTTCAGGCTGAGGCCCCAGCCACCCCTTCCTTCCTATTTCTACCTGTTCCCCCTCATTCAGCAGAGCTTGCTCCAAATTCCCCCTTGGAGGCTTTTGCTTCTCCTTGACAGCAGTGCCAGCATCTCACAAACTCTGCTCAGTGCACAACGGTAACAACTCCACCTCTCCAGACAGCAAAACCTACACTTCTTAAGCACCGAGTAACAGTGCTGCTAGCCAAAATCAGTACAGCTAATAGCTTCACTCTTCTGGTGAACATTTAAACAGTCACTGGTTTAAGTAAACGGATCGCTCTCCTTGGAAGACTTTGTCACCTTGATTGGAAAACTGAATGCTTCATGCAGGATACGGGTATGGAACATCCCTGTAAAGCAAGATAATGACAGATACAGGCTCTACTGAATGAGCACCTCCCAGAGAAAGGCTGCTTTGATTCAGTGCTCAGACAACACAAGTCTCCTTGAACACTGTAGGAAAAAGCAGACATTTCATATGTGCTGTCAGAAGTGGCAATTCTGACATCCCTTCTGCTTCTGCAAGAAGTCCCTGAGCTCACAGCTATTCCACGACCCAGATGAGTTCCAGAAGGGACAAAACAATACGAGAAACCAGTCCGCTCTTTGTACTTATGCAAGCAAGATGTCAGGAGAGCCCAGGGGCTCTGCTCTGTCAGGTGCTCTCCTCCACACTGTCTACAGAGACATCACTGGAGGGAAAAACCACCAAACCCAAAAGCTATTTTGCCTGCACTGACACAGGTCACAGGTTTTACTTTTTGTTGGAAGCTTGAACCAGCCCTATTGTCTTCAGCAGAAGTAGTTCCTTATGAATTGGTGCTCTTATCCACGTCCTTGGGGAGCTGCTAGGGCTGACTTTGGACAGAACCGTTAAATCTGAAATGCCTTCCTCACTCTTATTTCACTTTGAAATGCAAAAAGCAGAACTTTAAACTCTTAAGGTCACCTGCAACTTCACCCACGAGCCTCTCTGCAGCTGCTCTGCACACAGTTCAAGTTGTGGCAGTCACTACAACACCCAGCAGCTCTACACCTAGCAGTCACTCACACCGAGGCTTCTGCAATTTTCAACTGAAGCCCAACAAGAGCGAGGGGTCTGGAGCACAGCAACACGTTTTCCCCTTCCGCCACCTCTCCTCCCCTTTGCTCCTGTGACAAGAGGCCACATTTCTGCATGAGCTCATATCTCCACACAAGGAGCCAGATGGCACATCACTGAGGGCTGCCGTCCAAGCTTTCGTTGGTGAAGCTTTACCCCTTGCAGAGAACAGTACAAATATAAATACACGAAAGGAGCCCGATTGGTCAGGAAGGAGGTTTTTAGAGAGCCAAAGAAATATAAAGCTGAAGATCCACAACCTCTCCAGGCTGGAAGCTGGGACTGTGTGACAGGCAGCGTGCTATCAGCAGATAAGTGATTACGAAGCTCTTCAAGTTGGTCAAAAAGAGAATCCAACAACACAACAAGGATCGCTCAAAGAAGTTGAGACGCAAGAAGGATTTTAATTTCCAGATCCCTCCACAGAGCAACGAAGTCACCACGGAAGGAGGACTCAGCTGCCAGACATCCCACAAGCAACATTTATGGATAAGGAAAGATGGCTGGTCACACTTTGACTGCAGCAGACATCTGCTGCCTCAGCGGCTCCAGCAATGAACGTGCCGCTCCTGGACACCCAGCAGCAGCTCACACCCAGCCCTCACATGGAGCAACTGCCCGCACCAGGAGTCCTCACTCGCCTTTCTCCCCAGCACACTAAGGAGCAGGGATCCCCTGAGAGCTCAGCTGCTGTCACAAGTTCTTGCCAGCAAAGGTAGTGGCATCTCAGCCACCCGCAGTCGCGGCACCCTGTAAGCCACACATTACCTCCTGTCATCCCTGCGGCAGCGCTCTCAGTGCTTCTTCCAAAAGGAAGACTTCCTGCAAAACACAAGAAAGCATCTCCAGTTCCAAAGCTACTTAGCTGGGTGGAAGCAAGTACATGGCGATGCTTTTTTCTCCCTGCTGACTCATGGCAGGGCTTCAAAAGCTGGCCCAGCCTTGCTGAGAGCTTTAAGTTTTTCAGCCTGGAAAGAAAATCCTGGAAAAATAGTAATTCCTCCTCCTAAACTGAAGAAACCCAGGCTCAAAGTCATTCAGTGCGAGGATTGCAGTCCCTGGCACACCTGGATATGTAGGATCATAGCCAGCAGCAAGCTTGCGTGCACTCTTGGGCAGATACAATTCCATAATCATTTCTGCAAAAGGAGAAAGATGGAGGCCAGCAACAACCCCGAGGTGACTGGCATCTAATTTTTCATCATTGCAGTATTTATGGCAACACCATTTGCAGCATCTTGTAATCACTTCAGCTCCTCCTTGACCCCTGGCTCTCCCTTACTCTGCATCTCCTAATTGCATCTGAACAAGCAGGAGGGAAGCAGCAAAGTGGATGGATGCAGGAGAGCCGAATGGCTGCTCTGCGACACTTGGAAGGACAGCAGTGGAGCTGCAGAGCCGGGGCCGGCTGCACCCCATCACCAGCCTGCTGTGAGCTCTCACAGGCTACAAAACAGGCATCCTCCTCCTCCCGACACTGGGGGACTCAAGGTTACCCAATTCCCAATTTATTAGCACGGTACAAGAAGTTAATGAGTTCCCACCGATGAAGTCTGAGGGCATAATCATTACTAAACAGAGACTGCGCCAAATCCCTGCATATTCACTGCCTCTTCTTTCAGAGTATTGGCAACTCAAACTGTGTTTGTATCGAACCCAAAAGCCCCTGGGTTAGACAGCACACATGCAGAGAGACGCGGGCCAGCACGACACGGGTGCACAGAGGGCCCTGCAAACACATCGATCCATGAAGTGCCAGGGTGACAGGGTGTGTGGGACCAGCGAGGTCTGCTGCTGAAGGCCACCAACCCGTGTGTCACAGCGCAGTGGCTCTGTCTCAGCCATCACGTTCCCTTTCCCCTTGACTTTTTGCCCCCATGAACTTCTTGAATTTCACAGAATTCTCCAGCTGCCTGGAGGATGCGATTTCATGGATAGCATCACCCCAATCAGTGCGCATTGCCAGGCAGGAATTGCTTGGAGGAAAAGGAAATGTCCCACACTTTAACTGCTCTGCAGCAGCACAAAAGCAAGAGAAAGCCACGTCGCCTGGGGCAAGCAGGCAGTCTGCTTACTGCCAGCCTGTGCCTTGCGTGAGCCTTGCAGCATGCACCAAGCTGGTGCAACAGGCTTCAGAGATCAGATCTGCCTGAGAGTATTATACCGAGTTCAACTTACAAGATAAATCCCAGCTGCATTATTTGTATTTATAGTCCTGCTTACAGAAGCATGAGCCACGTGTGGGATTTGCTGATGTAGTCCAAAAATCCACATTTTTGGACAAGAACGTCAGTGATCTCAACCAGACATAATGTGCAATTTAGGAGGATGTTAAGAAGTTGTAGACTTATTTAGGAGCCTGAAGAGATATCATTCTGTTCAGAGCTTCATCCCTCCGCTGCCTCTGGCAACATTTAGAGTGGCATAACTGCACAGTTCTGCAGCCCTGGTAATTTCTATCTGTATATTAAGGAATTAATGAAAATTTCAGTGGAGGAAAGATAAGGACTGCTGCCTTACTTGATGAAAACGCTGATGAAGCCAGGCGGGCAGCAAAGTCGGCGCTCTGTTTAGAAACAAGACTGGTGTTAAAACACCAAACAAAATACTGGAAAATATGCTGTTGAAAAGAAGGCCTGCATTGAACCTCCCAGGGTGGTGCTCAGTCAACTGAACACGTCTCCTCCAGCCCTGGGCTTCAGGATGTTGCCACTACCACTGCACAGCATAACACTGCACAGGGGAAAGCATTTATAACTTGCTTTCCCAAACTGACAGATCAGGGAACCTCCTGCACCAGCCCAGGACAGGAATCTTAAAAGGCCCTTTTAAAACCCTTCCACCCTGTGCAGACAGCCGGTGATCACCAACAGATATCAGTTCTGACACCTGCCCCATTTAGGAGAGACTGGGCTCCAATACCCAGAGAACAGCGTCAGCTTCGGCCCCTTGCTCCCCAGGTGAGCTGACTCCAGAGGACAGCTTTGTTTAGAAAAGCAGCAGCGTGGCCTCTCAGCCTTGCTGGGAACGTCTCTGCCGGGCAGCAAGGGCTGCAGTTCCAACACAATGAACAGCTTTGACAAATTCAAAACCGCAGAAGTGCACAAAAGCAAACAGACGTCCAGAGCGACTTCTTCACCCAATTTGTTCGCAGGATTTGCTACCAAGGCTTATCCCACCATCCATCACCACATAAGCCCAGCCAGGCACTGAAGAGTGCAGAGTGCTCCTGTACGTGGGAGCAGAGCACGTGGGAGCTCACCAGGGGCCTCCACCAGTCACACCAGCGCTTCCCTTGGGCTGGCAGTGCCTGCAGCACACCGACCAGGCGCACAGCCCGTGTCTGCACATGGGGAGCAGCCCAGCAGCACTCCTTCCTCCCACCCAGTCCTTGCAGCCGTGAAGTGAGCAGACAGCTCTGTGCAGAGCACACATTTCAGCCCCCTGCACTATTGATTTTGCTGTGAAAAGAGACAAGCTAATCCTTTAAAGCTAGTTGCTTCAATCTTGCCGTTTCTCCTCCATTATACCAAAGGCTGCTCTCCTCCCCAGCTGTAGCAGCAGGGAGACTTGCTTCCTACCAGATGTTTCTTTTAGTCCAAGTTCAGTTGGTTACAAGAAAGGTGAGCCCACCCACAACAACAAAACAAACACCCACACTCCAGCTGACCTCTGCGTCACCAATCAACTTTATATTCCCCCTCCACAAGGCTATGCTCCTTTCACCACACCTCCTGTCAGGCCAGGAAAAACCTCTTACTTGTAAGACCTGTTACCACCTGAAGTCCCCCAGCAGTAGGAAACACAAAGTATTTGGGAAACTGCGAAACAGCTGGTTTGTGTGCCAGAGGCACATGATGAGTGAGCAATTGAGAGGATTTATCGACAAGCCCACAGGAGAAGAACAGACGAGGATGAAGGAGACAGGATTTATGCCATATTAACAAGGCTGTGCGCCAATTTCAACCATATTAGTTTCACAATAAGAATGCTGAGAATTGCCTTCCTATCCCTCACCCAGACACCATTTATTTTAAACAGAATTGGCTCCTATCCTTCCTCAAAGAAAAGTAACTAACCCACCTCCTTTTTCAGAAGCTGAGAAGCATGAGAGGACTTTAATCAGCCCTCAAGACCAGGCTTGCAGCCAAGCCAAGCTGTATTTTTGAGGCATCTGTAACAAACAGTTAGGGTTACTGGTATTTATGCTTCACGCAGTACTTGTTCCTCTCCTCCACCCTAACAGCTCAAAGCTCAGGTGCCTGCACACACAGAAATGGCACGGTACTCTCGATTCTTTGGAGGAGATTCCTTGCTTTCCAAGCTTCCAGAACAGGATTTACACATAGAAGAAGTAGTCATTTTTGCACATTTGTTTCTGTTTCCATATCAGTATCATAATAAAAAACATTAGAATGTTTGTGGTAGGGAATATAGTGCAATAAATCTGGCAAGGTGGTCTTACTGTGAATGACTTATTGTACAATACACTGGGCAACGTGCTAATAGCATCCCAGCTGCATCCTTATCCTTACTGTAGCTGAAACACCACAGTTTGAGATTTGTTTAAACAAGATGATGGCTTCCTACCAGTAGGGTGGGCTTCCAGCAGCCTGCCTTCCCTTCCCCTATCTTACCCTGGGAGCTCGAGGCGCCCCAAACCTTGACTGCTGTGCTGTGCTATCAGCCCTTTCTGCTCCAGACATCTCACCTGCCACTGAAGCAGCTACCTCCACCACTGCTGGTTCTCAAGACAGCGCAACCTGTAAGAATAAATATCCAGGAGACGGCAGCTGTGACCCATTTACTACTGGATGCTGCTGCAGGGCACAGCTGAGGAAGGCAGGACAGAGGAAAAGCACTTGCTGCAAAGAGAACGAGAGGAACAAACCCAGGTGTCCTTGGAAAATGCACTCCTCTTGCAGCACTGCTCCAGCTCTGCTGCTTCAACTCCCAGTTGGCCAGAGATGGTTTACCTCAAGCACGGATGTTTGAGTATCGCCACGAGGGTCCCTCAGAGCCGCTGGGAGGTGCAGACGATAAAAATTCTGGGTGCCTGTGCTCAGTGCAGAGGAGCAGGCTCACACGAGGCGCACCCAGGGAGGAGAGAACCTGAGGGGAAAGCAAGGAGCTCCCGCCTGCAGCCGAGGAGGGCCGGGGAAGGCAGCACCACGCCGGGCACATGGAGACAGAGCTACATCAACACTTATCAGTTCAGCCTTCGCATCTGCCGATTAAGTTCTGCTGGCACCGAGCAGTCCTACGTGTCCTCATCCCACCTCCTGCCCCCCTGCACGGCCTCACGTGGCTGCAGCCCGGCATTCTGATCAGAGCGCCAGGCTGGGTGACATTGTCCCCTTCTGATGAGGGATGGTAAGTGCCGGCAAGCTCGCTCATTTTATTCACTGCAAAGCACGTTTCCAACTGGGATAATCTCCATTAAACCATCTGCGCTCCCATCTCCGCCCTGCCCACACCCGCTGGGCTGCCTGCGATGCTGCAGCATCCGCGAACCTGCAACAGCGGATGCTGCGTCCCTTTCCCAATCAGCCACAGAACCAACAGGGACGCAGACAGAACAGATGCACTGGTAGCTCTGACACACTACTGAGCCAGGCTACGGGGGCACCCGTGCCAACGCCTCTTTCCCAAAAGGTTTATGGCTTCCCCTGAGAATAAGCCGTTTCCTTCCCATTATGGGAAGACACCGCATCCCAAACTGCCAGAAAAGGAGGGTTGAGTGGAGAGTAGAGATTTTAGCTACAACGGCTGCCCCGGTGCAGAAGTGCGCTGCTTGCCAGGTTGTGAAAGCATTTTGGATCAGACACTCTGAATGGCTGCTGATTCCCAGGACTGAATCTTTTATTTCAGTATCTGCTTTCTAGAAACTGCAACAGAAAGACCAGAAGTCTCCTAGAAGAGAGATCTGAAACTTCAACCCACTGCCCCTTCCCCTCAAGTCTACACAGAAGACACTCAGCTGACCTTACAGAGAGGATGATTAAGAAACTGCACCGAAGCATGAATCCAGCACAGAAGACTGAATGCTGCCCTTAGCACTGGCACTTGACAGCCAAGGGACTCAGGACTCAGCTAGCAGGAGCACGACAGAGTTGAATGATCCGAAGCGGAGCTGGAAACCCATCGATCTGCTTTAACTGTAATCAGTGCTTGCCTTCCCCAGTGTCTCTGGGCCATGAGACACGTGCCTTCCTCCCATCTGACTGACCCTGCATGCTCTGGCCCTGCCAGGCTTGGAAGCGCCCTGCAAAGCCTTCAAACCTTCCAGGACTCCTGAGGTGCAAAGGGGAGGCAAACAGCAGCAGCAAGAGATGGGTTGGGAACAAGAGATTATTCCAGTACTTCCTGCACTCGCCTCCACTTATTTACTTTGCAAGCCCTTATTTTCCAAGGCAATTTACAAACAAGTAGCAAGATAACCATTTGTTCAGACAAAGGTTAATAGGGGTCTAGTGGTCTCTGAGGACTCTGCAGACACACTGAGGTGAGAAGATTTGGAGCAGCAATAAAGACGCTGTGCAGACAAGCAGATCTCAGGAGAAGGCTTTAATCTGTCTAAATATTCTCATTATGTTCGTTCTTCAGCTCCCATTCAGTGATCAGAGCAGAGACCGCTTCCAGTGGCTTTTTGGGACAATAAACCATGAAATAGGATTTTTACATCAGTCATTCTTCCTTTCTCCCTGCAGCTGAAGAGTCAACGTTTAAAATAGTTTTTGTTGTTCTCCTTATTAAAGAGAAGCCAGTAACGGGAGAAAAAGAGTCAATAGGATGAAGGCAGGACAGATCCTTGGCAGACCGGAGGCACTTGGCACAAGAGAGCTATTGGCACCATTTTTGCAGAAAACCTCAAATAGACTATTTGTCCTGGTAGTCCAAAAAAGGGTTTCTGGGGGCCTTGCACATGGTCAGAGATACAGCACTACATCCACAGGCCTGCTTCAGAGGGAACAGGTTCTAGATACGACCGCCCATCGTGCTCCTACAGCTGCCCCAAACCTACATACAGGACAGGGCAAAGGAGAAGAGGCAGGCATCTGGGACAGCAGCACCGATCCAAAACCTCAAACGCTTTCTCTGGGGATCGCAGGGTTCGTCTGCCCCCTTGTCGTGGGGGAACTTGGCCTGCAAAAAGAGACTTTGTCCACTGAAACATGGAGCCAGAATTATTCCAACAAAAGAAAATGTTAAGAAAGTGAAGGCCAAGAAAACAGAGCAAGTTCTCTAAAGGCTGTGATTCCCATAGGACCGAAGCCTAGTAAGATGCTCTTGGTGCATCCCACCCCACCTCACTCCTGCAGTCTCTTTTCCACCACAGACAGGCAGGCTGCAGCTTCTCCTGCACGTTCCAGACTCCACTTCTATACATAAGCAGCTCAGACAGTTTGAAGACAGTCACAGTTCCCCGTGCTGGAAAGAACAGGGAGAGAACACTGCAGCCTTGCTTATCTATCCGAGAAATATTTGTCAGCCCTCTCGTTCTGCTCCCACATCAATCCATCACGGAACACGACGCCCCAGAACCCCACACAGCTCCGAGGTCAGGCTGAGCGCCGGCCGCCTGCTGAGCGCGGTGACCCTGGGACAACCCCTCCCCCCGTAATCCACCACAGACTTATTTCCTCCCACAAGCAATCCATCCCCACTTGTAAGAAGGAGCACAAAGGCACTGAAGCCCTCCGCTCAATTACAGGGCAGGAAGGATTAACCACTACCAAAAGACTCTGCAGATATTTATTCTCCAAATCCACACAAGGAGACAAACAGGGAAACGTGCCTCCGAGGGCTGTGTACACAGCCAGTACATCCAATGCTTCCTTTTGTTGGTTTTTTTTTTTCTTCAATTTTTCAGGTCTTAACAATTATCTTCATGAATTACAGACATAATATCTGAGAGACACAGGCAATAATTAACACACGTCTGCTTTCTCTGACTAGCTCATTCTGCTGGGTCAGGCAGAGTTATTGAGATTCAGGGAAGAAATCCTCAATCTTGTGGAAATTTTAAGGAAGGAGATCAAGACAATTTAATAAAGCAATAATCTTTCTCTTAAATAATTAACTAGGCTTTGACATTCAGTAATACTTCTGAATCCCAGCTCTTACTTTTGCAATAATGCTACACTCAGATGTGATCTGCTGCATGTCCAAAACGCAACAGCTGCTAAATGGCTGCGTGCAGCCTTTGCCCCTGGATTTCTCCGCACACAAGGCATCTCCAAACACAGATCCTTCCTCTTTCTTCTTAAAACTCCCACTGAGACCTCTAACACCACTGTCCAAAGTCCACACGAGGCACTGCTTTACACTTTCTTCTCATTTTGCTCTGCTAACTCTTATCCCCAGGTCTGAGCGCTCAGCTTTTGCCAAACACGAGTCCAGCAGTGTTTGTCACCCTCTGGGAAACCCCTGGCTTCGCAGCAGAACCACAGCTCAGGAATAGATGCTATGAAGAATCCTGAACTAGACAGCCAGCTACTACTAAAGCAGCATACAGCACGGGTGTTAAGTGGTCTGTTTACATCACCTCTCAAAAAGCAGATTTTCCAGCAGCGTAAACAATTTTACTCACATAAAGAATGCACTCAAAAGACGTGAACATACTTGAGTACATTGAGAACAATCATCTCAAAACAACTACTTCAGCCAGCCACCAAGGACACCCCTTGGGCACAAACACATCACCCACTCAGGCAACATAATACTAACCATCAAGAACAGAAGCGATGAGCCAACTGCAACACAGCCACGTCTTGTGCTAGAGACAAAGTGTTTGGCTAACAAGGCCAGACTGAACAGAAAGCTTCACATCCTCTGTTACTCACATACACATTACCTCAAGGAAAAGAACCCTACCCAGCAGAAAGAAAACTGTACGGGAAATAAAGGTCACAGCACTTTCAGAAACTTACCAGATACAGCCTGTAAGCATCAATCCTTCGAATTGGCCCCCAGCACTTGTCTGTATCATTATACTTTGTGCCATCTCCAACATTGCAGGAATGGTTGCCAATGGCACTGCTGGAAAAGGAGGAGGGAGAAACAAAAGATGGTAATTAATTCCCAGCAGATGCCTTCCCCTTCCCTGCATTCATGAAAGAGGAATGATCAGAAGCCCAAACTGCGTGCTCCTCCCCCCCCCCCCCCCGAGGGCATGCACTCCTCAATTTCTGGGCTGTGTAACAGAGCAGGTCAGTGAACACTGCGCGTTTGAAGGCAAACCCCTTGATTGCGCCCAGGCACTTGGACACTCAGAATTAGCAAATCTCAAGCTCACATAAGGGTCATCAAGCTTTTCCGTTTCCAAGTCTTGAGACCAGGAGCAGCCCAGCCCAGATTCAATCCAACTACTCTCCTTCATTGGTTATTTTTCAGCAGGAGGAAATTGGCTGCATTTACCCAGTGAGCTCTGGGCTTCGGACAAGTAGTGTCACAATGATCACAGGGTTGATAAGCATCACACGTCTCAGCTCATAATCAGAGTCATAGAAGGTAAAATACTGCACAGGGAACAGCAATCAAACCAGAGAACAACAAGTCCCATGTCTACAAGGTGCAGAAGTTAGCAATACTTCACAGCTGAGGACAGAGGAAATCGGGTCAGGTGCCTTTCAGACATCCAACAACAGCTAAACTTGGAGCAGGCTCCTGTGCGTGGCAGCTCTGCCTTCCCAGCCACGAGTCATTGAGTCATTTGTCTGCTCCAGCCCTCAGGAGGCAGAGCTGATCCCGGTCAGACCTATCATCCCATCAAAACCAAAAACCTGCTCTCCTTCCTGGTACTGCATAATTGCACAGCAGTCAGCACACTTACCAGGTCACCTGCATGAGAGAGACTGGTACAGCCGCTGCATAGATTGCCAGGTCCCCATAGAGGTAGATAATGATGCAGAAATAGAAGAGGTTGACACCCACTGCAGGAAAAGGAAACATTTTTACTGACTTACAGTACACAGGGGCTCTTGAACTTTACACTCTAAATTAACAGTCCACAGAACTGCTTCTCAAGGTCTTGAAATCACAATTTCCCTCCACAGCTCAGTTCTGCAGCACGCTCCACACAAGGGTCACATGAGCAGCATAGGGAACTTTGCTGCAGCTCAAGAACTGATAAGAACTGATGCCTCACAGCTGAACCACCTGCCTTCACACCAGGCACTCATCTAAGCCCATCCTGCAGTCACCAGTCAAGGCCAACAGGCCTCACCCAAGTCATCTGCCAGGTGAAACTGTCAACCTGGAACAACCATGGGCAAACATCCAGCTGATGGCAACAGATTTGGTGAGAACGCAGCTTGAAGAACAGATGAATGAAGAAACACACACTTTTATGGCGTTCCACTGATTCCAAACCCTGTGCTTGCAAACCCTCAGTTCCTTCACATTAAGGTTTTGGCCCTGCAGAGATCCATTTCCACAGGGCTGAAGTGGAACTGCGTTTGGGAATTCTTCAGCATCACCATCCTGACTCAGACTTCAAACTTGCAAAGCTTCAGAACAGTTCCTGCAGCCCCAGTGTCACAGAAAAGCACTCCTCCTGCTCCCCGGTCTTTTGTTTTCTTACGTCTGCTCTGCATTTAACCACGAGAATAAGAAGTTCTTACATGGGAGACAGAAAACAGCCTTGCCTGGACTCAGGGAGACACTGGCATGGAGAGCTGAAATCAGCAGCTGAAATCAGAGATGATTGATGAGACTCTCAGATTCTTTTCTTTCAAGAGAGCCCCAACGTTTCACCGTGTGTTTTGCCATCACATTTCCCCTTCATATACAGTCAGGCAATTCCTTATAGGTTCCCCTTTGTCTTTACCCCCCCAGCTCTATGAAAGATTCTGGATGACTACACAGCTAAGAAGTCTGCATCATTCTGAAGACAACAGCAAGTTCCATCAGCTTTCTCCAATTTCCATTAAAAAGGGCTGGATGTTATAACAAGTTTCTGATGTAGGACAGACGTCGCAAGATCCTCTAAGCACAGGAACAGACAGGCCTGGGACAGATTCTGATTTGGGGGTCTGGATGTCAGGTCTCAGACACTCCCCGGAGGCGTTAAGGCTCGCACAACAAGCCGTGCTGCAGCACCAGCCATCCACCACACTGAGCTCCTGCTGCAACACTGGCTGTGCAGCCCGGGTGACGACCCTCTCACAAAACTCATCCCTGCAAAGGCAGGAAGACTTTATTGCCAATTCTTTTATAAACTGCTACTGATCCTCCCTAATCGATACTTTCATTACTAGACAAAAAATGGGAAAATCAATGACTTCCTGTGGGGATACAGCATGATAGATGTGTCCAGAATCCATTACTGCAATAAATGACTGCTCAGTCCCAGAAGAAAGCACCCAACACTGCAAATTAAAAAACAATAAAAATGCACCACACCAAAAAGCGTCCTTCAGAGCCAGCTCTATGGAAAGAGCACACAAACCATCACAGCCTGAGCTGGTCAGCTCCCTTTAAGAAAGAGACAGTCTGAGATGGAGATTTATCCCCAGCTTACCTCCCAGGACTGCAGATTCAACTCCTGTCAGATTGTTTAAGGGAAAAAAAGCAAGAAAAAAGAACAGAGAGCGATAGATACCAGAGGCTTTAAGGTCTGTTGCAAAGCCTTCCTCAGCCTTCCCTCTGAAGGCTGCCCAGACACAGAGGCCTTGCTTTTGTATCCACACTTTGCATGCTGTGGGAAAAGCCCGCTCACTCGTGTGGCAGCTGTCAGAGTGCAGAGGTTGGTGCCTGGAGCCAGGACTCCCCAAGCACGGCCCAGTTCCTCAGCACTGCAGCAGCAACTGGTCACTGAGCAACTGTCCTTCGTCAGGGCCTTTCTGTGCAACCCTCAGCAGCAAGCACCTCAGCAAGGACCTGCAGAGGGAGGGACTTTGCTCATCCCTCTTTGCAACCGCACAGCAGACCAGAAAGTGTCTCTGAATGAGGGCTCAGCAGCCGCCCACTGCTAAGCACAGAGGAAGGCAAAGCAGCGAGTGAGTGACAGCTGCCCCACACCTTCACTGCACACAAGTGTCATCTCCTCTCACAAGCTACGTTTCAAGCTATGGTCTGCTGCTGTTCCAGCTGACTTCTTGCAGATTCATCCCTTGGCATTGGGCTGAGTTGGTCCCAGGGAAGATCCTTAACACAAAAATCAGATCACTCACTAAAGCAACATTAAGAAGAGGGATTAACATCCAGAACACTAAGCAGTTTATATCACTTTGCTAGGAAACGTTTCCCAGCACCAGAGGCCGTGTATTTGCAGCACCCTCTACTGGTTGCAATCACCCAGCAGCAAGGCAGAGGGCAATATTCCAATACCTGGCCCTGTTGAGGGGTCATCCTCACGTCCTCCTGAAGCGCCTGAGAAGAGCCTTCTGAAGCTTGCTTACAGGAGCTCTACCACCCGTGTTCCACCAGCCTGTCAGCAGCTGAGCAAGCCTCCATAGCCGAATGCCAGTGACACTGATAAGCCACAACATACTTTCTTTCAAAGCAAGACCTAAATACTGCTGCTCCTCAGATGACTACTGAGGGGTAGGGGAGCATCTGCAGCGTTTTACAGATGGCAAGGAACACAAGAAAACTCATCCAAACTCAGGGTAACTCAGTACAACAGGCAAGATTAGGAACAAGATGCTTCTAGATCTCCAGCACACGGATAAGTCACCTCTCTTCCACTGCAAGTAGAAAAGTAGCACTGACTCAGTGTGGGTTTTGATGCTTGAGTGACGGAAGCTGACAAAGGAAGCAGAGCATACAGGGAAGTCAAGCTTATTTTCATCCAGACTCCGAAGACCAGCAATAATGCAGCTGCTTGAGCCCAGCTGTCCCTCAGAGAAAGTCTTACACTGGTATAAAGATGACATAAGGCAGAGGAGTAAAACAGCCCACCATGCCTCTGTAAGGCAGCCAGTGAGCGAGGGAAAACGTTACTTTCCACAAGAAATGGGGCCTGACAGGCTTAAAACGGCACATCTATAATGTCTGATGACTTTCTGGCTCTGCACACCATTTCAAGTGCACTCTTCACCGAGTTTCAGAATTGTAGCTTGCATTTCTATTATACACAGCAGTGGATATGGCTTTATCGCAGTGCAGTTACAGGCTTGCTCCCTAACATACAATCAAAGATACTTAACAGCAAAAAAAGACAACTGCCTACCAGATGCTCACCAGAAACCTTTCCAACCCAGCAGCTCGTTCCCTTGCAGCTCTCTTGGTGTCAGCCCCCCACCAGACACACGTAGTTCTTAGGAACTCTCCCCAGAAGCCTCCTATCCTTCAGATGGAGGTTTACAGGGTTCAGGGAGGACCAAACATCTTGTTCTCAGGTGCTACCAAGATGGAACTAGTGACCTTTACTGCTGTATATAGCTGAAACTCAGGATGCAAGCCCACACTGCGGAGCACTCAGATTTGAGGAAGACATGTACACAGTACACAGCAGGACCAGAAAGGACTTAAAAACATGAATCACTCACCTTTATTGAAGAACATGGAAGCCATCTGGCCCATCTCCACTCTTTCTGTGATTTCAAAGATATTTGGTGATCCGCGTCTCTCTGAAAGTTAAAAACAAGAAGTGCTTCAACCAGACCCTCCAATAAGCCCAGAGGCCAGGCTGCCTGAAGACACTCAAGCAGCTCTGTGAACAGCATGAAGGTCAGTACGTACTATCTACCACTCCACAGCTGCAGTCACTGGTCCAATGACTCTGCTGAAGTCAAAGCGTTTTCAAAGTAAGGTACTCTCATCTCAGTGACTTAGAAAGAAAAGATCTTTATCAGACTGCAGAAGGTAAACTGAATTCTCAATGAGTCTTATCTTGCAAGTGCTAAGGACTTTGGGATGCAAATATACAGAACTAAGGGCAAAATGGACAGAAGAGCCCTACTGCACTTCCTAGAGCCCACCAGAGCGCAGTCTGCACAGACCAGGAGTCAAAGCACAGAGCAGGTACTTACGAACGGACAGGATGGGCCGCGTCTCTGCTCGCTCATAGCTATCTCGGAGGAGAACATCACTGTCAGACACTCCAGAAGAAGAATCCTCATCCTCATCATCCTCCTGGAGGAAGAGATCAGACAGACCACTGCCGAGATTTCCTCCAACCACAACAAGAGTTACAGCATCACCAGCACCGTGGTCTCACTTCCAGTATCTCAAAGATCCCCAGCAAGGCTGGGCAGGATGGGCCAGCAAACAGCAGCAATGCCAGGGAGCTGGCAGCCCACACCTGGGATGCTGCAGAGAGCAGAAATGAGTGCTAGCAGAGCAGGCGAAGGTGAGTGACACTCTGCTGTCCTAGCAGGTCTTACACACAGCAACACTGCCCAATACACACTGTGACATGTGGCACAAGGAAGTAAAAGAACCTGTCAGATCCACACAGTTGCAGAACTGGTTAAAAAAAAAGTCCTGACATTTTTATTGCCACAGCCAGTCAGAAGAGAAACACCCATCTCATAACTCCAGCCCACTAACATACAGGCAGGAACCTGAATCACTGCAATTATACCTTGCCCAGACCCAGAAAAGCCACTGACGCCAGAATCCAAGAAGCCACAAGTCAGTTTTACAGCAAGGACATTCCTCAGGACTGTCCACTCCCTAGAATACATCCTTACTGGCAGCAAGGACATTCCTGCCTGTGCCAGTTAAATGACCTGAGATAAGGACTTACAGACACTCCAAATGGCACCACTACATTGGCTGCCACCTCTCCACACTCACTGAGCAGTGCTTCAGGGCAAGGAGAGCACAATCAGTGAGAGATGTGAGCAGCACGAGGGATTTTTCAAAGCTGGAGCAGAAAATCCTGCCTTTAATGAGCAACCCCACAGGGAAGCAACAGCCATATTTCACAAGGCAAAGTTAACTAGAGTAGAAATTTATTCCTTTAATGGAGTTGCTAATGAAGCGAGGCAAAGACAGCGAGGAATCTCAGGCAAGCCTAATGTGACACAAGAAAAATGGAAAGTTAAACCCACACAAACCTTGCGTTTTTCCATTCTCTTCCATCGCAGCTGGGCATTTGCAGCAGCCATGGCTTCCACCACGAAAGTAGTAGTCATATAGCTTGAGAGAGATATTCAGTTAATATCAACCATAGTCAAGCAGTACTGCTGAAATGACAGTAATTTGCAATGTTTGCAGGACTAAACAAACCAAACAGCTGTTTCCCCCAACCTTACCCCCTGCACACTGCTTGTTTCATAAGGAATTTCATCAGCACCAGTGCTGCTATCTCCTCTTGTTGTTCTGTGTTCAACCACAGAAAAAAATGCAGTAAAAAAAAATGCACGTTTCTTTAGCTAAAAGAAGACACAAAACATCTGGAAAACACCTCGCTAGTGGTGTTAGGAAGAAAAAGAGCTTTTCCTTTGTTAGAAAGCAAGCCTCCTTCCCTCTTTTAGGAATTTTAGGGCCTAAGAGTAGCACCATATTATCACAAAGTTTATCCGCTGCAGCCTTTGGCAAAGGCACAACACCACCCTACAGATGTTAGAAATGGCATTAGGAGCAAAGCAGCAGCACAGGACAAGGGGAGGCCACAAGTGCCTGCACACAGCTGGCTGCAGCCACACGGCCCAGGGGCACTGTTACAGCATCCACAGAAGGAATGTCATTATCTCAGCTAAACAGTCCTGTAATAAAAAAAGTCAAATTAATCTTATTTAAGGCTTTAAAGTGGTTTTCCACTGTTTCACAAACGGGACTCATTTATCAAGCTCAACTTTGCCAGAATGAAAGAAAGCAGCCCTTTCCTGAGGCCCACCCAGCAATTTCCTCTTGCACTGAAGGGTCCCCAGAGGGCAAGGGGAAGTCACAAGCACCAGCACTGCAACGAAAGCAGCAGGGCAGCACAGCTCCCAAGGATCTTAATACTGCCACCTGTGTTTTCAGTTTATTTTGATGTGGTTTCAGTACCCAGGTTTGGAAGGCTGTGCTCTCCCGCTGACCTTGAAGGCTCCTCAGCTATTGCTGCACTTCAGAAGATAAACTGACATTTTTCAATAACTCTCTAAAGGGATTGCTTCCAAATCCACCAGTCCCTGGTTCTGCCACGGTTTACATTTTAATCAAGCCTATGAAGCATGCAGCTTTGAGGTGGGGAACTAAGAAACAGTAATACAATTAGTATTGAGCGTGGCTACCTCTACAGAGCAGCACCTAACAGATCTCAAGAGCACTGCCTCCAGACCAAAGGCACGTCCAAGCTGACAGAACTGGTTATCCACAAGAAAGAAACTTCTGAATCCTGATTCTACAATCAGCAGCAGAGGGATTTTATTCTTATTTTTAAACCAAGCCAGAAGAAATTCTATTAATAACCAGAGAATCTCAAGCTATTTGGACATCACTGCTCTACCAACAGTCTTCAGCTCCACCTGCTGTTCCAGCGAGGAGACAGACATCTGGGCAGAAGCTCATGGCAAGCCAGCACGAAAGTCATGAGACCAGCTCCAAGATCTCAGTCCAGCAACAGGCGAGGGGATAAATGGTCCAGCTGTGCAGTGGTCTGTTGTCCTGACACACTTGCAGCTACCCAGACTGCTGCCAGAAGGCAACATAAAACACGTGCAAATCACAGTGAAGATCAACTTATAAATGGTTAATGTTTAGGGAATTATCAGTGACACAGGCAAGCACAGGACGTTTCCAAAAGACTCTAGACTAGAGAAAAAGTCTTCATCAGACAAGACATGGGCCTTAGCATCCCTCCAAATAAGGTCCGCAGGCAACACAGCTGCAGAGATCAGGGCTCAAACAGCAGGGAGACAGGATAACTCAGAAAGCAGCATAAGCCTCAGTGCTGACACAGCTCCATCTAACCAAACCCCCCGTGCCCTGGAGACACACACTCACATCCTACCTCATAAAGCCCAGGAACATGAGGAGAACGAGGCTGACGAGCCACCCTGCTGTTGCAAACGCCTTTGGCATGGTTAGGGCTCCTGTCCCAACAATGAGGTTGAACATGTAAACCAGACCAACCTGCAACCATCCACACAATGCAACGTGAATTTACAGCTGTGCCAGAGATCATCCACATCACCGCACAAACAACTTAAATAGAGAGCAGTCGCTGTGAGCAAGTTAAGCGTGAGCCCATGTTAGAGGTAAACACAGGAGGACACTGATAACCACAGAGAACAAAGCAAGTTACAGCACATATCTGTGAAACTGATACCCCTCTGTTTTTCTAAATCTTTAAGTATTTTTCTACCTTTCAAAGTTAAAAAGCACACGAGCTTTTCGTTTGTTTTCAAACCCATTGCCTTTTACCAGAAGAGTTCTACAGCACGGTTTTGGGTCTCTCCTTATTTTCTGACCTCAGTCTAACTAATTATGGCTACACACCAAAGTCCCCTTTCAGAATGCCTTATTCTCCATTATTCTTAGGACACACTCAAGCAGAACTATAATTTATAGCTTGCTTGTCATTTTACCAGCAAGCCGATCAGCACACTCTGAAAAAGGCAACGTGCTTCTGGAAAGGAAAGTATTTCATATCCCTAGCAAGCATTTTTCTTCTAATCAGGAGCAAAAACATAACTGTGTACATGGAGAAGACATCTCAGACTGTAAACTCAGCTGAAATCAGGATCAAGAAATGCCCCAACATTTGTTGGTTTGTAGTTGTTGCTTTAAATATAGGAGGAAACTCCAGAGCAGAATTAATGAAGAGCTGCATCTGAGCGCATTTTTTTTGAGCGTGGAGAAATGAACATTGGGAAAACTATTTCCTAGAAATCCTGCAAGAGCTCCTGTCCTACATTCACTAACAGTACAGCAGAGTCATCTTTCAGTGGTTCTCCCAGGATAAAAATCAGCCATCACAGCTTGTCAGAAAGTCCTTTCCATTCAGCCAGCACAGCCGTCATTCCCTAAGCACAGCTCCTGCTCAAGTGCCCAGGGCTGTGACTCTAAAGGGCTCTAAAATAAAACACTCAGGTGCTTCTGACTTTGGTCAAGTAGGCAGAGATGGGAATGCTGTGTACATGGAGTAGCTGGGCATCTTCAGGGAAAAATGAGAGAGTGCTCCACACTTTGAGATGGGATTCTGTGCGATTCCTGGAACACTAACATGATGTAAGAGTTGGTGACATCCACAATTAGGAGCCCAGATGTCCCAGTTACTGTCTTGTTCTCTGTTCTCCCAGTTGTGGCCTATTTCTGTAGCCTAAACTCCAGTCACTCTAAATTCAATCGTTAATATAAGGATGAACGTTTTAGAGTATTTGAAAGCCAACGATGTTGATTTCAGTACTAGTTCTATATTTAGCAGTCTGTGAGTTCATGTCAGCAGGGGAAAATGTGTTTGCAAGCACTCATCTAAGAGCTGACACTACATGAACACTTGTGGCTATGAAAATCATGTTTCTGGCAACATAGCAAAGAAGTAACCGGCTGTGTGTATTCACAGGACTTCACACAGCAGAAATACCGTGTCTGATTATTTTAAGTGAAGGGGATTAAAGTGACTGGAAGAACAGTTACAAATAGGTAGAATTCAGTAATCTGATGAACATCAAACAAACCCAAAGCTCAGACAAAACCAGCATCATTCCTACGCGACAGCTCCCCCTTTTAAGGAAGCTTCACGTGACAACGTGCTGCTCTCAACGCATTTCAAAACCGCATCTCGGCACACAGCAGCCCTCGTGGTCCAGGACGCGTCTGCGCTCTTATTTTCAGGCAGCCCGCAGCACTGAGGCCGCACGCAGGGCAGCGGTGAGCCCCGAGCCCGGTACTCACATACGGAGAGTAGAGCTCTCCCGTATCCGTGATGCCGCCGGCCATGGCGAGACAGCTGGGAGAACCGCAGAAACGAGGGCGGCGTTTTCAACCTCTGCTATCGTTAACCTGGGAAAACCACAACGCGGCGTCAGCTCAGCACAAAGAGCGGCACTCGAGCCGGCCTCGGCCACGCGCGGCTCGGGGAGTCCCACCCGCATCGAGCCGCTCCGAGGCGCGGAGTCGAGCCGCACTACGGGCGGGGCGGCGCTCCGGGAACCGCGGCTCCCAAAGCAGCGGCTCCGGGGAACCCGGCGGGATCCCGAGCGGCACCGGCCAAGCGCAGCCCTCCCCGCCGTCCTCACAGCAACGGCCACGCGCCCCGCCTGGCAGAGCAGCGCCCTGCGGCACGAGCACAGGACGGCCGAGCTCCGCGACGTTGGCACAGCGGCACAGCCGCCCCTGAACCCCGACCCACCCCGGTACCTCAGCAGCCACAGCTCCCGCCCCCACCCGGCTCTTACGGCGCACGCGCGGCCCGCCGGGAGCTCCTTCCGCACACGTGACCGACCCGTTTCCAATGGGGAGAGAGGGGTGTAAGCGGCTCGCCTGCAATTGGGGGATGAGGTGCGGTCACGTGCTCGCCGAGCGGACGCGGCGATGACGACGAGGAAGGAAGTGGAGTTTGTTACCGCATGCGTGCGGTAGCGGTCAGCTGCCGTCCGCGTCGGCACAGCGCCCCCCTGGGCCCCGCCGTGCCGCGACACCGACAGGGCGCTGCGCTCGCAGGGAGGCGGCTCTGAGGGCATCGCTACGAGCCGGGCTCTGTCCGTTACGAGTCCGTGCCGCCGAGCCGCTTTCCAGAGCGCTCCTCCTGCCCTGGGCCGCCCGGCGATGGCAGCGGGGCCATGAGGATCAACCAGAGCACCGCGCTGCAGGGCGGGAAGGTGACGCTGGTGCCGTACGGCCCGGCACACGTGGCCCGGTACGCGGCTCTCGCCCTGCTGCTCTGCGCTGTCCGGCTTCGCTTCTGCGCTGCGGGAAGATGGCCGCTCTGCAGCGCGCGTCCCTCGCCGCTCCGTGTCCGGATGTCCGCTCGCTGATGCCGTTCCCTGCCGGGGACGGCTGGGCAAGGAGAGGCGCTGTGCGGGCGGGCTGTGTGCAGCGTTACTCAGGTGTCAGCAGAGCGGTGATGCTGTATGAAATCAGTATGAGATGCGGTGGGACTTGGTGCTGCTGGGTCCGTGCTCTTGGCTCAGGCTTGCGTTACGGCGCTCTTCAGACAAAGCTGCAGGATCAGCAGACTTTGCTGAATGTCCAAGGGGAACGCACATCCCTGTTTTATATTAAAAAGAGATTTGCAGATGCTTTTAAGGTGCTGTGGATGCCAGGCTGGCATTTCTAGACCAGCTTGCTGACAGGGGACGGGCAGATCCTCGGAGCACTTGTGGAAATCTGACTGCAGTACCATCACTAAGCCTGGTTCTGGGTCTCTTTTCAGGTACCATGAGTGGATGCAGTCAGAGGAGCTGCAGCGCCTGACCGCCTCAGAACCACTGAGCCTGGAGCAGGAGTACGAGATGCAGCGCAGCTGGAGGGATGATGCAGACAGTGAGGGTCTTAAATGTTCTCTGAGGGCGGGCGGAAGGGCTTAGAGGGACCTTTCAGTGCTGGAAGGGACACACAGTGGGCTGGGAGTGCCTGCTGAGTGGGCTTTGCCAGCAACCAGAGCAGAGGCTGGCTTTCTGTTCAGCAGACAGCTTTGCCTTAGTGCTGCAGCACATTGGCTTACTCTGTTCATCTTTACAGTTTCTGTATTTTGTGGGTTCCTTCATTTTCAGTATTTGGAGTGAATAATGGCAGTTTAAAGCAAGGGGAGCACAGCTGTGGTGACTTTCTAGGGAGGCCAGGGCATGTTTATAGCCAATATATGCTCAGTGAATCAGAGAACATCCAGGGCTGTTGGTGTCCTCCTTCTGTGGTCTTTCAAAGATAACTGATTTGCTTTACGCAGCATTATCTGATAAGCTGCTGCACAGTCACCACTCCCCAGTTCTGACTGTCATAAAAACATGGAAGGGAATTGTGTTTTTCCCTGAGAAACAGAATGGCTTTATAATTACCTGGTTGAGATGTGTTGTCGGAATTGGTTCCCTGGCTGCATTACAGGTAATGAATCACTGCCCATAAAAGCCTTGTAGAAGTACAGTGAGCAGCAAAATACCGAGGCTGGTGAAGATCTCAGCCTGGAACGTTTGTCTCAGCTGGCATTAAAAGCCCTGCTGAAAGCAGCAGTTTGACTGGTGAATCACTAAGTCTTGATGTCTTGTGCACCAAACAATCCTTTGCCCAGACTTGCTGCAGAAAGAGAAAGCAATGACACCTCCGTCAGGGAATGAGGATTTCCATGCTCCTTCCATGCTTGTTTCTAGTCTTAGTGCCTGCATAAGCAGTGATTTCTAGTGATTTCCATTTCTAGCGATGGGAGTCGGTGTGCTGGAGACGGAAAATTCAGCTACTACCACTTCCTCATTGTTAACACATAGAAACTGCTGTCACTTTGTCCATTGCACGGCTTTACTTTCAGCCTTCAGTACTGCGTAAGTAACTCTTAACATGCCCCAAAAATGTGTTTTTGTTCTCCCCAGAGTGCACCTTCATCGTGCTGGACGCAGAGCGGTGGTCTGAGCAGGCGCGTGGGGATGAGGAGTGCATGGTGGGGGATGTCAATCTCTTCCTCACTGACACTGAGGATCCAACTTTGGGCGAGATTGAAATAATGATTGCAGGTGAGGTTTTGCTTGCTGCCTCGGGTCTTTGTCACCTTGGCTAAAGGCAGCTACAGACAGGTCGCAGAATCACAGATATGATTGCAGTGTTTTGTTCTCATTGCATTACCTTGACTGTTCAGCCCTGAATGGCATTCGTTGCTGCTCTGGGTCACAGTATTTTCTGAAAAGCTTCCAGCACAGATGCTCTGTCTCATGTAACGGGATGCTGACTTCTGCAGCTCTGTCTTTCAGAACCCAGCTATCGTGGCAGAGGATTTGGCAAGGAGGCAACTCTGATGATGATGTCCTATGGTAAGGATGGCTCAAGGCAAGGGTAAAGTTGTGCTGTGGTCAGGAGGCACATATTCCTGGTGATGCACACAGGGTATTAAGAGGAGTATCTGCCTTAGAAGTTGCAGCCCTGTGTCTTTGTAGATATGGCAGCCAAGCAGGTAACAGTAATTTTTGTCTTTCTGGTTTCTTTTGTAGGAGTGACAGACCTAGGCATCACCAAATTTGAGGCTAAGATTGGTCAGGAAAACGAAGCCAGCATCTGCATGTTCAAGAAGCTTCATTTTAAGGAGGTGTGTTGACTGCCTAGCTTCTGACCCCAATGTGAGCAGTGTTTGTTCTATGGTTGGGATGGAGCTCTATTTCTTCTGTGTGGGACAGGTTTCTGTGAACAGTGTTTTCCAAGAGGTGACACTGAGGCTGGATGTCAGTGACCAAGAGAAACAGTGGCTCCTGGACCAGACAAAGCATGTGAAGAAGAAAAGCTACATTGAAGAGAAGCTGCCAGCTGGGGTGCAGGAAACTGACAGAGCCAGGTTTCAGGGAAAGGTTGGACCTTGTGAGGTCTGACTGTGAATGACAGGGCTGCACTTGACTGTTTTGATCTGTTTCCTTTGTCATCTTGTCACTTTTCCACTTTGTTGCAACAGCTGAGAACACTGCCTGAAGTTTGGACCTGGAGAACAGCCGCTAATTCACAGACTGGATTAAGAACAACTCCATGACTTTAACATTGGGATCCAATGGGATCACCAGCAGTTGATTCCTGGCACAACCAGTTTCTGGACAAGCAGCAACCCGTGTTCCCACTTCCTCTGCTCTCAGAGCAAGATTTGTCACTGTTGCAGAGGAAGCCTGAGTGCTCAGGTAGCTCCATCTGTCCTCTATTAAATAGTGATTAAAAAATAAAAATCTCAGGTGCCTCTGGGAGCAGTGGGGCTTTCTTTGGTGAAAATCTAGCTGGAAGTTAAAGAAGACTACAGCAACTCTTTGAACCCCTTTTAATGGGGTGTGGGGTGAGATGATCAGAGGGAAGGCGCTGGTTCACCTCTCAGCTCTGGAGGACGATCCAGAGGGGATGGGGAATCGGTGAGGAGCACCTGACTGAGTGCTGTGCTCAGCTGAAACAGGGCCAGGAAATCATTCTTAGAAGCAGGGATGACACAGTCCAGGGAGATGGCACAGCCCTTCTGAGCCCACCTGACGGCCACTGATTGAACATAAGAGTACAAAGAGGAGTTGTCAAACTATTAACATGATTAAAATCGCTAATACAAGTCAAGCGAGAGCCAAGCTCAGTCTCTGTGATCTCTACAGAAGGGAACTGGCAGCTGCAGGAGGCTTTTGAGACAAAATCTCTTGCTCAGTTCAGAACTGCTTTGGCACGCTGATACCTGTTATGTGTGTGGACCTGGAGACCTCAGGCCATCAGCAAAACGATGCTTAATCTCTTGGGTCTGCTGTTAGCACAGCAAGAAGAAGAAAGACACACCTGAAAGAAGGCAGAATGGTGACTTCCCTCCTTCAGGCGGCTCAGGACTTCCTCTGCAGGGCCCAGAGCTGTGTGCTGCTCTCCAGTGAGCTGAGCTGGGGGTGAGGCAGCACTGCTACTGGAGCAGGCACCTTCAGGGGAAGTCAGCCTGTGATACTTCAGAGGCCTGTTCCCAAAGAAGAGGTGCTTGTCTGACTAGCACTGGACAGACTTTTAATGCAGTTATTTAACCTGACTTTTCCTGCCCCACTCAGCATGCTTTCCACAGCAGGGAAGCTAAAAGAAAAGGTAAGGAGGTTAACTGCTGCTCCTGGGTGCTTTCCCACTGTAACAGCAGCCAGAGAGGCTAACTTTAGACCAGAAATGATTTGTTCCAGGTATAAGGTATCAGATAATGACATCCCTGTGCAAATCTGGAAGCTGTTATCTGGTAAACTCTACAGTTTTTAGCGTTACTTTGTGAGTATTTTTAGGACCTGTGAGTTGTAGTTTCTCACTTTTAGTTCATTCAGATAAAATCATCCTATGACTAATGTTAGAACCAAGTGCAGGAACCAAGCGTGTGTCGTGGTATTTTAAACCACAAGTATTGAACATTGAGGGGGTTGGACACGATCTCTGGAGGTCCCTTCCAACCCCAACAATTCTGTGATTTTGTTGTAGCAAAAGCTTTGTGCAGTGATAAAGAAAAGAGCAGCTTCACTTCCAGCTGAGATTAAAGTTATAAGGTCTATTAATCCTCCTGCTCTTCTTCCCCTGCTGCAGGCAGGGATGGATTCACAGAATGCCCCTGGGCAGTGTTTGCAGCATTTGTGTACTACCAGCTTGCAGGGTGCTGCAGCATCGCTGGGTTTCTAACCAAGGGGTTGGGGTCACGGAAGCAGCACGCGCTGCTCCAGCACAAAGCACAGCCCCAGGCCTTGGCTTACAGGGGACACACACAGCTCTGTGCAGATGCAGGTGGTGAAATTGAGCAGTGTTCCTAAAGCCCAGTGTGTGCTGTGAGGCAGGAGGGCTGGGCGCTGTCACAGCCATTCCCCAGGCTTGGAAGAAGGATCAAAGATGACCTTACCTCCAGCAGAGCGCAGCGTCAGCACTTCTTTGACTCCTGCAGGCTCCTGACGCCAGGTGGGGGCTGAGGGCTATTTCGTTCAAGAGCTGGGAGGACAAAGTCCTCTGTGGGTAAGTGCGTGCGGGGAATGGGTGCTGATGCTGGAAAGCACGGCAGCTCCACCCCGTGTGACTGCTGTGGGGTTTGGGGATGGCCACAGGACCTGCTGATGAGCTCCTAGCCTACCCTAGGCACTCCTCACTGCTGCCAGCACGCAGCCCTACCAGCACAGCGGCTGCCCAGGCTCCTTCAGTGCTCCCGTCACACCAGGAATGCATCCCTGTGGGTTCACATCCATCTCCACCTGGAAGCTGCTTTTCTGGCCCTCACCCAGCTCTGGAGCAGCAGCATCTGGAAGAGGCAGTATAAGAGACCAGTCTTGTCCTCCCGTTGCCCAGCCCAACCTGGAACAGAGCAGCTCAAGGGTTTTCTCATCCTGTTTCACATGAGAGCCTTGCTTTGAGGGCCGCAGTCCCACGTACCCTGAGGACACAGGGTGCTGCTCCGGCTGCACCAGCCCAGTGGTTGCTCGGCATCAGCCAGCACTGCATTCGGCATCCCTGGTGTCCAGGCAACACCAGGGCACTCCCTGCCTCCCCGGCAGCCGGGAAAAGCCTTCACCCTGGCAACTCAAAACAACATCAGGTCTGTCCCGGAAACCCCTTGAGGGAGGGTGGCTCAACACATCCACACCGCAGCGCTCGGGATTGCCAAGTGAGCCACGCTCCTGCTGGCAGGGAAGGATCCGTTCCCCCACGCTCCTCCGCTGCAGCAGGAGGGCTTAGCGCAGAGCTGCATAAGCTGTCCCAGTACACAGGGCTTAAAAATAGCTGTATGAGCCCAGCATGGCAGGCACCGCAGCCTCACAGCCTTCAGCTGCAGGCTCCATCCTGCACAGAAGGGGTCAGCCCCTGCCCCCGGGCTGCCAAAGCACTCAGAGGCCCCACTCAGGACAGGCAGCGCCCTGCCCGCCTCCAGCCTGCTCTCAGAAGGCAGCCCCAGTGCTCAGGCTCAGCCCACACCTCAGTGGGGCAGTGGGGGCACTCTGGGGTTGGGGCAGCCCCCAGCAACGCTGCCTCCCTCCAGCCCAGCCAGCAGCCACGTCCCTACACTGGGCAGATTAGAGCAGGCACACGGTAGCCTGGAACCACCCCCCTCCGTGGGATTAAAGCCCTTTAATTGTCCCAAGGCATTAAGTCGCACTGGGACCAGCCCAGCCTTCTCCATTACTCCATCCAGCACCAAACCAGACCCCGTGTCAGCTCACTACGGCTCGACTCCTCCAGGGGTTCATTCAAACAAACTCAGACTCCAGGTGTCTGCCCACAGCCAGGACTCAGCGTGCACAGCCACTTTCACAAGGGATGAAGCCCTGCAGCCCCTGGCACTGTGCCCTGGGATCCACAGCTCCGCAAGGATTTGGCCTCCAGCTGGACATGTGAAGTCGGGAAGATTTATTCCAGTAAAGAATTTCTCTTCAGCTTGACAATACAACACCTGATTGCAAAACACAGAAACAAAACATCCACGGGAAGAATTTTCCACAAAATACATTAAAAAAAAAAAAAACCAAACCATGTGATTGGAAAACCTCTCATTTTGGACAAAGACGACAGTCTATTGAGAACCCTTTGAACTAAGCAGTGTAGGATGCAAACCGTGATTGGCTTTGTCTCCGGGAGAAGCAGCAGCACAGGGGGTGATTATTGCTTGCTGTGCTGGTTCCAGACACCTCTCCCCTCCTAGAACAACCCTGGGGCAGGGCCTGTGGGATGCCCAAGTGCCTCCAAGGGCAGCTCCGGGGGCACAGGAATGAAGGGATGGGGTCATCATGGACAGACACTGCAAGGTCAAGAGTGCCAACCCCAGGAGGAATTGCTGCGGCATAGGGCTTGGTGAAAGTCACCAAAAGCCTCAAGAAAGGGAGATTATCAGGGGGTGAAACAGAAGTGGGTTTTGGGATGCGAGAAGAAGAGCTGGCAGAGGAGATGAGAAGCACTGGGCATCGAACCCGGCCACTCCGAGTCACCAAACCTCCCCACAGCTCCACACACAGCCGGGCGCACAAAGCTTCACACCAGGGCTGGAGGAGCCCGAGGGCACCATCACCATCCTCAGCAGGGATGCTCTCTGACCCCGAGCCCCGTCCCCCCTGTCAGGGTGGTGGGGACGAAGGGGATGGGGGAGAGCCGGTGTCCCTGCCGCGGGGCGGATTCACAGGTTGCTGAACAGTTCGTTTTTCTTGCTCCAGTCCATCTGGGGAGCCCGCTTGCTGGTGCGCTTCTGGTGCGCCCGCTCCTTGGCCACGGCCAGCGGGATGTCGAGGTCCAGCAGCGAGCTGGGCGCAGAGCTGCGCTTGTCCTCTTCCTGCATATCGGGCTGTGGAGAGAGAGAGCTCAGCCTCGGCGTGGGGGCTTTGCCCATCCCCCCTCCTCAGCCGTTATCCCCAGCCCTACCTCACTGTGGGGCTCGCTGCCTTCGGGGGTCGTGGCCAGCGCAGGGCTGGGAGGTCTCTCTGACACAGAGTTCAGCCGCGGCTCTCCGCCGTTTTCCTGGGGGCAGCAGAGCAGGAAGAGGGGCTGAGGTTTGGGAACCATCCCCAGGGCTGCCGCAGTCCCTCCTGGCAGCTGTCAGATCCTTCCTCCCTGCATGTAATCCGCTGAGAGCTCCGTGCTAATAAACACCTCCTGCGTTGCCCATGCAGGGTTGGGAGGATTAAACCTGACTTCCCAGCTGCAGCAGCAGCAGGAGGGCTATGGGATGGAATGTTGCTTCCCTGAAGCATGAGGGCTCCTTCCTGGCCAGGCAGCATCGTGCAAGCAAAGCAAACCTGCAAGCAAACCCCTTCCTGGGGGCCACGACCTCCCACTCCCCTTCCCAGCATGGCACCTGCTCTTGTGCGACAGCATGGGAGCCTCATCCCTGGCCCACGGGTCACCCAACCGCCTACAGGCAAAGGATAAAGGGGCACCCAAACCTGCAGGCTCCTACAGACCATAGGCGGGATTCGGAAGGGACAAGAAAAGGAATTTATCTCACCTTCTCTATATCACCATTGGCAGTGGGTTCTGGCAAGGGACCTGCAGAGAGGACATGGTGTCAGGTGGGGGGCAGGCTCACACCAGGGCCATGAACATCAATGCCCATGGGCACGACAGCTCTGGGGCGGCCAGTGAGGGCCGCATCCTGCCAGCAATAGAGGCAGGGAGGGAGCCAAGGTCGAGCCAAGGCTGGAGCTGAGTGAAGGACACCCACACACCCTCTGTTCACTCCCTGAGCCATAAGTCCTGTCAAAGTGTAACCCGCAGAGCCATAAACCCTGCCCAGCACACACCCCACAGCCACGTGCCAGCTGCAGGCCAGGCAGGAAGGTGCCAACCAGTCCCTCGTCCCTGCACAAGGGGACACCCCACACCCGGCTCCAGGGATGGCACCGGACCCACCTGCCAGGTGCGCCTCCGAGGGCAGCACCCTGCACTTCTTGAAGAACTCATCGGCCAACATGCCCACCACCAGCAGTTTGGTCTCGTTGCCACCCGCCTTGATGGCCGCCACCACATCTGCGTGCTGTTTGCCCTCCACGGACGTCCCATTCACCTGTGGGCATCACAGTGACAGGGGACATGCCTCAGCCCAGCACCGGCTGCAGCCCCCCACGGATGTCCGGAGACGTGCGGGGATTAGCAGCAAAACCTCATTAAAAGCAGATTTTCTCAGAGCGATTAGCACAGGGCTCTATGGGGAGCAGGGCAGCGCCAGGGGCTGGGTGGCACGGGGCGGCCGTCCCCAGCACGGTGAGCACTGGCAGCCCAGGAGCCGCACAGCCACCGCACGCCCTCACATCTGCGCCCTGCCGCCCCGGGACAGCGGTGCTCCATCGCTGACAGAGGCTGATGTGCAGAGCGGGGCTCAGCCCGGCTGCACCCAGGGGTGGAGCAGCTCTGCTCTGAGTCACCACCAGCACTCAGAGCAGGGGATGCCCCAGGGGAGCAACGCCCGGGCACTGCCCGCCCATCCCGTATCTCAGGGACAGGCCATACCTCCGGCCTGCCCCCGACCCCATCACCCACCTCAACAATGCGGTCCTGGGCGCGCAGCCCCGCGGCCTCGGCTGGTGAGTTGGGGTCCACAGCGCGCACATACTGCCCCGGGCGGCTCTTGTCACTGTGCAGGTTGAAGCCGTAGCCGTTGGGGCCCTTCTTGATGTGGCACAGCCGGGGACGCAGCTCCTGCGAGGGCACAGCGAAGGGACGGCCATGAGATGGCTGCTCTCAGACCCACCCCGCTATGGCACAGGGCTGCAGACCCATGTGGGCCAGGCACAGAGACCAGAACAGCCTGCGAGCCATGGCCCCAGCTAATTAGGCACGGGGCACGGTAATTGCAGCGTTCCATTAAGGAAGCCTGTCATTATGCACATCCTCAGACAGGGCTCTTCCTTTCGGGATTAAGATTGCCCGGTGAAGGTGGAGGAGGAAGCAGCCTGGACGGAGGGCAGGCACCCACCTCCACCCCACACGGGAGTCGCAGGCCAGAGGTCCTGCAGACAAAGACTGCATCACCCCCTGCCTGGAGGAGGCACCAAAGGGACCCCGGCACTCACAGAGCAGCACCCACACTGAGCACCCCAACCTATAGCTGCAGCAAACCATGACCTGCAGAGCAGAGCAGCAGCACGTGGGGCATTCACCTCCTGGAGGCACCACCCCAGCCTGACTCGATGGCCAACTGTTCCACATTTGTAGAATCGTGGGATCATTAAGGTTGGAAAAGACCTCTAAGATAACAAATCCAACCCAACCCCTCCCCACTGAGCGCATCCCTCAGTGCTGGGAACCCCACAGCGCTCCCCTGCTCCCTGTGCATTGCTGCTCCCTGGGGAAATTGTTCCTGATGCCCAACCTGAGTCTCCTGGCACAGTGCAGAGCCATCACCTCTCATCCTACCGAGATAATAGATATATAATGACACTGTCTTAATCGTTAGCTCCTGATCACTGGGAGGGATTTTCCAATGGCCAAGCCACAATGGAGTTCTTAAAATATCCCTCACCAAGGGGTTTCATCGCTTATTATTCCCTTTATCTGTCCTACTTCAGAACCCACACCAGCCCCAGGGACAGGCAGGAATTCCCCCTCATGCATGCTCTGTGCTGCTCCTTGCCCACAGCACCTCCACATCATGCTACGAAATTCCCTTGGCCAGCCCTGATCCTTGGGGCTGGCACCAAGAACAGACACAAGGCGCTGGCAAGGGTGACACATTGGCAGCAGCCTGATAAGCACAGCCTGTGTGACAGCCCCACAGCTGTTATCAGCCCCATCCCTGTTGCACAGTACTGTGGGGTCAAGGCTCACCAGGTTAGCACAGCTCACCAACACCCAGCTGGGGACCAAAGGTGACAACAGCATGTGCCAGCAGCCAGCTGTGCCCACGTGCTGGCCGGCAGCTGCCCAGTGCATCCCCTGCCCTCTGCATGGGACATGAGATGGGACTGCAACACACCAGCATGGCTGCTGCGTGGTCCAGGTGGTTCGTGGTGTACTTAATCCCAAAGCCGAGCCCAAAAAGCAGAGCTGGCAGAGCCTGGAGGGAGCAGAGCTGCAGCACATTGGGTTCCATCCGTGGCTGCAGGAGCACCTCCAAGCAGAGGTCCCTTGTGCAGAGTGACCGAGGCCTTCCATGCACAGGAACAGGCTGCCCTGGGGCGAGGGTTCTGAGAAGATCCCCCCCACCTGAGGGATAGTGAGACACCCGCAGTGCCCGCAGCTCCCAGCGCAGTAACGACACCTGCAGAGCAGCAGCCGCAGCCCCAGCTTGCAGGAAGCTCCCCGCAGCCCTGTGAGCAGCAACAAGCTGCAGGCAGCCCACAGCAGCCACCTTCTGAGCTTTGCTCAGAAAGAAACATGGGCTGCGAGGACAGCCAGGCCAGCAAATTCACACGGGTCCTGAAATCTGGCACACGCACCGGGGCCCCATACAAAGGGGATGCAAAGCAGCCTCTTGCGGCATCCCTGTCACGTAGCGCCGGGCTGGAGCTGCTTTTCATGCAGCCCACTCCTGCTCCCAAGCACAGTTGGCTCGAGAAGAAATTTAATTCATTTCCCAGTTCAACTCCCTGCACAATGCACCCAGCTGCCCCCACGACACTCCAAGCCACACCCGGGGGGCTCGGATGGGTTTTGCAGGGGAGCAAGCACTGCATTCAGCATCTGAGCACTACAGTGCACCGGGCACAGCTGGCACTGGGCAGCAGGAGCCGTGCCGTGGTGGAAGCAGCACCAGGCAGCTGCACGGAGCTGTCTCAAAGCACTCGCATGCAGCTGAAGCCTCCGGAAACAGTGTGGGGCGAGGGGGGGGGAAGGAAACACAGCAGGCTGCCGCCACCCACAGTCAAACGCAGGGGACGGTCCCGTGCGGTGCAAAGCCCTCCAGCAGCGGGGCTGAAGTTGCGTTCAGCCACCTGGTGCCACTGCCAGGGCTCTAACACCACTCCTGCTATGGGGGGGAGGGGGTGTGCGCTCATGGGTGCTCCAAAGCTCCCCACTTCCAGCCGGGGTGGCATCCAGCTGCAGGGCAGGGAGCAGTGGCGACGCTGCCAGGTTTGGGGGGGTCGTATCTTGCCTGAGGCGTTAAACGCTCGGAGCAGAGCAGCACAGAGCAGGAAGGCTGACAGCCGGCCGCTGGCAGCACGCGTCTCCAAGCCTGCATGCAAATAAAGGCGAGCCCTGCCCCACAAAGCAAACAGGACTCTGACACACACAGACCTCCTGTGCTCCCTGCCGGCACCGATCCTGGGAGAATCCCCACAAAGAGGAGGAAGGGCGCAGCCCAGGGGCACAATTCCCTCCGCTCGGTGGCACCGCTCCCAGCGCGCTGTCCTGGCACGGCCGCTCCGGGTTTCCCCAGGCTGGGAACAACCAGCCCCAGCCCCACGGCTTCCGGCTACCTGTTGAGAAACCACCCGGGCGGCAGGCGGGTGAGCAGCAGTATCAGCCCATGTCAGCAGCGCCACCGACTTCCTGCTCCCGTACCGACAAACTGTCAGCGGTAACCGCACGGTAACCGTCCCACCCGCACACGGAGCTGCGCGGCCCCGCGGCAGGGCAGGGCGCTCCCCCGGCGCATCAGCCGCGGCCCCATGAATTCTTCCAGCTCACGGAGCGACCTGCGCACAGCACAGAAGGACTCGGTGGCCGGAGGGGACGCCGGCACTGTGGCACATGGAGGATGCCGGGGGAGCAGAGCCTGCTCGTTCCCATGCAGCGCACCCTGCCTTGTGACCCCAGATGGGGCGACGAGCACCGCTGTGGCCGCCAGACCCCACCGACGGCCCACGGGAGCGATGCTTTCACGCGTCCTACAGCAAGGGAAGAGTCAGCATCGGGTGACAGCAACACCTCACCCTGCAGGAGGGCAGCTCAGCACCAAAGTCCATCCGGAACTCAGCACCAACCCCGCAGCAGTGCCACCACGTCGGCACTACGGGCGGGTTCCAGGAGCCGAGCACGGCTCTGTGTCACAGCTTCCCAGGAAGCGCCTCGGTCGCAACAACAAATACTTGTTTTCACCGAGCAAACAAAAAGCGGCATTATCCGCGGCAGCCCCAAGCGTCCCTTCGAAACTGCTGCGGGCAGGAAAGGTCAGCTGGGTCTCCATTCCTCACCCCTCTGCATCACTCTGTTTGTGCAACCGCTGACTCCTACGTGCTGCTTCAGGCCGACATTCTGAAACCGTGTCGGTCCGCACCGAAGGGCTCTGTGCCCCCCTTCCCCATAGTGCGGCTGAGGCCGCGCAGCTCAGGACACGAGGAGCAGCCACAGCACAACACCTCCCCTTGCCAAACGCTTTTTGCATTTTAGAGGCGGTTAACGCCAAAAGCCTCGGGGCAACCCGGCACCTGCTCTCAGGAGGTGAAGACGCAGCAGGGCTGGGGCTGGAACTCAGAACTCCCGGAGCAAAACCAAACCGAGCTCCCAAAGCACAGATGATGACACAGGGGACGGACCGGGCAGCACCCCGCGCCCACGAGTCGCCATCAGCCTCCCCCCCTCGTCCCCCCCGCGCGCCTGACCCCGTTTCGCTCCTCCTGCAACACAAAGACGGAGCAGGAGGGGCACGACCCGACGTGCTGCGACTGGAGCAGGGAGGAGAGCACCGGAGGCACCGTCCCGGGACCGCCCGGCCCTACAGGACAGCAAAGGCCGCCCGTACCGCCCCGCACTCACCCGCTCCTCGGGTTCTCCGCTCCGCTCCGCCGCCGGGGGTTCCGCCGCCGGCACCTCCCGCTGCGCTTCGCCGTCGGGGTCACTGTGGGTCTTGGGCGGCTGCTCCTCGGGTTGGGGCTGCACCACGAGCAGGCGCACAGCCCCGGGGGCGGCACGGATCCGTTCCACCACCTGCTGGTGGCTCTCCCGCTCCACGTTCGCTCCGTCCACCTCCAGCAGCCGGTCCCCGGCACGCAGCCCCGAGCGCTCGGCCGGCGAGCCCGCCTCCACCAGCCGGATGAACTGGCCCGGCTTGCCTTTCTCGCCGTGCAAGTGGAAGCCGTACCCGTCCGGGCCCTTCTCCAGGCAGCACAGCCGCGGCGCGGCGGGGCCCGGCGGAGCGCTGCTCATGGCGGCGTCGCCTCCCAGCCCGCACCCCTCCGTCTGAGGCCGCCCGCGCCCGGCGGCGGCTTTTAGAGCGCGAGGCGGGGCCCGAGGAGCCGCCGTCCAATTAGAGAGGGAAGGGGCGGGCCCTGAGCAGAACAGGGCGGGGTTATGCAAATAACAGACGGCTTGACGCGTTGTTATGCAAATAGAGGGTGGGCGGGGTTTTGGATACGCGGCCCCGAGGGCGCGGGCACCGCGGGGGCAGCGGAGCCGCAACGTTCCCGCGGGTCGCCCCGCGTCCCCCCGCCCCGCCCAGCATCGCTAACGCCGCTGCCGCGCCTCGCGGTTTCTCCAAAGCCGGTGCTGAAAGCGTGCAGGGAGCTACAAAACGCACCGAGCGGATGGGAGAGCCGAGCGCGGGTGGGGAAGCAGCGCGGGGGGCCGAGCGCTCCGGGATCGCTGCGCGGCGGAAGCGGGAGCGCGGCCCGACCGCTCCGAGCGGCCCCGGCCCGGCCCGGCACCGACTGCGGGCGCCGCTGGGGCTGCTGGCGCGGGCCGGGAGCCGGGGAAACCCCGGGACTGCGGCTCAGTCCGCAAGCAGAAGTGGCGGGAGGTCACGGGAGGTCACGGCAGTGCGAAGCGCGGGGCTGCGGGGTCGGGCGCTGCGAGCGGGGAGGGCGGTGCTGCCTTCGGTTTTTTCCCGCCGGCCGGAGGGCTTCGGGGCGGTTGGCGTCGCGATGAGCCGCGTCCGAACCGAGCGGGGGGCAGCGGGGGCATCCATAGCGAGCCCCGACCGCAGCACGTGGCAGGGGACTGGGAAGCGGCGGGCGGAGCGGGGGGGTGAGGGGGGGTCAGCCGCTGCCTCCGCTCCGCTGAGCATTCACCCCGCTGCCGCTCAGCCCTGAGAAACGCAGCCGAGACGAATCCCACGGCGGCAGCAGACGCTTGCGGAGAAAACCAGGGCGAGTCCGTGGCATCGCGCAGCCGTCAGCCCGGCGCGGCCCCTTGGGCTGCAGAGAAACGCTTCCGTTTCGTTCGGAGAGGGGAGGGAGGGTGCGCTTTTGGGGAACGCTCCTCTCATTCAGGAAACAAACCCCGTCCCCGATAGGGGTGGTTGCAGCGTGGGGCTGCGATAAGGAACGAACGCAGCAGAAAAGGAAACAGCGCTGCTTTTGAGTCCCACTCGGACTCCATCTGCGCCCGGCAGAGCACCGCCGAATCCTGGCAGGAGCCTGCAGAGCTCCTGCAGCGCTAGGAGAGCCCGGGCTGAGGGGTGGGAAACGGCGCAGAGCCAGCGGCTGCTTGTGCTGAAGCTCTCCAGCATTTTTTTGCAGACATCAGCCGAGAGGCAGCAGCAATGCCATTGGTGGGAAGACAGAGTTATTTGGGGAATGCTGGACTCCGCACTATGAGAGCAGCAGGGGAGGAGGTTGGTTTTAATTTAACAGGCCGTGTTTATTCTTCCCCTCTCACCTTTGGACTGTCTGAAATGCGCAGCCAAGCGCTGGGAGGAGGAGGGGGCTGTGGGCTCTTCCCCCGCTGCATGCCCCACATCCCGCTCCCTGCCGTGCTGTACAGCCTCCCACGTGGAGGGCCCGGGGCAGGGATTTCTCACGCAGAGAAAAACCAGGCAGATGCAAAGCCTTGAAAATATCCAGCTTTAATCTGTACACTTGCAAAGAAAGATCCAAGGGGAGCGCAGGAGTGAAGGGGGCTGCGGGGCAGGGAGGGGACTCGTGGGGATGGATGTGCCCGATTGACCCCAAGTGCATCAGAGTTGTGCCCTCTGCAGCTGCCCTTGGCATCTTGAGCAGCACACCCGAATATTCCTTGTCTCCGCGCCCTGTGCAGCACAGCGCCTGAGGGTGCGACCCGTGGGCCGCTTCAGCCCCATCCGGAAAGAAAAAAGCTTTCCCCTCAAAGGGAAGTAAATAACAATAGAAAAGCTTCAGCTGCAAGAGGGGGAAAGCAAAGCTTTTCCAAAGTGCTGCGTGTACTGGAAGTGCCCTCGGCGATCACCGGGTGCTCCGGGGCTGTCTGCATGTTGTGGTGCCAACTGCAGCGGGGCGGACAGGCAGGGACACCGCAGCACGTGGTGGTGAGGGGCGCCGCTCAGCGAGCGGCTCTGCAGAGGGCAGCGGGGCGGATCGGGGCCTGTGTGGCCGAGGAGTGCAGCACGGAGTGCACAGCAGGGGAGGAGCCAGTCGCCGGGTCTGCATCCTGCACCCTGCGTCCTGCTGGGGCAGCGGTGGCATCATCGTGACCTCCGGTGATCGGCTGGGCTGATGCCGACAGCGTGGTTGGGGCACTCGGGGTGATCCTGGCACAGCCCCACACGGCAACGGGATCCAATCCTGCTCAGAGCCCCGCAGGAGCAGAGCCGTGACCCTCTGTTCCATCGTAGGCAGGATCCGGCCCTGCTCCTCCCAGCCCGCCGTTCCCGGGGCGTTGCTCCTGTCCCCATCAAACGAAGGCGCAGCAGCCGGATCTCTTCTGCTGCGCCTCGATGTAGTCGTGGATCTGGAAGCGGGGCTCGTCTGGCAGCTGCATTGCTCTCTGCTTCAGCTCCCTGGGGACAGTGGGGACGTGTCACCCTGTGGGGACAGCCTTTGCTCTGCACCCACCCTGCACTCACCGGGCGATGGCCAGGAAGGCCAGCTCCACATTCATGCCGGTCTTGGCGCTCGTCTCCATGAAGGGCACCCCATATTCCTGCGAGGGCAGAACGGGCCCATTAGTATCCAGCCCTAACACACCACTTTGAACTGCACCCTTCCTGCATCCCCTCCCTGCTGTGCCCCAGTGCTGTGCTGCCTGTGCCACACAGAGCATGGAGCACAGAGGTGCCACAGCCATGAAGTCCCCAAGCCGTGTGCCAGTGTCTGGGGCACCATGGCGTGCAGCAGGGGATGTGGCCAGATTAGGTTCAGGTTCAGCTCACCCTGGCCAGTGAGGCTCCATCCTCTGTCCTCACCATTCTCTCACTGCTCACGTCGGCCTGTGAGAGAGGGACAGCATCACCACTGTGTCCTGTCAGCATGGGGGGGCTTCCAGGAACTCCAGGAGCTGGCTTCAGGGAGCCAGGAACATGCAGTGCCCAGAGGAGAATGCCGAGCTCATTGAGCATCTGACACCTGGTGGCATCTGGGATAGGGAGCATTCAGTACCCAGAGGGACATCTGGTACCAAGCATCATTCTGAATTCCAGGAGGCAACCAGGGGAAAACTCAGCTCCCAGTTGGACCCTGTGTACATGGCAGCGTTTGAGACCCCAGGAGACAATGTGGGACACGGTTGGGCATCTGAGATCTGGGGACGTGCATCCGGGATCTAGCTGGACAACCCGTGCAGCAGCATCCCAGACTGGGAGCATCCTCACTAGGAACCTCCCACACCCGGCGCTCAGCGCCGTGCTGCCCTCCACTGGCTGCCGGGAACGCGGCCGCCCTCAGCCCTCCAGCACTTTGGGGTCACCTCCGTGCCTGGGAAAGCCCGGCAGGGAACCCCAGGGCCCCGTCCGGCAGTGGGGACAGCATAGCAGGGAAGGGACGGCGGGAGGTGAGGCAGGACCAGGGCACGCATGCACCTTATTGCCCAGCAGCATGATAACCACGTCCTTCTGGGCATACTCGTGGATCTCTGTCAGCCAGGCCTGTGGGACAGCAAGAACTGCGTTGAGGTGAAACCTTCGCCCCACACAACCCAGACGTCCCCAACCCCAGGGACAGACACTCTCGTGCCAGGCAGTGGGGACACTCACGCGGATGTTGTCGAAGGACATTTTGCTGGTGATGTCGTAGAGCAGGAGTAGGGCTGGAAGGGAAGGGGCAGAGGGCACGGATGCCGCAGGGCAGCACACGTATGGGGGTCAGCCCCACCGACCCCAAACCCACCTTGGGCATCCCTGTAGTAGGCGTGGGTCACACTGCGGAACCGCTCCTGTCCTGCTGTGTCCCAGATCTGCTGGGAGACGCCCCAGTGAGGGTGGGAGGGGACGTCCCATGGCTCAGCCCGGTGTGGGCTGGGCAGCGCGGCTGGGAATTGCTCATCCACTCCCAAAACTCACCTGCAGCTTCACCTTCACCCCATCCACATCCACCACCTTGTTCTGCAGGAGAGAAGGACAGGAGCTTGTCAGCACGACGTGCATCCCGGACTGGAGCTGCCCAGTGCAGGGCTCTGCATTCCCTTCTCAGGGCATGGAGCTGAGCTGCCCAACTTGCTTCAGATCTTGCTCATCTCCCAAGAGCTCCCTGTTCCACTGGTGAGCCAGCTGATGACACGGCAAACCCCAAGGCACTCCGACCTGCCCAGCAGCAGCAGCCACACGCCTGCAGCCCTCACCCTGGCTGTGGGAAACCCTGCAGGGTTGGGCAAATGCGAGGTCTTGCATGAACTGCAAACAAATGTGTATTTATTTGTATGTTTGTTTGCTCTTATGATGGTTGCCCCATGTAAAGCTTTGCTCAGGAAGCACTGCGCCTCAGGGGCTGCTCCTGCTCCAAATCCTGATCCCACCACCCCCAGCACAGGCTGGGCAATGAGTGAGGAAGGCAGCTCTGGGGGTGAAGCAATTGCTGCTGTGAATGCAGAAGCACAGGGACTTCCTTCTAGAGGCCAGTGTGGTGCAAGGGAAAAGGCAACTTGCCCAAAATGTATTTTCAAGATCTTTTAAAGAATGGCACTTCCAGTGATGAGTATAAACAATTTGGTTGCCCAGAACTGTTTGAAGTGGAAATGCAGGCAAGAAGGGGATGACAACAGTTGAGGGATAGCTCAGAAAATGGGCACGGGACTGCTCCCCCCCCCGGCTCTCAGCCCGCGTGGTGCGGACCGCTCTTCCTGCCTGCATGTTACAACGCTGCATCAGCTGAAGTCAGCAAACAGAACGAGACGGGGGGGAGGGGGGGGGTCTGAGGAGGGGGGGCTGTTGGACGAGATCTGATGGCCTCATCAAGCAGGATCTGCTGAGAACAACTCCTCAACTTGGAATTCTGGCTCACACCTCCAGAACTGGGGCAGGCTGCCGTGCTCTCACCCGGAAATCTATGCCCACGGTGGCTATGAACGTCCCGGAGAGAAAGGCCCCGTCTTTGAACTGGAGCAGGAAGCAGGTTTTCCCCACGCCTGAGTCTCCGAGTAACATCACCTGCAAGACGGGCGCAGGGTGAGGTGTCAGCAGAGCGGCCCTCTGCCCTGACCCTGCGTCCTTCTGTCCCCAGGGCACGTCCTCCTGTAGGGCACCCAGGGTGCAGCCCCACAGCGCATCCCGATGGAGAGGAGCAGACAGTGGAGAGGGGAAGGGATCAGCTGGGGACGCAGCACTGAGAAGTGCCTCCTGCCCGTCTCTGGAGCATCTCCAGCCTTGAACTGCCCGTGGGTATGGGGTTACATGGGGCAGCCCTGTGCCGGTGCCCTGCTTGGACAAACCTTGCTGGATTCCCAGGGCCCTGCCTGCCACAGACACCAAAGCAAACATGGTGCCTTGTCCCCTCCTGTAAAGCAAACAGGCCCCAGCCAGGCACTGCCTCACTCCACCCAGCACAGCTCTAGGCTCTGCCCCGATGCTGCGCTCCCCTCTGCTCATCCACTGCAGCCCTTTCCCTCACAGCAGTGAGATGCTGCTCCTCTTGCCCCCTGCCACTCCTCCCCCCTCCAGCCCTGTTCCTTCCCAGTGCAGCAAGATGAAGCGAATGGCCCCAGGTCCCCCCCGGCCTTCATCCCCTCATTGCCCCCCACCTTTCCAGCCAGCTCATAGTCCTGCAGGGACGCTGGGGGGATCCCGTTGCCCCCTGCTTCGCTCATGGTGTGTCTGAGCGGATCTGCGGAGTCCCGGCCCTCCCTCCTCCTCCTCCTCCTCTTCCTCCACCTCGGGCAGTGCCTCCTGCCGGGCTGCGCTCCGGCCCTGTTACCGCCCTACGCGGGATGAGGAAGAGGAGGTGCAGCCGGATCCCTGTCCCAGAGCGCCAATGGGGAGAAGACGCCGCTCACCCCCAGCTGAGCAGTCCCCAGCCCCACAGGGATGCTGCAACATCAGTGGGGGCTGCGGCTTGCAGGGTACGGGCTGCCCCTGCTCATCCCGAAGCCCACTCCGAGGGTGGGGGCACTCCAGCACTGCGGGCCCCCCCTTAGCCCCGAGGCGCAGAGGAAGCCAGCGGCGGCCGTTAGCAGGAAGCCACAGGCTGCGGCGAGGTGCTGCGCCTGCGTCTTGCACAAGATTAGTGCTGGGGCTCCTGTCCCCCCGCGGGACCCTCACACAGCCCCCAGCATCCTCCACGGACCTTTGGATCACCTTCATCTCACGCACAATCTGGGAAAAGGCCAAGCGTGGGAATAGGACAGGTCCCGCAGGGGTGGCTGGGCACGGTGCGTTACCCGAACATCTCTCTCCGCAAAGCCCCATCCGAGCCCACGCGTTAAGGCTGCTGGGGGCACGGCAGGCGGTGCCCATCAGCACCTCCGATTGATTTGCCCCAGGACCCCCAACCCATCTCCACAGCGGTCCTTCCGACCCCATACTGGGCCGATCCCAGCGCGAATCCATCGGCCCCGCCGGGATCAGACACCCCCGTTTGCGCCCCCGGAGCCGCGTCCCGCGCTGCTCCCCCAGCCGGGGGCGGGCACGGCGCGGGGGGTCCGATGGCAGAGATACGCCCGCAGCGGCACCGCCTCCAGCCGCAGCCAACCCTTCCTCGGCCCCTCGGGAAACGCCGAGAGATGGAACCTGTATTTCCAGTCCCGAAACTGCTCGGGCCGAGAGGGGAGGACGCAGAAGTTCCGTGCGCTGTGCTGCTGGGGGGCTGCCCGGAGCTGAGACACGCGGAGCTGCGCTGCAGGGCTCACCCAACATCCCCACACCGCCCGGCCGCAGCCTACAGCAGGCCGTGGATGGGACTGGATGGGGACAGGGAACGGGACTGCGTGCTGCAGGGCTGGGTGGAACCGGGCTCAGCGGGCCGCCTTTGGGGAGCACCACGCTCCTCTGGCAGCGCTGCTGTGAGCTGAGCCGGCCGCGTGCCGCCGGAGCTGCTGCTCTGAGCGTCCCAAGCAAGGAGCGAGAGCCCGGCTGAGCAGCACTGCGTGTGCTGTCGTTTTTCGTGAGACAAATGAGTTGAGGAGGTCGGCTGAGCCCTCTGCCTCTCGGGGGTACGGCCCTGTGTCTACCCCTGCTTCCTTGGCCTGAACAGAGGAGCCAGCCTGCCTTGCCACACCGCCACATGGGGCTGCACGTGAGGTCCTGAACTTGGGTCTCTGTTTCCCAGGTCTGGGGCCGTGTGCCAGCCCTGCTGCCAGCCCCGCAGCAGCACTGCAAATAGTTCTGGATGGCTGCTGAGAGCGACTGCCAGCACTGCTGCCATCTGCCTGGGCTTCCAAGGGCCTGGAGCTGCTCACCAGGGCACGGCCAGCTGCTGCAGGACCACTCTGTGAGCAGCTGCTGGGAGCAATGGGCCCAGCATCACTGGGATCAACGGGCATTGCAACACAGCAGGTTTCACAGCATTAAGCCTCCCTCCACCCCCAGCAGCCCCCAGCACAACTCCAGCAGCACACAGCAGGCTGAGCTCTGCTCACAGTGACACAACCCCCCCCAGTTCTCCACGCTTAGCATCACTGACACCAACGGAGTCGTTTCCTGACGGTGCAGTGTTACCCAGCCCAGCACCAAGGGTTTGGTCCTTACCGTAAACCCAATGCCCACGGTGGCAGAGAAGGAGCCTGGAATGAACTTGCCCTGGTCAAACTGGACCAGCAGAGACGTCTTCCCCACACCGCTGTCTCCAACCAGGATGGTCTGCGAGAGATCAACGAAGTGGCATCAGCACATCGGGACCGAGTGTGTCCCAGCCCTGGGGAGCAGCACACGGCCGAGGTGCCGGCTTTGGAGGAGGAAATGGGGAGGGGTTTCGGGGGTTGCAGCAAACGTAGCGGGGGCGGCAGGTTGCAGCCCGGCCCTGGCAGCGCCGCCGAGCAGCAGATCGCCCCCACGGGCTGCTTGCTGGGCGCTGCACCCAACCAGACGGCTCATCCCGCTGTGCCCCGCTTTGCCGTCCCCTTCGGTCCCACCGCCCGCCTGGGGAGGGACCCCGGCACCCTGAGTGTCTGCAATGCACGAACTCTGCCCCGGGCTGAGCTGAGCTCTGAACATGGAAGAGGAAATCTTGGTCTGCGCAGCCCTGCCGAGAAAGGAGGAATCTGGCAGAGCTGGACCGGGTCCAGAATGATTTAGTGAAGAGAGCTTCTCCCCTGGCTGCTGCACACAACAGCCGCTGTGTGTTGTTAAAGCACGGAGCCTTTCTGGGGCAGCGCTGTCCTCACGCTGCATTAACGCTGTGCCACCGCAACGCTCTCGTTGGCAGCGCTGCATTTGAAGCAACGTGACCGTCACACACAGAGCCCTTCTGCCCCCCGTCCCATCGTGCAAACCCCCAAGCTCTCCTGCAAGGGGCAGAGCTGTTGTTGGAGGCTGTGCAGGTGGCAGAGCGGAGCACTGCCATTGCCTCCCGAGCTGCTGCTCTGTGTCCCAGGCAGCCCCTGCTCCCTCCAGCCCTGACCTTTCCCTTCTGTTCACTGCCTGCCCACATTCCTCCAAATCCCAGGCCTGAGGGAGACCAGCAGTGTGAACACAAACGCCTCCCACCCTTCTCTGCCAGACCTGGGTGTTGCTTGCAAAGCCGTGCATGCAGACATTCCCATCCTTTCAGGAAACCGAGGCACTCTGAGCAATTTCCCAGGGACACGAGGAAAAATAAACACTCTGCTCACAGACTTCTTGCTCAGAAGTGGATTTGGCCCCATCCTTTGGGATGTGGGAGTTCCCATGGCTGCAGCCATGCCTCCGCCATGCTCCATGCTCCATGTTTGTCCCTACCAGACAAACTTGCCCTACAGCTCCACTCCATCCTGGCTCAGCTCCTCATCCCTGCTCTGCATAAGCCCCCAGAGGAGCAGCATCCCACCCCAGGCTCACTTCCCCCCCC
>NW_024884978.1:4895727-4943978 GCF_019232065.1 Centrocercus urophasianus | reverse complement strand
CCTGGAGATAACAAATGGAAATACGTCTGGGGAGTTCAGTGCCACGGTGAGCCCAACTGCGGCGGAGCTCCGTATCCCCCTGCCTTGGCAGTGCCTCAGAGCAGTTCTCCTGCACCCAGCACAGAGCCAGGCCTTTTTTGTTTTCAGCCAAATGATTCTTTGGATCTGAAATAAAATTGCCCACAAAAACCCTCTGGGGACCAAAACCCATATATAATTCCGGGCTGAGGGAGCTCTCACCATTCCCTGCGTGGGCAGAAGGAACTCCACCTCCCGTGGCCCCACAGCTGCTCAGCTGCTCCACCACTGTCCTTGCAGAGAAATGAGCACAACGTGCCGCGGACTGACAGCGCTGCTGCCAGCTCTGCCACCCCACGGCTCCCATTGGGGGCTAATGCAGACAAACAGCCCTGCTCCAAAATCCCTGCTGGGTTGGTGTGGGCTGCAGAGACACGGCAGAGCAATGGTGAGAGTGAGCCCAAGCAGTGAATGCACAACGACTTCCTCTGCCTGTGCTGGCAGTAACTGAGCAAAGAAGATATTCTGGGTTAAAGAGCCTGCAGAAGAGAGGTCTTACACGGCTGTCAAGGCAGCTTAGAGAGGAGCAGCTCCAGAGCCAGCCGGGTGGTATGAGATGGGGAGGAGCAAATGCGTGGCTTTAGATTGCTTTTTCGGTTCAGTTCGGAGCTCAAGCATGCAGCAGCTGGACCCGAGCTCAAACTGCAACGGATGGGAGCACAGCAAGGAGTGACCCCAGCCTGCTGAGAGAGCATAGGGAGGGGACGGAACTTTTTGTGGCCCATTCCCTGCTCCATATACAGGATGCAGGCAGCTCCTCGGGGCAGCTGGGTGCTGCCTCAAGCCTGTGCTGTGCAGGGAGCTGCAGCCCACCTTGCCCAGATGGTGCCGCACCACATCTGTGCCCTCTTGGCGTGGGCTTGGCCCACAGCCCAGGACCCTCTGCCAGCTGCAGCTGAGGCAGCGTCTCAGTCCTGAGATGTGAGCTGTAGGGCTGCACATCAGAACAAAGCTGCTCTGGAGCATCTGGCTTCCAACCCCCCTCTAGCACCATGGATCACATCTCGCCCCCCGTTTCTTGTTCCATCTGAGCACCCCATGGAAAGCAGAAGAATTTGGCAATGGGTCAAATCACCCAAATGCAGAATCGGTCATTTTGTGAATAGTAAAAGTTTTCTGGAACAGCCCAGAACAAACTTCTGTTACCCCTGTTCTGATTTCTTCTTGGTCTGTTTCCTCCCCAGACCTAGGGTTGGCCACCAACCAGAAATCAGTTAACCTTTGTTTCTAGAATGATCTCTCCCAGGGTTTTTCAGCATGCTTGAAATGTGATTCCTTGGTCGGAAACCGTATCTGTTGAGATATTTGCTGCCTCACGTCCCAGGAGCAAGAGGAGAGTTGCTTCTGCATGACAAGCAATCCAGGCAGCAGTGACAGCAAAATCCCAAGGGAAATGACAGACAGTGTGGAGCTGGATGGTAACTTGCCCAGGCAGCTACCCCGCCTGGAAATTCATTTCCAACAGTGTTGATTCTTAACTGCAGCAGCTCCATGCTGAAGAGAAGAGAGTTAAGAGGTTGCAAAGAATCGGAGTTTCTTGAGTCATCCCTGGAGGCACATCCTATGTTCTCAGTGCACAACAGAACTGAGCGTGGTGGTAATTGATATTTTCCTGCTAATCAACGGCTGGGCACACTGCCCCGAGTAAAGCAGGATGTAAAATAGGCAGATTTGAGGTGAGAATTCGACTGAGCTGCCCCCTTTCCCCAGCTCTCTGGAGGTGCCTGCGTCTGCACAGTCACACTTGGGGCTGCAGAGAAGCAGTGTGAGGACAGACAGAAAGAGATGCGTGGATCCGGCAGAGATCAGCATCTGCCACATCTCCTGGAGCTGCAGGGCAGTGCCAGCGCGGGGAGAGGATGCTGTGCTCCAGCAAAGCCTTCCGCGGACCCTGAGGCACACCCAGGCTTTGCAGGGACAGCAACAACTCCAGTCATCCTCTGTGCAACGTGGAGTTATGAAACGATCCCGGGGACTCCGCAGAAAACAACGATTTTAAAGGAAGAGGGAGAGGAGCGGACATCCCCGGCTCCCCGCTGTTCCGTGGCGGGGAAGTCCCATCTCCTTACCGCGGCCCCGGCGGGGAGCCCCGGGGTGCAGCTCTCTCCGAGCAGCGCACAGCAGCGCGAGCAGCCGGACTGCGCTGCGGGCCGTGCCGCTGGGCTGGCCCCTTTCCAGCGCTCCCTCTCGTTCCTCTTTGCAAGAACGCTGCCGAGCCTGCAGCCCCTCCCCACCGCCACCCCACGTCGGGACCGAGCCCCCCCGGCGGCACGGGGCGGCGGATGGACCCCGCGGGGGAAAGAGGAGCGAGGGGGAGAAGCGGAGTGGAGTTTGCCGGAGAAGTTGAAACGGTCGCCCGCCCCGGCGGTGACCCTCGCACTTCCCCAGCGTTCCCCCCCCGCACTCGGCGGCTCCCCCGCCCTCCGAGCGCGCGGCCCTACCTTGTGCAGCAGGGCCTCGTTGTAGCCGGCGCCCGCCGAGCCTGCGGCGCGGGGCTCCATGGCCGGGACTCATGGGCCGGCCGCGGCCGCGGGGGGGCGGGCGGGTCCGGGACGCGCCGCTCCCTGCAGCACCGCGGACAGCGGCAGCGCCGCCTCCAGCACCGCGGGCAGCGCCCGGATCCGACCCGCGCCGCGCGGCTCTGCGCTCCGCGCTCCGGCGCCGCCCCTTCGGGCTGCGCTCAGCTCCGTCCCGCTCAGCACGGCTCGGCTCGGCTCGGCTCGGCTCTCTGCGGCCGCTCCCTGGAGCAGCTCCCGGCTCCTCGCCGCTGCCGTGTCCGCCCTGCCCGCGGCCCTCCCCGGTCCCGGGGTTGGGGAGGAGGCGGTCCGGCCCGGGAGCCGGGAAGGCCGCGGGATCGCCCCTCGGCTCGGGCAGCTCCCGCACGACCGCCGGTCCCTCTCTCGTCCTCCCACCTCCGCCGGCGGTTAAATTGCGCCCTGCCCCGCACAGCCCGGGGCTCCCAGCCCGAGGGCGCGGCCGTCTCTCGCCCTCATACCGGGAAACGCTGCTCTCGTTCACCGCCCCCTCCGCGGGAGCTGCCCGAGGGGATGGCAGAGATGCTTCCTGCTGCTCCGACCAACCACTGAGCTGAGAGAACGAGGCCAGGTCCGCTGTGCTGATTGAGCCGTGCTTCGCGCTCAGCTCATCCTCACTCGGTTAGGGAGACCCGAACCGCACAGGGCTTCTCCATCTGACACCTCTCCAGCCATCAACCCACGCCGCCATCGGGCAGAGCACAGCTGCAGGGTCATCGGGGCGGTGGTTGGTGCTGGGCAGACTATTTCAGCTTCTTGGCAACCCCAGGGCTATCTGGTGCCCAGCTGTCCCAGCAGCTTCCCTTTGCAAACACACTGCATTCAGAGAGCAGAGGTAGGAATTTGTTAGGAGAAAAAAAAAAAAAAGAAAAAAAAAAAAAAAAAAAAAAAAAAAAAAAAAAAAAAAAAAAAAAACCAAAAAAGCCACACCCCAAAAATAACACAAATCGTGTTGAGAAACAAGAGGGATCTGTACCTAAACCTGGAGGTGAAAGTAAATAGCTAATTGAGATCCTCTTACCAACAACTCTCTTTAGAACAATCTGGTGCTTTTGATTAGACTGGAAACAAACAAACCTCTGCTGGGAAACTTATTTAAGTTGTGCTGTCCCTGTCCCCACCTTCCGGATCAGCAGACAGCCCCCAGCCGGAGGAGCAGACCGTGTTTCCAAGAGCCATCTGCACCCATTCAATTGCTGGTTTACTGTCTGTGCCTGACATTGCTAATTATATCTACCCATTAATTCCTCTGACAGCAGAGATGGTTCTGCCAGGTCGGAGGATCAGCCTTGGCAACAAAGCTAGAAAAAGAAGAAAATCAACCCAGCGTGCCAGGGGTTTGGGGCTGGCCAAGGCCAGGAACTTGTCCCAACAAAGATGCGTGAAGCCCCCAGAATGGCACCAGGTCTGAAGCTGCAGTCCTGCTCACTTCAGGGTGGGGGTTCCTGGCACATCTCTGCTGCAGGAAGGGCTTGCAGGACGTTCTCTGGCTGCTCTCCATTCCAGCAATATTTGTTCTCATTTCCTGAGTCATGAAGGAGAGCAGTGAGGAGCGAGGAGCCGGCGGGAGGCATGGCCCCGGGCTCTGCTGTCCCACATGGGCACTGCTGGGGATGTGCTCAGCCCTGCAGGGCTGACAGTGCAGGGGAGAAAAGCTTTCCTCCTTCATTGTGCTACTGCCAAACGTGGTGCTGCTCTACCAGGCAGAGCGGATCGCTGGCAGAAGGGAGGCAGGAGCAGTGAGAAGCACACAGCTCTCCAGCAGCACGGGTGGGCGCTGCTCCAAAGGCTGTGTGACACTTTATGGCTGCTGAGGACCTGACCTGTTACAGATAAGTGATGTCAGCAGCTTAATTGGAGCTCGGCAGCCTGACACCCGGAGCACCCCCTGTCCTTTACACAAGGACTGCCTTTCCCCACCTCAGAAGATAACATAAAATAGAACTCCAACCTTTCCAGCCCCTCACAGACCTGAGCAGAGGCTCCTGGTGGCCGCAGAGCACTTTATGGCCCCGTGTGGGTGCTGAGCAGCTGGAATCAGTGCAGGTCAGTGAAATGAGAGGAGATGGACTGCAAATGACAGGAGCGATGTCAAGTGAGCCTGCCTATTGCCCGGCCTTGCTTGTTGGCAGGCCATACCTCTGATCATCTACGTGTCTATTTGCCCTTGGAAGGTTCTGGAAGGTTCTGGGCACTGTAAGGTCCATGTCCTGCTGCTCTGTCTCCCTTTCCCACTCCCACTCATTCTCTGCTGCCCAACCCCATTAATTGTCTCTCTGTCCACTGAGCTGCTTGTGCAATGCCGTGTGAGCCCTGCTGAAGCTGTTCCTTCTCCTAAAACAGGAAAAACCAGATCTTTTCCACGCTGCATCTGTTAAGTTTTGCTTCCTGAATTTCGCTGCAATAACAAGTCCCTGGTTTACAGCCTTTCTGGCTAAGTCAGCCCGAGGCACGGCCCACAGCAAGGCCTTCATTGCAATGCTGCCCGCAAGGATCTCTCTTTTGCTAGCTTTTCTAAATCAGCACATCTGAGGATGATTTGGGTTTATCTGGGGTATCAGAGATGGCAGCGGAACAGAGCGATCAGATGCTGTGTGCTCCATCAGCCAACGGAGCCGTGTTAGCTACAGCAACATTCAGCCTTATCTCAGCAGGACAATTCCACCTAAGTGTGCAAAGCAGAACATGAAAGTGCTGTCTGGAAAGTGCAGATTGTTTTTCAAAGCCACCAGATGGAATAAGAGAATCTGGGGTTAGGAAATGCCACTGAAGCCAAGAGCAGAGGAGGGTCTGACACAGTCGAGGTGCTGCTGTGAGGTATGCAGCAATGGGAGCTGTTGGTTCAGGGCTCCCGGGAGCTCTCACACAATCGTGCATCAGCTGAGTCAATTTCTGCCCATCCCAGCAGTGCTTGCAGTCTTCTTGCTAAGGCCACTGCCAGGGCAGAACCCACCGCACATCTCAGAGGTGTCCGACTGCATCAGCCTTGTCCCACGGCCACAGAGCAGCGGCTGCAGGAGGGCCCTATGGCCAGCTCTGCTCCAGCTCCAAACGTGGCCAAGAGGAACGCACTGCTTTGTGCCTGTCAGGATGCATCACTGGGCACCGAGCAGCGCTTCAGCAGCACTGCTTCTCTGAGGCAGCATCCCTGCCCTGAGCTGCTCTGCTCCTCACTGCTCAGTGCAGGACTCCGGCTCTTCTCTGACCGCATCCGTCCCAGAAACAGAACCTGAAACAGAAAATGAAGGGGAAGCAATACTTCTTATCTGATGAGAACAGCAAGGATGTGCTTGGAAAATTGCTCCCATGATCTCTAGAAAAGCAGCTTTCGGAAGAAACGCTTCTGACTGCTTTCAGGTCACTGAGCTGCCCTGGGAATTCTCCATCAGCAAATGCCTTTGTAGGCACTCACCCTGTGCTGTGTTCCATGCAGAGCCGCTGCCTCTGAGCCTGTGCCACACCAGCAACACGTGCAGCCTCTGTGCCCCTCCGCGTGCAGACACAGAGCAGTGCAGGCTCACTTGTTCACCACCTTTCCTGCCCGGTGGTTTCTGGTCAGCTGATGCCTTTGTTTGGTTTATGAAGAACTCGGGCATTCCCCACACCTCAGTGTCGCAATATTTCAGCATCTCTTGCATGCAGCCAGCAGTGCCATTGCCCTACTTGTGTTGGGGCTTGCTCCTGTATTGGTGCTTCTGCATGTGCTTGTGTTCATCCTGGTGTCTGAGCTTCTCCAATTCTCCGGTTCAGGGGAATGAAAAGAGAGGCAGAGCTCCCTCTTACAGCATGGAAGGCCTTGCCCTGTCTCTTCAGTCCATCTCCACGAGGTCTCTCTGTGAGAAATTAGAAATGTGAGACATTTGCCATGTGTTGGTGTTCACAGCAGTGCTGTGTGCTGCCCCTGCAGCAGCGATGTGGGTGAGGTCCCCCCGTGCCACCCCGCTGTGCTCTGTGGGCTCTGCATCCTCACACCCCAGTCAGGCTCAGGGAAGGCTGCACTTTGCTGCCTCCCCTCCCTGCTGACCCCGAGCACAAGGCCTCAATGCCTCCAGGTGGGTCAGTTTGAAAAACTCGGAGGCTCGTTTCCCACAGCAGACAAATCCCCGGCCCCTGGCTGAAGCTCTCCCAGACAAAAATAACCCAACCAGAGCCGTGTGCTGTAACTCAGTTTGAACAAGGAAGCCGCAGACAAGCAGAGCTGCGCGCCATCTCAGCATCCTCTCAGTCCCGCTGCAGCACAGCGCACACCGTGCTCCTGGCTGGTGCCAGCGGGGTGGAGCAGGAGGATGGGGGTACGGACAGGATGGGGCTGGCTCCTTCTCCCAGGTGAGGATGGGCAGAGCTGAGGGGCCGGGGCTGCTGCTCCCACAGGTGTGGGTTCCCTTTGGGCGTCAGCCCCGGGGCGGCCGCTCGGCCCTGTGGGGATAAGCAGGCAGCCAGGGCCCCCAAGAGGTGCCGGTTCCTCTCTGCTGTGCAGGAGCACCTCGGGGGAAGGCGGCCCGCACACTGATGTGCTGTTTCTCTCCCTTGGTGCTGTGGGGATTCTCTGCAGTTTGCCAGGCTCTGGTTGTCTCCAGGGAGGTGAGCGGCCGGGAGGGCGAGACGCTTTCCCTGCGCTGTTGGTACGCGAGGGGCTACGAGGGCTACAACAAGTACTGGTGCCGCGGGGCCGCGCGGGGCTCCTGCCACAAAGTGGTGGAGACTGCGGGGCGAGAAGTGCCGCGCCAGGACGGCCGCGTCTCCATCACGGACAACCACGTCTTCTGCGTGGTGCTGCTCACCGTGGAGGAGCTCTGCATGGAGGACGCTGGGAGCTACTGGTGCGGGGTGGAGCGGGCAGGCAGGGACATCATGGAGCCGGTCACCGTGAGGGTGAGACCAGGTGAGCGCTGGCATCGAGTTGGCTCGTGTTTGTGCTGGGCAGAGGGCGGGGGGCCGCTGGGTCGCGCCAGGAAGGAACGGTGATGTGGGGAACAGCCCCTCAGCCCTGCTGCAGTTACAGCAGTTGGCACCCGGTGTAAAGCAGCAGCAGGGTTGGCAGGAGATGGGTTGGTGCTCACAGATGGATGCGGAGCGCTGGAGACCCGTGCAGGGTTTGCAGCACCGTGGCTGCCTGGGCTCCAGCATGGACTGCACGCAGGAAGGACGGAAATCCGCTGCCTAAAATCGGCAGCGAGAGCCTGCGGCTGAGCCACAGTGCTGCAGCCAGAGAGCCTGCAGGGCCTCTGAAAATGAAAGCAGGGCTGTGACACAACGTCTGAGTTTGTAGCTGAGGAAAAGGGGCAGATCCAACTCCTCCAGCTTTGGGAAAGCTCCGTTTCACGGCTGTCAGATTGATGCTGGGAATGGCATCCCACAGGGATGTGGGCAGGGTAGGGGTAAGCACTCACCTCCTGCCAGCTGAGGTGTAGGGGCTTGAGCTCCCCTCCAGGGCACAACTCCCACCAAGGCCGTCCCTGATACAGCCATACCCACAGCTCCCAGCCCTGAGCCCTGGCTCTCCAACACCACAACGGAGTTCCCCCACACTACGAACATCTCTGCTGCAGGGTGAGTCCATGGCAGGGAGGGTGGTGGGGTCACAGTGATTGGGCTCCACATTCCCAGCATGGTGGGTCATGGACACACGATGCAGCCCATGTGCTCTGGGGCAAAGCAGCAGCAGGGACTGAAGCGTGATCTCAGGCTGCTTGCCCTGCTTTGTGGTCCATCCCACAGTGCGGGGCTGCAGAAGGAAAACACCAGCCTTCAGAAGGGTCAGGAACAGCCCCCCTCCTCTCCTCCCAACCTCTCCAGGCCAGCCCTGCAGGTCCTGCTGCCCACAGTGTTGCTGCTGCTCCTCCTGGCTGTGGCTGGCTCTGCTGGGCTCATCCACGCCCTGCGGAGGAGGAGAAGTAAGGAAGGTAAAGGCACTGGAGCACGACTAGGATTCCCTGTCCAGAGGGGACAAGGCACGATCCCAGCCTTACCTCCCTGAGGAATGTGAGCTTTGATGGTCCCTTCTCCCTGACTCCAGTCCTACAGAAACCCCTGGGGTTGGTGGGAAGCTCCCAGCTGCGCTCACCGGCAGTGCAGGCACAGCAGCACCATCAGGTAAGTGCACAACTGCCCCATGGAGCCACAGCCCTCCAAACGTCCCCTGTAGCTCCAGGCCGCTGCGGCTGCACAGGGGCAGGGCTGAAAGCAGTGGGGACACGAGTGGGGCCGTGACCCACACTGCAGCCCGGTGCTGGACAGGCTGCTGGGGACACCCCACCGCCTCGCACCAAAGGCCTCGCAGCCCCCAAACAGCCGGGAGATACCGCAGAGCTGAACAGCATCTACGACAATGAGCTGCACCTCAGGAAGGTGAGAGCCCGGCCCAGGCAGTGCTGATGCTGCAGGGAGGTTTGTGCAGCACGGGCAGGGGCCACGCAGGTCGGCAACCCCCAGGGCACCCGCACTGACAGCAGTGACACAGAGGAGCAGCGCAGTGAGCTGGGGGACGACGGAGTCTACGTCAACAGCTGATGCTCGAGAGGATTCCCTGCAGTCCTTATGGGACGTCGCTTGTGGGCGTCGCTTCAGGCTTTGCTCTGAGCGGGGCAGGGAGCAGCAGCCCCCTCCCCGTGTCCTCGCTGCAGTCTCAGCAGTGTGACGGCCTCTGCCATGGGGCTCTGGCCCTGCTCCAGCCCAGCTTCCCTCCTCTGCTTTGCTGCTGTGGATTGAGCGGTGCCCCCAGGATGGGAGGAACCCAGATCCCCATTCCTTTGTATGCTGATGCACGGGGCATCCTCCTGGCTTGGCAGCACGTGGGTTGCTTTAGATGTATGTAAACAGCAATAAAAAAACACCCTACAGGACTCAGTGCAGAGAGATGAAGATCCTGAAGTGAAACAAGGGCACACGGCTGGTGCTGGGGCTGTCAGTGAGTGGACAGGGTGAGCAGGGAGAGGGGAGTGGAAACAGCACGGGGATCAAGGAAAACCAGAGGTGAATGGGGATGGGGCAGCAGCTGAGGCTTCACTGCCCAGGATTCCCCATGAGTTTTATCAGCAAAAACATGCTAGCAGTCATCGGCCATGTCTTGAACTTAGAACATGCTGCTGTGTGCACTGACCTGCGGCCAGAAGGGTGGAAGCTGCTCACAGCCAAACTGCCCCAGGTCCCTGGGAACGGGGCTACGAGGAACAAAATGCAGAGCTTCCTCTTTCTGTGCCAGGGAAGGGCATGGGAGAGCGTGGGGCAAACGGGCAGGGTGGGAAGGAGCTGCCCTGAGGTCTTTTCAAGGGGCACTGAGGAAGAAAGGCACTGGAAGGACACAGCCGTGCTTTGTGCAGACTGTTTGGGTTCTGAAATTTTGCTGGAAACATTTAGAGAGAAAAACAATGTCACCCAGAAAACACATTTGTGCCAAAAAAGGCACCTTTCTGGGGAAGCAAGGCACTTCTGCTTGATGCACCAAACAAAGGCAGCCGCCCTCGCTGTGCCAGCAGTGGGGATCTGCGCTGGGGGTTTGCACTGAGTTGGGGCTGGGGGTGGCAAAAGCCCCTCTGCTGGGCCCCCGAATCCCTCTGGGCTGCTGGGATGGGCGCCACGGCTGGGAAAGCTCTCTGCATTATGGTGCTTTGCTGGAAACTGGTGGTGGTTCCAGAGAAGGGTCATGAGATCAGAGTGACTCACGGATAGGAGGAAGGAAGCAAATGCCTTTAAAAAAGACATACGGGGTCTCAAGCAAACATTGCCCAGGGAAACAGGCTTGGGAACCTCCTGGGCACACAGCAGCCTGCTCCGTCCGCCAGGAGCTCTGTGAATCACCTTGGGGAAAGGTCCATGTCAGGAGGGAGAAGCTGAAAAATGAGGATTATTCTGGTTTGGATGATTTTCCCAGGTAAGTGTGGGTCATGTTTGGGTCAGGGGAGGCAGAGGGGTGCAGCCGTGCAGCCAGGGGTGCCCACCACGCTGTGGGGCACAGCTCTGTTGCCGCCATCCTCCCCTGGCAGCTGCAGCACCCGGACAACTCCAGCCTGCGCTACCCCTTGTATTGCTGCTACAAGAGGCTTCTTCTGGCTTGCCACCATGCTCACTGGGGGCTCTGTTCTTAAGGCTGGGGACATCCCTCAGCGCTGGCTGAGCTCACCGCCCCTCTCCTGTCCCCTGCAGGTGTCTGGGCGGTCTCAGGTCCCTCGCAGGTGACGGCCAGCCAGGGCAGCTCGCTGTCGGTGTCCTGCAGCTATCGGCTGGGCAGCAAGCTCCACTCCAAGGTCTGGTGCAAACCATACTTTTTCAAGATCTTCTGCTCCTACATGGCCCAAACCAATGGCTCAGAGGCGGCGATGACACAGGGCAGGGTGTCCATCAGGGACAACCACACGGCTCTTGTATTCACGGTGACGATGAGAGATGTGATGCCGGAGGATGCAGGCTGGTACTACTGCGGGGCGGTGAAGTCCCTGTGGCACATCACAGGCAATCGGTGGCACAAAACCGAGGTGCTCGTGTCTGAGGGTAAGGCAGAGGGTGCCCGGGGCTGGTGCTGGAGGAGGCAGAGGGAGGATGGAAAGCACTGCACAGAGCAGAACTCTCCCTCCCTCCTTGGTAATGTCTCTGCTCCTCTGAGCCCACCCTTAAGGTTTCCAGTTCTCTCCAGCAGACACTCTTTTTCTCTGGCTCCTGGGTGTGCCTGCACCACATCACAGCAGTGATGCTCTTCTCTTGCATAACGTTTCTCCAAGTAAAACATAAACATCCTATTTCAGAGCATTGTGCCATCAGTTCTTCCACTGTGGTTTTTTTCTGCAGCTCTCAGCACTTTCCTTACGCCCACAGGGATGGAGCTGACCCCGAGCAGCAGTGCTGTGCTGGGTGCTGGGCCGGCACAGGGTGATGCCCACAGCCCTACAGGGGCCACGGACCCCCTCCATCTCCTCCAAGGTCCCTGGATGGTGACCCAGGGATGGGCTGTGGGGATCCTGCATTGACTCTCTGCCTTCTCTGCACTCGTTTCAGCCACAGCCGAGGCCGGCGATGTGCACCCGCTGCCAAAGGCAGAGCCATCCCCCACTGGCTGCGAGGAGCCTCCAGCACTGTGAGTTGGGGCTCGGGGTCACACTGGCTGCGGCCACTCCCAGGGCATCCCGCAGGGTGAGCGGGTGGAGGCTGGGCACGGGGATGCTGCAGCCCGCATCTTCCTTGCCCAGACCTGGTACAAGCTCTGTTGTTGTCTCGCTTCTCCTCCCCAGGTCCCAGCTCGACATCACCCTCCTGCTGCTCGTCCTCGGTGTGAAGGTGCCTGCGATCCTGGCCCTGCTGTGCGGGGCCGTGTGGCTGAGGAGGTGGCACAGGAGCTGCAGCCCGTGGGAAAACCTGCAGCAATCTGAGAAGTCCAGCAGCACTGCGGCACCGGGCAGCTCGGCCCCCCAGCAGCCTGACCCCCCGGCAGCACCACAGCGTCCTTCTGGTCCCCTTCCCCACACCCTGCCAGGGCTGAGCCACTGCAGCTGCTCAGCATCAGGAAGCTCTCCCCATGCAAAGCCTCAGCCCCTCCTGATGCCCCCCAAGTTGCACGAGGGAAGGATTTCTGTGCAGAGATCTCGTGTCTGCTGAGCTTGAGGTGCCACCAAAAACCAATTTTGAAACAAAGCCTGGGTATCCTGCAGGTGTCTGTCTGTCTGTCTATCTCCAGCACTGGCTGGGGCTCCAGGGGCTGCTGACACAAACGTGTGGGGCTGTGCTGCTGTGCGGGGAGCCTCAGCTGGGGGGGCATGGTGTCACATGGGAGCCGTGCACTGCAGCCTGACTGAGCTGCCCACAATTTCAGTCCTGCCCCATGCAGCCACGCACCCACAACTGGCTGAGTTGCGTCTTTCCATGGCAGGACTGCCCATCCTGAGCCCAGGGCTCACAGCACACCTGGCTGCAGCGCTGCCTCCTCCCCTCGCTGCACTCCATCCATGGCTCTGCACCCATCCGCTGCTGAGCTCCACCAGGGATCGCACTCCTTCCCATGTTCTGTGCTTGGCGGCAGCAGAAGCAGTGCTGCCATTCACATGGGGCCCCTCAGTGCACATTGAGTCCTCTGTCAGGACATTTTTTGTGTCACAGAAGATAACTTGCCCAAACGGAGCTGGGGGAACCCCATCAGCCTGATGGAACCCCACTGCATGGGCATGCTGAGCCCAACCTGTCCTCCAGGGCAACGGCAAGGTGCATGAGGGACTGCGGGGGATGAGGTCTGGGGATGGGTAGAGGCCTGGAGACACACAACTGAGGAAGAGGATTGTGATGGGTGAGGGTGATGTTGGGGTGGAAGCTGGGCAGCGAGGCTCAGGGGGTGGGAACTGAGCGCTGCTGGTGACAGAGGGATGAAGGAAATGAACTGAGAGCAGAGGAAACCAGAACTGCACATTGCAGTCCGACTTCTGCAAGTGCCTGGCCGTGAATCAAGCAGAAAGGGGAAGGCACAGCCCTGAAGGACAGGCACAGAGCACGATCTGCACGAGGGCTGCGCGGGGCAGAAGTGCAGCCGGTGCGGCCATGCGGCTGCTGCCGCTGCTCTGCTGCGCGGCTCTGTGCCTCCCCGGTCGTGCGGTTACCCGGCCGGTGCGGGGACCCGGCACCGTGGTGGGGTACATCGGGGGGTCCCTCTCGGTGTCCTGCTTCTACCAGGAGAGGTACGAGAAGTACCCGAAATACTGGTGCTACCCTGGGACGATTAAGAGCTGCTCGTATAACACCCACCTCGTCATCACGTCGGAGCAGCAGCCCTGGGCTCAGTGGGGCCGAAGCTCCATCTGGGACAACCGCACGGCGCGGGTGTTCACTGTGACCGTGAGGGACCTGACTGCGGGGGATGCGGGCGCCTACCGCTGCGGGGTGCGAACACACCTATGGCAGATGGATGTCGCCGATGAGGTGCGGGTCATCGTGTTGCCAGGTCAGTACCTGTGGGTCTGACGTTCCCCCCGTGCCCAAGGAGAAGTGCCAGGAGCAGGGCTGTGTGATGCAGCTGCCGGGAGGAGGTGGGCACCCAACAAGGAGCTGCCCTGGGATGCGTCACCAGGCTGTGCAGGCTGCCACCATGATAGGGGTCTCGGTACAGCCACTTTTTCTGCCCCTCCTTCAGCTACCCCCCTCTCTGCAGGGCATCACCCTGCTCTCATGCTCCATTTTCACTCTGCTCTGATCCCACTGGCTCTCCCTGTGCTCCCCTGGCCCACGTGTTGTGCCACCCTGGAGTCCCTCATTCCCGCCCCATTTCCCACCGAGGAGCACCAGACCCCCGGATCAGGGCCATGCAGTACCACTGCTGGGGTGTGTGTGTGTGCTGGGGGGACTGGGACTGCTGGGCCCCGCTGCAGCTCTGGGGAGGGGGCTTAGAGCCTCAGCTCTGGGGCTGTGTGCTCTGTGCAGAGGGGACTCTGTGTCCCTGGGGTGACTCTGAGTGCACCACCTCCAACTCTCCCAGCCTGCAGCATTTCCCATGGAGGCAGGCAGATGTGCTGAGCGCTTCCTATTCTTTCACAGGTCCTACCTCAGCATCACCCTCCACATCAGCCATTACCCCTGGCCCCATTTCGGGCCCCACATGTACGCCTTCCCAGCAGGAAACTGCAGAGCAGACCACACACCCCTCTTCCTCTGGAGACCTCAGTGAAGGGCAGTGAGTACCACTCGTGGTCCACACTCAGGCTTAGACCTCCTGCCTTTGCCTTCAGAAGGCAGCCTTGTGTCCTGTCAGAAGCTGCTCAGTGCAGACAGCAATGTGGGACCTGGCAGAGACACACCTGCCTGCTGGTGTTGAGCAGCAGGAGGAAGCAACAGGTCATGGCTGTGTGAGAAGAGAGCTTGAGCTGCACCACTGATCCCATTTCCTTCCTCATATCTCGAAGGGGTGTTTGCTTATGGGAAGCCGCTTGTGCGCTGAGCTGGGTGCTGTTCTGCTTTGCAGTCACACATGGCCTCGCAGGGGCTGCTCAAGGGGCAGCAGCAGAGCTTCCCTTTTCCTCCGTCTCTCAGAGGTGATGCAAGATGTGGGGAAGGCTGAGGTTCCCATCAGTATGGGTGATCTCCTTCTCTAAACCCATCCCCTCGACACAGTGACTGTGCCTTTGCTGGCAGCAAAGCAGGTCACCAAACAATGCATCCAAACCGGAGCAGAACAATAGAGAGGCAGTGGCAATAAGTGGTTCTTAAAACACTGGAGGTGCTGCAGCTCTCAGAACGGTGTCCCATTTGCTGCTGCTCCTTGCAGGCCGAGGACCACCTGCCTGCTTCCCTTGCTCTCCAGGCAAGCCCTTTGCCCACAGCCATGACCAAGCCGAGCAAAGAGAGCAAAGTGAGCAGGAGCAGCTGCCCACATGCCTGCTCTGCAGTGGTTGCTGCTGGCTTTGCTGCTGAGCAGAGTGAGAGAACAGAAACTCTTTCCTCTTGCAGGTTGGACGTAGTCATGGGCATCCTCATCCCATGCATCGCGGTGGTTCTGTTTTTCCTCACACTTGCTGCTACCGTTTTGGTAATTCTGTCCTGGAAGAGGAAGAAGGGTGAGCGAAGCTGTCACCAGTGCCTTTTTCTGTCTAGATTTGGTGTGAATTTTGGTGCCAGCACAGGGAGGGGCAGAGGGCCGCCAGCTTTCTGCTGGATCTGCGTTTGTTGCAGAGCTGCTTCGGGCCAGGCGCCCCGGGTCCCTTCCTGCTCTGCAGTGAGGCTGGCTGCAGCAGCGCAGGGTTTCACACGCTGCTGTTCCTCTGCTTTCCCTTTTGTCTGACCATGACTGCATCTCACACAGCCCTCGCAGGAGCACCCATCGAGATGGGCAGCACTCGTGGCACAGCTGACGCGGTAAGGCGAACAGCACGGGCCTGGGGAGCTGTGCGGGAAGGGGGAAGCGCTGCACTCTGTGCTCCTGCCTCCATCCCAGCACTGATCACTGAGGGCAGTGGGATGGGAGGTGCTGGAAGTGCACCCCGACTCTTCTCGGTTGGTTGCAGGAGGTGCTGCAGTACGCGGATATCAGCCACGTGGGCACGGAGCAGAGCCATCCGTACAGCAACGTCAGGGCTGCCCCTGCATCCCCACAGGCAGCCACTGAATATTCCGAGGTCAAGAAGCCGTGGCAGGTGGGAAAGCTCAAGAAAGCAGCAGGAAGAAATCTCGCTTGGGGGCTGTAATGGGGGGAGCTGGTGCGGGGCAGGGCTGGGTCGGATGGGCGGGTAATAGTGGTGGATAATTGCCACAGATAATGAGGCTGCCCTCCTGCTCTCTGGTCCTGCAGCTGCAGTGGGCGCTTGAAAGGGATGGAAGAGGCTCTGGCAGATGGATGTTCCTTGGAGAAACCACGCCAATCGTTTTTTATGTTTTTTCCCTCTTTCCCAGGATTTAAAAGGGAGTACAGAGAGCCTTTATGTACAGGTGTGCAAAATCCCTCCCGAGGAGCAGGAACAGCTCTATGCCAACATGGCTCCCAGGCAGCAGAGTGCAGCACAGTGAGGATGGGGAGCCAGCACTGCTGTCTGCTGGGAGCTGCTTGGGACACTGAGACCCACTCGGGGGCGTCAGGACAGTGTGTGGGGCAGCCAGGAACCGGCTGCATGTCAGAGCTGCTGCTTTCCTAGGCTGCGCTGCTTCTTTGGTACCAAGACAGGCGGAGGTTGAGCAAGAGGCGACAACGTCACTCCCTGCGTTCAGAGACCTCGTGCCCCACGTGGCAACCGTGCTGGGAGCAGAAAATGGTCCCTGCACTTGTGCGGCCCCTGCTGGGAGGGCGGCCGGCAGCGATGCTCCCATTCGTCCCGCACGGCCGCTGGGAAACAGCCGCTCACATCCCCGCGCTCCCCAGGGCGGCTCCGTGCCCCAAGGCCCCGCTGGGAGCGCACCCTGACGGGCCGCGGCTCAGCCCCCCCCCCTCAGCCCATCATTCACTCCCGGGCGCCCACTCGACGCATTATTCTCCATAAAACATCTCTCTCAATTAACGCAGCTGATACTTCGGTGAATCCGTGGATAACTCCGGGGAGCCGGGCCCCGTTCCACCGCATCTGGGGGTAATTTTCACAGCAAGAGCTGCTAAGAGCCGCTGCCGGGGGACAGCGGGCGCTGCGGGGCCAGCAGCCGCCCGAGATCTCAGTACAGACGGGGCGGAGACCCGCACAGCCGCCTCGTGGGGCCGGAAAGCTCCGGCGCACCCTGCAGCCCTCCGCCTCCGGCGGCACCGCAGGACGCGAGGCGCGCCCCCGCACACGAGCACGCGCACGGCCTGCCGCACACGTGGACGCGCGCAGCGCACGCGCAGGAAGGGATCGCTGCACGCGCGCACACGCGTCCGCTCCTCAGCAGCGCGCACGCGCTCCGGCACGCGCGCCCCCGCCCCTGGAGCTCGCGCGCCGTGCCCGCGCCTTTGGCCCCGCCCGCCTCCGGCCGCGCGTGCGCGCCGCAGCCCGCCCCGCGCCGGCGGAGCGGCCGTGACGATGGGGGCGAGCGCCCGGGTGCGGAAGCTGGCCCGGCGGTACCGGCTGGCCGTGGCCACGGCCCTCGCCATCCTCCTGCTGCAGGGGCTCGTGCTCTGGAGCTCCGCCGGCCTCGACGAGGAGGGCCCGGCCGAGGTGCGGAGCGGGGGGACGGAGAACGGACCGGGCCGGGCCCGGGGCGGGGGGCGGGCCGGGGCCGCGGCCGCCGGTGGGCTCGGAGGCTCCGCTCGGGGCGCGGCCGGGCGGGGGCTGCGGGGTCGTTTGGGGCCGCGGGGGGTCCGGGCGCTGTGCTGCGGGCCGCGGGTCTGCGCGGTGTGCGGAGGGGAGGCGCGGAGCGGAGCGCGGGGCTGCGGAGCGCGGTGCCCGTGTGACGCTGCCCGCAGCCCCGACCTTCTCGTGCCTCGGGACGGCGCCGGCAGCGCGTTTTGCCTCGCGATCGCGCGGGAAGCTGAGGCGGGGGCTGCGGGCAGGGCCGGCGCGTGCGGTCGTCGCTTCCACCTCCCGGCGGAGCTCTTCGCCTCCGGGCCGTTCGTGGCGTTGCGTTTATTTGTCGAGAGCCGCTCCGCTGTGCCCGGGCCTGGCCTGCTGCAGGGGGCGAGCGGCAGCGACGGCTCGTAACGCTGAGCGCAAAGGGAGGGGAGGGGAAGCAAGGAAGGAAAGGAAGGAAAGGAGCTGCTCACCTCCGCTCCGTTGCCGCCTCCCTGGCTGCTGGAGCCGCCCCTGCGGCCGCAGGAGTTTCCCTGGACTAGAAACTTCTCCCCCGAGGGCAAAAAGGAATGGAGCAGCTACTGCAAGGAAGCAGGAGGAAGGTCTGTGGGTTGGTCACACGGCCAGCAGGTCGATCGCCAGCCCCAGGGCTGGGTGAGCACAGCAGTGAGTCAGAACCGGGATGTGGCAAGGAGAGCGGACACGGAGTTACCTTTGATTTGAAGATGCTGTGAGTGTGTGAGCTGTGCAGCCAGGTGTGACCGACAGCCCTGTCCTCTTTCCCTGACCTTGGCTGGACACTCATCCCAGCTGCCCTTTCTCTCTCTGCACCGGCCTACGCTGCTCCCCTGTCTGCCGTTATCACTTGGGCAGGCAGTTCCTGGTGCCACTGTGATCAGCTCTGCCTGCCTTTGCTCCTGCCCTGCGCAGCCTCCTTATTCCTCCTGCTTTCCTCGTGCCTCCCCCAGCACCGAGCTGGGCACTGACAGGTTTGGCTGTGGGCAGCCTCGTCTGTACTGGGGACAATTCGCCGCCACCAGTCTCACAGCTCATAAGATGGGAATGGAGAAGCCTCTCTGGAGAATGCAAGAAGCCTCATGAACTTCACTGACAGCTCAAACCCATCAGCAAGCTTGGAAGAATGCAGTAAACTGTTTTAGAAAGACAACAAAGCTCTTTGGTTCTGTGCCCTCCTGCAGTTTCTGCTTTTGGCCAGACCTGGAGGAGCCACTGTTCCCTGGGGTATTTCTGGTAGACATGAAGGCAGAACTCTCCCTGGAGTACCTGACTTTGCAGGCTTGGTTGGATCTGGGAAACGCTGGGATCTAATTGCTTGAGTAAATGGCTCCTTCCCACTAATGGACACTGCTCTAGCCTGGCTCATCCCCACCACAAGCCAACTGTGACTCGCAGGAGTGAGCACACGACCACAGAGCATCTTTGTGGGTGGAGGTGAGGAGCTGTCACTGGGGAGAGGTGTTGCAGCCCATTCACGTGGGGATGCAGGATGGAGGAAGTGACCACTGGCAGGTGGCTGGAGTCGTCCATGTGTGCAGGGAGGAGGGACGGGCAGCTGCTGGCGCTCCCAGGAGCTCTGCCAGAGAGTCCTGTGCATGAGCCCTAAATACAGCAGAGCAACGTGGCTGAAGCTGTTCTCTGCCTGGCTGGGTGGAGGGATGGCTCTGCTGTGGTGCAGTAATTAGAAGCCATTCAGTTTGTTAGCTGGCAGCTCCAGAAAGGCTGGTGGTGTTTCTGAGGAATTCCCTGCTGTGAATAGCAGCTGAGTTCCTTCCAGGGGACACGTGGGGTGCTGTGTGTGGGCGCCGTGCCGAGGCGTGCTGGCAGGGCCACAGGGTCTTCCTGCAGGGCTGGGCTGAGTCTGTGGAGGAGACTCTTTTCTCATCACTTTCTGACTCCCTGCTCCTGTGACACGCAGAGGAAACAGGTCCATAACTCTCCAAACAGACGGGCCTGTGCTGTGCTAATGAGCTGCTCCCGCCTGTCAGGGGCTGGCGGTGGCGCCTGGCTGTGTGGCAGTGGGCTCACCTGTCCCTGCTCACCGTCAGCCCTGCGGGAGCCACGCAGCCCTGCGGCCCCTTCCTGCATGGCTGAGGATTGCAGGCTGTGGGAGACCATTCAGCCCAGCACAGGGAGCTCAGGGACAGCATGCTGGCTCTGCCTGTCGGCTGCTCACACAGGCTGGCTGGAACAGGCAGGTCTTGCCAGATGCTTTCTAGCCTTTGCGCAGCGTGATTTCTCCTGGCTGTGACCTTCCTGGCAGCTATGCCTGCAGGGAGGCTTGTGCAGCAAATTAACTTGGTCTCACCATCTCCGTGAGCATCTGTGCATCCTCAGAAGATGCTGCTCCCCCAGAGAAGCTCCCAGCAGGTCTCGCTGCCTGCGGTGACACCGGTTGGTGCTGTGCCGGTGGCCGTGCCAGCTAAAGCCCTTCCCCAGCCCTGGCCAGAACAACTCAGGGGCTCTGAGTGCATCTGATGGTGTCTGTCGTGCCAACCCCGCGGGCAGCTCCACTCCTTGGCCCTGCAGCTGCCTCCCTCATTGCTACCATCCAGACTCCTATGTGTCCAGGAACAACTCTTCGCTCTTCCCACGTCTAACTCATTTCTGCTAATCAGCCAGCCTGGCAGAGGTAATGAAGTGCAATTAACTTCCCTCTGCACACACTTGGCTCCTTGGGAAGATTTGTTAAAGGGATTTCTAGAGAAGCTGGCAGTCACTGCATCCGCTCCAGGTGAGCACTGGAAGCCAGGAAACGGAGAAGGGAGCACAACAGGTTCTTCCCTTACACTTTCAGTCCCAATAAGTACAGCTGCCTCTTGTGTGGGACTCCATCCCTTGGATAAGCTGGGCTTCAGAGCCAGTTTGGGCTCACAGTGTGATTGTGACAGTGAGCAGCTGGTCTGTTTGCCAGCTGGCAGAGTCACAGCCACCAGCTAGGGGAGCCCTGTGCCTGTCCTTACTGCTCTCTGCCCACAAAAGACCCTGCAGTGTGGCAGGAAGGCAGAGGGGACCTTGGAGCAATGTCCTGGTTGTTGGTCTTGGGCGCTGCAGCCACAGGGGCCGCAGAGCGGTGTCACTTGCTGGAACATAGAGGCTTGGGGTCTGTCCCTGTGAGGAGGCAAAGCACCGTGCAGGGAGGTGCTGTGGGGCTGGAGTTGGGGGTTTTGGGTGGGGAGTGGAGTGAAGGCCTCATTTGCTGCTGGAGCACCAGCCATGCTGCAGCACTGAGCTGCTGTACATGAAGCTAGTTATTCTGCTGGGGGCAGGGGTCAGATCACTGCTCTGGGCTTCTTCTGCTCAGCCCTGAGGAGACACTGCCGTGAGGGGTACCCGTGCCTCCCTTGCTTGCAGCAGCCAGCCCTGCTGTGCTTCAGTGTGTCCTGAGGATGGCAGAGAAGGATGCTGGTTGTTGGGCTCCAGTGGGACACAGACGTTGAGCGCTGGGAACAAGGATGCTCTGAGCGCATCGACAGCAGGCCTGAGTTAATACCGTGTCCTTTTCTGCATCCACCTGAAACAGGAGCGGCAGAAGAAAGCCAGGCTGCCCGAAAACGGCGATGGCTCCAAGGACTCCGACAGCTCTGCCGGGCGCCGGGGCAGCGCAGGACGGAAGCACGGGCGATGGCGAGGACGGCTGGACAGCCCCGGGGCTCTGGTGTCAAAGGTGGTGAGAGCTGTGACAGCGAGACACAAAGTGGGACGGCGGCTGCCGGCTGCACCGGACTCCAGCCGGAGGAACCTGACGGAGCCGCGCGGGGACGCCCAGCTGGCCGTCTTCCAGCAGGGTGACACAGGCAGCGTGGAGGGGGCGCCGCAGCCCACCGAGAACAGCTTCACCCCCAAGTGTGAGATCACGGGCAAAGATGCCCTCTCTGCGCTGGCCAGAGCCAGCAGCAAGCAGTGCCAACAGGAAATTGCCAACGTGGTGTGTCTGCACCGGGCCGGCAGCCTCATGCCTCAGTCTGTGCCTCGCCACTGCCCGCTCTCCGGTAAGTCCTGCTCACGTGCCCAGGCTGCCTGTGGGCATCTGGAGCATCCCGGTGAGATGGGTGGGCCCCCTCCTTCGTGCAGCCAGGCGGTCCCACAGGGCCCAAAGCTGCCTCAACCTGTTGCTGATTCCCAAATTTCTGCCGCCTCTGTAATCCAATTAAAGCTGTGCCAGCCTCCTTAAACTGGGCTGTTCATCCCAAGCAGCAGCAGTTTTAGGGATGGGAGCCAGGTGCAGCTGCATCTTCTGTTTTGAATAGCCAGAGGAAGTGTAGTGGAAATGCTAAGTCAGGGCTTGAGCCAGTGATGGAGCACCTGGTGGGGAGGCAGGGCCAACCCAGGGGAGCTCAGGTGCATGCAGTGTACCTGACTGAGCAGCAGGGATGGAGCCAGGATCCACCCCTTCCCAACCCTCATTCAAGGGTTGGCAGTGGATGCGTGGGGGTCTCTAAGAGATTCCTGCCTACCTGAGGCCTTCCCAAGGTAAGCAGCTTCTTTCTCTTTCTGTCCCTGCTGCTGTTGTGTTAGAGTAAATTCTCACTTGCTGCGACCTGAGTTCTTGCTGTTCTGCTGTCGTTGCTGCACTTTCCATTGCATTATAGGAGGGCACCCCTCCTTTCCCAGCACGTTCCTGTCAGTGTTACACTAGGGACTGCTCGTGCCAAGGTGCCTTGCTGTGTGGTAGGGCAGTGGCATGCCCTGTGCTGTCTGGAGCCAAAGCCAGCAGGTTGCTGACAGCCCTTGCTTCCTCATGCAGGCAAGGTCAGCCCTGTGATCCAGTGGGATGAGAGCCGGCTGCAGCAGGTGCCCCCCAGCAACCCTGTGCGCATCGCCTACATGCTGGTGGTGCACGGCAGGGCCATTCGCCAGCTGAAGCGGCTCATCAAGGCTGTGTACCACCAGCAGCACTTCTTCTACATCCACGTCGATAAGGTACGTGAAGGGGGGAGGGAAGAAGGGAGAGGACGTGCTAATGGTGTCTGGATCCATCACCAAGCAGTCCGTAGAGGTGAGGGCGCAGACTAAACGAAGACAAGGCTGGGTCTCCTGTCCAGGGTCTCCTGCACTGGAGGAAGTGACCGGGTGGGGTTTGTCATCACTGTGACTCTCCCACTGTTTCTGCCTCCCCAGAAATAGTAGAATCTGTCACCCTTGCCTGGAGCAGGGTGGTCTCAGCCCTTGGGGCCACAAGCAGCAAACAGTCTGTGCTCACCTTCCTCCAGTGCCACTTCCTTTCATGTGGGCAGGGGAAAGATTGTACTCCAGCCCAGAAGATGCAGTGCTCACACCCTGCTTCTCTGCTCTGTTATTTCTGTGCGTTGGCAACAGCCAAAAACAGCCCAAAGGCATGGCTAGTGCCAAAACACTCTCCATTCCATAGATCATAGATTCCAAGATCCCAGGGAGACATCACTTTGCCTGGTGGAAGGGAAAGGTCAGCTGGATCAGGCAGGCAACTCTGTTCTGGCTGCCCACTTTTTGTTTCAGCAGTATAAATGAAAGGGGCTGCTGTGCCCTGGGCAGGCAGCAGATCGTGGCTGCTGCTGCTCAGAGAGCCCTTCAGAGGTGGGCTGCCCAGCCTGCCAGCAGGGTTGGGGTCTGGAGGCATGGGGGGATGCTGGCAGCAGGTGGGGTCTGGCTGCCCTTTCCAGAGTTTCCAGTCCAACCCCTGAGAGCAGCAGCATTGAAGTTTAGCCGTGGTGTGGGCTGGGGCACCACAGAGCTGCAGGGTCTGACTCTTGGTACTGCTCAGGAAGGCAGACAGGGGAGTGGGGAGGGCAGAAGGACACAGAGCAGGGCTGGTGGTGAGGAGGACAGGGCCCTGGGAAGAGGAGTGCTCGCTGACCGTGAGCTTTGTCCCCTGCAGCGTTCCAACTACCTCCATCGAGAGGCAGTGGAGCTGGCCCAGCACTACCCCAACATCCGTGTGACGCCCTGGCGCATGGTGACCATCTGGGGAGGCGCCAGCCTGCTGAAGATGTACCTGCGTAGCATGAAGGACCTGCTGGAGCTGACCGAGTGGCCCTGGGACTTCTTCATCAACTTGAGTGCCACTGATTACCCCACGAGGTTGGGACCTTGTTGGATCAGGGAGGATGATGGAGGGGTTTGGGCTGCGTGGTTCCCCAGCAGCCTTGGGAGTAACATTGCTGGGAGGAGCAGGGAGCTCAAGGAAGAAGAGGTCAGAGCTGCACCCACGTGCTGGTGATGATACTTCAGGGCAAGGCTGGTCCCGTCTCTGTAGAGGAGCCCAGCCAGTACCTCAGAGGCCGTGCTTTCCCATTGCCTGGCTGCTGCAGGAGAACGTGCACGTGAACACATGTGAAGACATGGATGTGCACCAGCCCTGCAAACCTCAGCAGGTGCCAGGCAGCAGAGGCTGCGTCTGCCCAGCAATGGAATAAGGGACCGAGTCAGCCCCTACCAGGCAGCCTGAGGCTCCTTGTGTCTGACGGCTGCTGCAGCCTGAGTGTTCACTGGGCTGCTTTATCCCACTAACACTTTCTAATTTACCTGTCAGGACCAACGAGGAGCTAGTGATGTTCCTGTCCAAATACCGAGACAAGAACTTCTTGAAGTCTCACGGCCGAGACAATGCCAGGTAATCCCAGTTAAAGACCAAGGGGAGGAGCAGGAAAGTGGGGAGATGCAAGGGGAAAAAAACAGATCAGTTGTGCAGGGAGTTGTTTCAGCTGCAGCCGCCAGAGCTGAGCAGCCAGCCCTCTCACTGGTGTCAATCCACTGGTTTTACACTGCAAGAGATCCGCCTGTGTCCTGGCGAAGCGGGTGGCGTCCCTAACGCCTCGTGTTTGTCCCTCTGCCCAGGTTTATCAAGAAGCAGGGGCTGGACCGCCTGTTCCACGAGTGTGACTCCCACATGTGGAGGCTGGGTGAGCGGCACATCCCTGAGGGCATCGTGGTGGACGGTGGCTCCGACTGGTTCTCACTGACCCGCAGCTTCGTGCAGTACGTGGTGTATGCAGACGACCAGCTGGTGTCCCAGCTGCGGCAGTTCTACACCTACACACTGCTGCCAGCCGAGGTGGGTGCTGCTGGGCTGCTGGGCTGCTGGGCTGCTGGGCTGCTGGGCTGCTGGGCTGCTGGGCTGCAGGCAGGGGAGCTCAGAGCTGCCTTCGCTGTGGGAGCTGCCTTCTTCTCTCAGCCTTATTCCTTCTCCCCAAGAAACGAACAAAAGATGGTGCTGGCTTTCATGGGACTTTCTTCCCATTGTTCTGAACAACGCCCCGCTCCATCCTTGCCCCAGGTAGCTGGGAGGAGCGTTGCAGGTTCTGCTCCTGCAGCTTTTGTGACTGCTGGTAGGAAAGAGGGGGCGGAGGAGCAGACTTGCCAAGGGTTGCGTTTGAATCCAGCCCCGTGCTTTGGGTCCAGACACTTGTGGGCTGGATAAGGAGTGACGTGCGTGAACGTTGTGGGTTGCCCTGTGCTGGGAACTGGGAGCTATCCAGGCCTCCCTGTTCTTCTGTGAGTGAGGGGCTCCGTTAAGCACCCGCCCTCCATCCCCCCTGTGTCTCTGTCCCTTCTCTGCCATACAGTCCTTCTTCCACACGGTCCTGGAGAACAGCCACGCCTGCGAGACGCTGGTCGATAACAACCTCCGCGTGACCAACTGGAACCGCAAGCTGGGCTGTAAGTGCCAATATAAACACATAGTCGACTGGTGCGGGTGCTCCCCAAATGACTTCAAACCCCAGGACTTCCTCCGGCTACAGGTGAAAAAGATCCTCCTTTCTCCTCCTGCTCTTTCCCCTCCTCCCTGTCTCTGTCCCGGCTCTCCTCTGAGCTCCCCTGCAGATGCAGTGCCAGCTGCTCTGCATGAGTCTCACCCGGCCCGGCAGGAACAGGAGCAGGATTGGCTCTCCGGCCCCCGTGGGGCTCAGCACAGATGTGGCTGAGCGCTCTGCTGGCGAGGTTGTGCTGACTGCCCTGCCTAGCAGCCGGATTCTGCTTGCAATGCTGCTCCTTTTCCCAGACTCTTTCCCATTTCCCTGCTCTTTCTTTGCAGACCTCTTGGGGCAAATATCTGTTCTTTAAAACCTGTGAAAAAAGTGCTGTCATCTTTGGTAGGACAAAATATTTTGACATCCTCCTGTGCTCTCAGCAAGCTGAGATGTAAACTGAATGGTGGAGGTTTGGGAGATCTCTGTCCCTCGGTGGGATTTTCTAGTGAGGGGCTGCAGTACTCCGTGGTGCACAGCGCTGATCCTGCAAGCTGTGCCACATGGCCAGGACTCTGCAGTTTGGTGGGTGGGAGCCCTTCTGAGCATAGCCAGATACAACAGATAAGGGGTGAATGACAAGTGGATGCTTGTGAGCACATAGAGGGGAAGGCAGTGGGAGAGATTGGAACCCATCTGCATTACCAGTAGCGATACTTTTTGCTACCACTGATCCTGCCACAGAGGATCCCACACACAGTCTGTGCTTTGCTGCTCCTTGGCCTGCGCCATCAGATGGGGCAGAATGGATCCTAGCACGCTTCTTCCCCCTGTGCCCCACACCCGGCCGCCCTGCTGAGGTGGGAGGGCGGAGGGGAAGCCGCCATTGCTGTTAGAAATGACTGTGTTGTTCCAGCAACTCTCCAGACCCACCTTCTTTGCCCGCAAGTTTGAGTCGACGGTGAATCAGGAGGTGCTGGAGATCCTGGACACCCACCTGTATGGCAGCTACCCCCCCAGCACGCCTGCCCTCAAGGCCTACTGGGAGAACGTCTACGACCGCGTCGACGGGCTCAGCGGCCTCAGCGACGTCACCCTCACCTTCTACACGGGCTTCTCCAGGCTGGGGCTCCGCAAAGCAGCATCTGTGGTGGCGCCAGAGCAGGAGAAGCTCTGCAGGTGGGGCACTGACCGTGGCTCGGCCCAGGCTCTGAGGGGCGGCTGCACGTCGTGCTGGGAGGATGCTGACGCTCAGTTGTGCAACCTCTGTCTTTCTCCAGATTTGAGCCCCGAGGTTTCCCATCCAGTGTTCACTTGTATTTCTATGACGACCGTTTCCAGGGCTACCTGGTGATGCAGGAAGTGCAGAACTCAGCCACTGGCCGGGCAGAGTCCCTGGAGGTGTGGATGATGCCCCAAGGAGCTCTGAAGCTGGCAGGTCATGGAGGACAGGCAAACCGGTTACAGAACCTTGAGGTATGGGAAAAGTTTCCCTCAGAACTCCTGCTTTCCTCCTGAGCTTTTCTACACCATGCTGCCCTTCTTTCTCTCCAAGCCTGCACACTGAGTGAGGCAGAGGGGCACAGTGCCATTGTCATGGCTGAGAATGAACTTCTGTCCAGGAATTTGGCTTCAGTTTGGAGCTGAACAGTGGAGAAAAGGCTTTGAAGGGATCTTTGAAGTGGGGGTAGTTGAGGCAGCTGGTGGCAACACCTCTGGCTGCAGAGGGCATTACATGCAGCTGGATTGGCACTGATGTGGTGCAGGCGGACAGGAGAGCAGAGCAGGGTGGGTGTGCGTCGCTTTGGGCTCCAAAGCTCATTTCCTCTCAGGTTTGGGATGGTGAAGCATAAATCCCAAGCTGGTAGCATCTGTTTGCCCAGTGTCCCACTGCCTCATGCCTCTTGTCCCTGCAGGTGGGCACGGAGTGGGATCCCAAGGAAAGGCTCTTCCGCAATTTTGGAGGCTTGATGGGGCCTTTTGACGAGCCGATGGCCATGCAGAAGTGGTCGCGAGGCCCCAACCTGACAGCCACAGTGGTGTGGATTGACCCCACGTATGTTATTGCTGCCTCCTACGACATCACGGTGGATGCTGAGACTGAATTCACCCAGTACAAGCCGCCCCTGAACCGGCCTCTGCGCCCCGGCATCTGGACCATCCGCCTGCTCCAGTTCTGGGAACCCCTAGGGGAGAACCAGTTCTTGGTGGTGCCACAGACCTTCAACCGCAGGCAGCCTCTCAGAAAAGGTGAGGATGCTCTGGGATCGGGGCCGAGGTCTTTCTGCGGGCAGTCCCATGTGCTTCCCCCCATGGTAGCCTCCAGCCTGCAGGAGCCATCCTCCTCTGCCCATGTATCCGCATGTGTCAGATGAGGCTGGTAGGCCAATATGTCTGCCACATCCATCCTCCAGGTGCCTTGCTGTCCCTTGGGCTGGACTACGGGCTGCAAGGGGCCGGGATGCTGAGGGTGCTGGGAGGAGCAGCGGAGTGCTGGGATCAGCAGTGCTCACGGCTCTCTTTGTCCCCATCCTGCACAGATGATAGCGGCTGGCTGCACGGCGGGCCCCCCCGCAACGAGTACATGGAGCAGAGCTTCCAGGGCCTGGGGGGGATCCTGAACCTGCCGCACCCCGAGGAGGCAGAGGCGGCGGCGGCACGGAAAGCACAGCTGACAGGGCGGGCGCTGGACGAGTGGGCAGACAGCGCCATCAGCACCTTCTGGTCCGTGGCGGATGTCTGTGTCGGCAGCAAATCCTCCTGCTCCTCCCTGGAGCTCTGCAGCAAAACCTCCTGGAGCTCACTGTCCCCGGACCCCAAATCAGAACTGGGGCCCGTCAAACCTGATGGGCGGCTGAGGTAGCAGGAGCAGCCGGGGGGCGGTGGGAGCTGGGGCCGTCCTGCATCACTGCCCTACGAGGGGCTCCAGGCTGCATCGCCCCGCACAATTCGCACCGAAGTTACTTGAGGAAGAGAACGGGGAAGTGCCGGGCTGAGGGATCCTCCTGCGGGTTTCTTCTGGAGGAAGGGGAGGTGCTCTTGGCCATTTCCCCCAGGAGTGGGCACTTGCCGGCCATGGGCAGCGTGCTGGGGTGCCCACCGCCGTGGGGCGCTGACGGGAGCTGCGTGGTTCTCAATCCAGGCCTTGGTGTCGTGGGAAGGGCTGGTGGAGGAGGGACGGAAGGCTGCCAGGGGCGGGCTCTGCACCAGCTCAGCGCCCTGCCCTCTCTGCCCTGCCCAGGCTCGATCTCTGCAGGATCAGCCCGGTGCCGCGGGTTGCTCCCCTGGAAGGCTGGCAGAGGAGTCCAGGGCACACAGGGACGTGCAGGAGCAGGACAGGTCAAAGCCTGCCCCGTGCATGGAGCTGCTGCTGGCCCAGGGCTTGCATCTCACCCCCTCGACCCCAACCCTTTAGTTTGTATTTTTATAAATATATATAGAAATATATATGATGCAAAGTGCAATAGAGACGAGACCCCCGTTGGCCGGGATGTCCTCGCGTCTCCACGTCCCCTGAGACTGTAACATACCTTGTTCTCTTGGCTGTCCTGGTGCTGCAGGACAGGGTGCTGGGTTGTTTACATTTTTTTTATTATTGTTTTGCTGTTTACCATTTCCTGCTGGGGGCTGAGGAGGGACCGCATCGCGCTGCCCTCAGGGCAGCTGCCCGACTGTGCCAAACATTTGGAGCTGCCGATGTTTGCTGTGCGACGGCTCAGAGGGCGGTTTGAGCCCGAGAAGCCGCTGTGGGACGTTGTGGCTTCCGTGTCTGCTCCACCCAGAGCTCCGGGGCGGGATGCGTCTCCTGCCAAAATGCAACGCGATGGCAGCTGCCCTGCGCCACAGCCCGTCGGCCCCGCCCGCTCTGTTCTCCTGGGTCAGCAGAAGCTCTCAGGATCTGCTCTGCTTCCCCGGCTACAAAGCAAAGCAAGGAGATCCGGCCGGCTCCATCCGCTCTGTGCTGCTTCTGCTTCCCCCGTCCCAGGGAGCGGCGGCGCGCCCCGTTCCCAGCCACCCGCCGGCCCGGGCCCTGCCGGCGCCGTTCCTCTCCGAGAGCAGCGCTGCGTGGGACGGCCGGCTTCAGTTTTCCACCCCGAGGAGCTGCTCCACCTGTGGAACTGCGACTGGAGTTCGTGAGCAGCCCGAGGACGGACGAGGGCTGCTGCTGGGGCAAGGGCCGCCCGCTCAGCACCTCCTGAGCCCCGTGCCGCCTTTCCCCCCGCTCCCCCCAAGTTCCGTGGGCTGTGCGAGCTGCTCGCTGCCCATCGCTCGCCCTTTTCCCCCGCACCGCAGCTGCCGGAGCTGTGGGTACGCGCCGGGCCGGCACCGTGCGGAGCGCCAAAATTTGTGTCGGGAGCGTTATGTAAAGTTACCTTGAATATGCAACATCTCCACAAATATATCTATATCTGTACGGTGTGTCGGCTCCGTGCGGGCTGCGGGTGCCCCCGGGCTCCGTTCTGCGGTACCGCTTCGTCCCGCGGCGCTCGGGGCGGGGAGCGATGCTCCCCTCCGCGCTCGCCGTTAATGAACGGCTCTCCTTCCCGGTGCCCGCACGCGGCCCCGCCGCCCCCTCCCCTCCCGGCCGCTCCCTCCCGGGGCTCCGCCCGCGCGTCGCGTCGCCACGGCGACCTCCGGCCCCGCCGCCAGTGGGGCCGGGGGGCGGCGCCGCTGCCGGCGCTGTGCTGGGCCCGGCCCGGCGGGTTACGGAGCGGAGCGGTGGGAGTATGGTGCGGCCCGGCGAGGAGAACATGGACAGCAACGTCCTGGCCATCGTCGTCGCTGCCAGTGAGTGCGCGGCCGGGGCTCCGCGCCGGGGACGTTCTCCGAGGTTCCCCGCGGTGCCGGGACGGAACCGGGAGCGTTCGGTCCGCTCCCTGCAGCCGGAACGGCTTCCGCTCCCCGCACGCGGTCCGTTGGGAAGCGCAGACGCGGAAGCTGCGGGGAGCCGTGGCTGCGTCCCGAGATACGCTCGGGGCAGCGCGGGGGTACGGGGCGGAACTGAGCTGGTCGTGGGACGCGCTCTGGGAACAGAGCCGATGTCTCGTTACGGCGAGAGAAGCGCTGGGGACGCTCGGTGCTCTCGGTGTCTCTGGGTCGGGCAGCGGGCGAGTCCGGCTTCCCCGCGCTGCTTTGTTCCTACAGACCCCGCGGGCGAAGGGGCTGCGCGCTCTGCCCGCCGCTCACTGCATGTCCTCTCCCCTGGCAGCCGTGTCCACGTCCTTGTTCTTCGTGGCGGTGCTCGTCCTGCTGCTGCTCCTGTACCGCCGGGACCCCACGTGCTGCCAGTTCCTCTGCTCGTGCCGCTTCTTCCAGAGCCCCGGGCAGTGCGTGAGTGCCCCGTGCCCTCGTGCCGGCCTCTGCTGGGGGGGAACCGCCGCGGCTCCCCTCGGCGGCCCGGGTCGCGCTTTCCTCCTTCCTTCCCTTTCTCCGTTCGGCACGCTGGCGAGCAGAGCTCCGCGCTGCTCCGCTTTACGGGGAAGGGGCCTCGCGAGGAGTGGGGCCGGGAAGCGGCGTGTTCGGCCGGCTCGCCTTTGTGCGGTGCCCGGGGAAGGCGCCGTTCCGAGCGATGCGGGGACGGCGCTTCGGGCTTTGGGTGCGGAAAGGCGGCTTCCCCGCTGCCCGGGCCGGTGGGTGCCGCGCTGACCCGGAACGGGGCGGCACCGCGCCGCCATCCGGCGCAGTCACGCGCGCTGCCCTCCGCCCCCCGCTCTGCCCCGCTGTCCGCCCGAAGGCTCCGCGCCGCTTTGTGAGAGCAGGGAGCGCTCCTCTCCGCGGGAGGAATCTTTGCTGGCGGTTGCTCAGCGCCTTTGCAGGGAATCGCGTTTAAGCGCAGCAAGGCTGCTCAGGAGCAGAACCGTAATTGCTCCTCAGTGCTGCTTGCAGCGTTGCTCTGAAACGAATCCCTGAATAGATAAGAGTTTACAAATCCTGTGACCTTGAACGCGTGCCAGAGCTCTTATCTACACCAGTGGAAAAGCCGAGTGCCCGCTTTTCTGTTTTTTTCCTTGTTTTATGTCGTGCTGTTCCCCCGTGAAAGCTAATTCTGCTGAACCTGCGTGAAGCCTCCGGCGCCCGGCAGCGCAGCCAGCCGACGTGGGCGCCCAGAGCGGACCTGCTGCTGCCCGGCCAGACCGTGCGGGAGCTCTGGGTGCGGGAAGGGTGCAGGCACGGCGCGCCGGGCACAGCCGGCGGCTCTTCGTCCGGAGCTGCAGCTGCGGGGGGATTTCAGCTCACTGCTCCTCTCTGACCCCTCGTTCCAGGACTGCCAACCCCCGTACTTCAGCAGCACCCAGCGGCTGGTGGGACCCCAGTGCAGAGCGTCGCGGCTGGAGAGCGCTGCTGAGAATCCTGGCATGCAGGTGGTGCTGCTTTCCCTACGGGGAGCTGGGGGGCAGGGTAGCGAAGGTCCCGATGACCCTGGAAGGGGACTTGGGAAGGTTGTGGTGTCCCGGGAAGGTCTTGGGGGTCGTGAGAGAGGAGTCGGGCTCTGGGAAAGCTGTCTGTGCACAAGAACTGGTGGAGAAGGCCCAGGGATGCTACAGAGGGCACCACCTTGTCTTTGTATGTCTTGCTTTGATTGGGCAGATCCCCAGGACTTTGGGATCTCGTAGAGCGCGTCTGCATCTTGCACCCGTGGTGCAATTATTTGCAGGTGTGCGGGGTGAAGGGTGTGCGGATTTCCTCTGTAAGGGGTTCAAGGAGCAGCACCCGTAGTTTTGAGCCTGAAGCATCCCGAGGTGGCATTGGGCCACCGGCTCCCAGCAGAGCCCCGCTGCGCTGACACTTCTGGCTTTGGTGTCTCCAGGCAGAGGAGCCGTTCTGTGTCGCGCCGCCCAGCAGCTACCAGCTGCCCTCCTGGGAGCCCCGCCTGCCCAGCTATGAGAGCGTGCGGAAGAAGGATCGCCAGCGGGAGATCCATCAGATGATCGCAGAGAGGTTTGGGCTGTGGGCAGAGCCTTCCCAGGAGGTGAGCCCAGGGCTGCTCTCGGTCGGTGAGGGCCCAGGGGCAGCGCTGCTCCCATCTGTATCTGGCTTTGGCTCCAGTGATTTGCAGTGCTCATGGACTCTGTTCCCCACGCTCGCCGTTCTCCGATAGCCATTATCTCTGGGAAGGGCACACGGTGTACTCAGAGGCTCCTTTTGTGTACATCTGTGCAGTTAATGATTCATCTCTGCCGGTGCGTTTGCAGAAATGCCTGTGCTGGGAGTAAGGACAGAAGTGCTGATGGCAGAGCGAGCCCTTATGATCAGTGCTCTGTGCCAGGCTGAGCGTGGAAAGCTATTTTTGGATCTTAAGGCTTCCGTGGTTCCTCGCTCCTTTCTCCCAGCAGGACGTTTCTGACAGCCCTGTGCTGTTACCTCGAAGTGCTCGTGGCTTATTGAGAGCCAGAGGCTTTGCCTGCTGTGGTATTTAAGATTTGCAGTCCAACAGAGGGCATCTGACATGAGACTCCTGTTGAAGAAGTCCTCATTGACTGAAGCAGCAGAGAAATATTTGAAATCCTTAGCAGAGCACAAAGCACTCCCTGGTTTACCTGGATTTTCAGCTTGTAGTGCTACAATGCAGTATTTGGAATTGCAGCACTTGGCACTCAGCACTTGGGTTTGTAACCAATGCCCTGATGTGAGAGCACTGAGGGCAGAGGAAAGCAAGGCCCAGCCGCACCAAGGACAAGAAATTGAACTCTTAACATTTCTTAGCCTGTGCTGAGTGACTTGCTCAGAATTGTGCCTGCTAAAGCCCAACAGGCTTAAATTTGGGAGTACTGAGCCTTGAAAACTCTGAAGTTACAAACTGTAGCCTGCTTTTATAGATCCCCATATAGCCTGCACGTAGCTAAAGGGAACTGAACAACAGTCCTGTTTCAGCAGAAGCCAATTCTTTTCTGGCTTTGCAACAAGCAGGGCCCAGTCCCTGGCACGGGGCAGAGCAGGAACCTAACATGGCATCCTGGAGGGAGCGGGAGGGATATGCTGTGACATCTGTGGGTTTCTGCCCCCCTGCGAGGCAAACGATGCCAAGCTCCGCTCTGAGCTTCCAGCTCGCAGCCAGCCAGCAGCCTGCTGCTCTGAGACCTGGAATTTAATTCCCATGTTTTTTGGTGCCTTGTGTGCTGTGTAGGACGTGGGGTGACCTGCTTGTTTCCGATTCTCTCGACAGCTGCCCCCTCCCTATGAGCACGCCCTGCGGCACCCTCCAGCTTTCTCAGGAGTGGAAATCGCCTCAGAGGCCGCGGACAGACGCGCTGTGCCAGCCCCCCCCCAGGCCCCGGTCAGCTGCCAAAGCCAGCGGAGCACAGCTGTGTGAGACTTCGTGCTGCCGTGCTTCTTCCTCGCGTCAGTGGCAGAAGTCCTGGGACGTCGTTCCCATCTGAGGGAACAGCCGAACCTCAGACCTTCGCTCCTGTTTCCAGTCAGCTGGTTGGAGGCAGGCGAGTCGGACCCAGCTGTCCTGGACGCCCGTCCCGCAGCATGGAGACAACCACGGAGCTCCCCCTGACTGCAGCGACCAGGGACGGCTGCTTGCTCTTCCATTTGCCAAACACGAGGCGGTGGATCAGCAGCAGAGCTGCTTTGCTCCGCGTGAGGGGCGAAGCAAAGGTGAAGGTCTGCTCCGTTCCTGCAGGCAGCTGGTGGATCATTAGCTCTGAGGGCGCGGCCGGCACTGCCAAGCACACGTGTTTGACCTCTGATGGTCGTGCTGTGCCACTTCATCTATTCCTCAGGAGACAAAACTGTTTATCGGCGTATCAGATTCCCAATGGCAATCCTGACCTGCTAGTGACAGAACGAAGCTGCATCGGAGCGCTGCTGTGTGCTCTCATGGCAGCAGTTTGTATGAACTTCAGATGTGCAGAAACTTGAGGTTGAAGGGATGGTGTCACTGGCAGTGCTGTGTGCAAACGCAGAGCGCCGAGACAACGGCACAGCTGGGTGTGCAAAAGGGCAGCAGAGTGGGCAAAACGGCCGGCAGCCTCCATGGGGAATGTAAAGCAAAGGTGGAAATGCACTTCAGGTGCATCTTACCTTGTCTTCTTTTGAGGAGAAGACAATCTATTAATGTCACTACACTACCAATTTTGATAACCTGTTTTCTACTGTAAAGCCTAAGCTTCAAATTGTTTACAAACCTGTAGATAAAATGAGATCAGTTTGGCTATGAGGCATCCAGGCTTCTTTCTTTCAAGTAACATAAGCAATCACGGAATGACTCAGGAAAGACAAGAAGAAAAGTCTGGATTATGGCTTTATGAGACACCTCCAGCTGCTGAGTTTCAAATACCATCCCAGACTTCCGCCTCTTAACAGGCACTCTAAAATCACTCACCAATTAGCTTTAAGAGCACAGAATTGCCTCACATGGTTGTAAACGGAATGCTTCTGGGCATTTGAGTTAATCAGTGAGGTGAGTTAGATACCAGCAAAAATCTAGCTTTGTGGGATGCAGTTAGGTACAGCTGGAAAGGAATCTCTCCTTTTCTGTAATGTCTTGGAGCTAAGAAACAAATATAGCAGCAGTGACTAAAAATGAATAAAAATAGATGGAATTATCAGTAGGACAAGTATTGTCACAAAGGTGATTCTAGATAGAACTAATCCAGTGGAACAATGGAACAGGTTCTCCAGGGGAAGGATTGCTGTTGAAGGGACACAGGTAACATTCTGTGAACAGTCAAGACCCTCAAGAAGTCCAGTGCATTTATTGAACACTCTTACAGTGGCCAGCAGATGATTCCAATGCCCAAACACCTACTGCGTGTGCTCTGGGAGCAAGAGAGCAAAGCACAGCTAATTTCAGAGCAAGGTTTTCTTGTCCTCCTCAGATGGCAGTCCAGCTGTAGCGCTCTGTCCCAGCTGCTTCCTGCCATCCACTCCTGTGTCACACGGGAGACTCAGAGCATGGTGACCAGCTTAAAGCTTCCTACTTTCGTGGTAGGGATAACACTGATGAAGGTTTTATAAAGAATTGCTCCTTTGGGCAGACAGCAGATCACCTCCCTGCTCTCGCTGCTGCGGGGGGGGGGGCACATAGACCTCTTTAGTGTATCTCACAATCCCGTCCTCCAGGGCGTAGAGCGTCTTGTTCCGGCCCATCCCCACCTGGAAAAGAGCCAGATGGCCTTAGAAAGGAAAGGCTGGAGGTCTTTCACTACAGAGGGCCAGGGCATCTGTCCGTGTTGTTTGACACCCGGCTTCAGCAGCATCTGCTGCTCCACGTTTTAAAACACAAGGTGTGTGACTTACGTGAGCCCCTGGATGCCAGCGTATCAATCGCTGAGTAGCCAGAATGTTGCCTGCATGCACAAATGTACCTGCAACAGAATGGCAGAGTCAGACTGCAGAGAAATGGAGCCCCTTGGAGCCCCGAGGCTGGAAGAAGAACAAACAGTTCCAGGACTTTAAGAGCTTTCTGTGGGAATTTTCTATGGAAAAACTGAAACGCAAAAAGCATCGAAATGAAAATGCTGTTAGGAGATAGAGAGCAATTGATAAACAGTGGGAAAAAAAGCAATTTTGGTCTTTGAGGAGATTGCTTCTAGAGCACAAGGCATTTTGTACTTGCTGAAGGCATTTGTTATATTACCTTTAACACTGATATGTTTTCATGAACAAACTCTCTAATTATTAAGAACTGAGCTGCAAGAATCTGTACTTTGGCTTCCTCTGCACATCATAATTCTCCCCTTTGTAAACATCTAAAACAACCAACTTCTTAACGCAGAGCAGAGGGAAAGGACGCTTCAGTTATCAGCTGTCCCACAGGGTTACCCTCCTCCTGGACTCCCAGAGTACATTTTCCATCGGCAGTTTTGTCTGGCTGCTCGCAGTCCTGGGCAGGGAGCGCTGACCCACCGCGCCCTCCTGCTGCCACCCCTGCCCAGGGGACGCGAGTTTCTGCTGAACTTCCTGTTTCCTTTCTCTTGGTAAAATGCCCCAGCCGCCTCCTACCGAAACGCTCCGCAATCAGCCCAGCTGGCAGGGGATACCTGTGGAAAACCCCGTGGGTGCCAATACGGCTCAGCAGACATCTCACCTACCTTCTAACTTTTTCACTCCGTAGCGCTTCCCAGGGCTGCGACCACCCAAATTTTTTGAGCTGCCCCCAGATTTCTTAGAAGCGCATCTGACAGCAGCCAGGCTCGTTTGTGGAACGGACAGAACTAGATTTGGAACAAGAACAACAGCAACAAACCAGCTGAAAAATATGTAAGTTAAGGTGTTGTGTTTTTTTCTTTCCCGATTTAGAGGATGTCAGTTAACGGCTTTAAAGGTAAACAAAAGCCCTGAGGAAAAGAAATCCCTGGGCAAATTGTTGTTCAACCACTAAATCCTCTGCAAATAGGCTGCATCTCAAGGGCTGAGGAGAAGAAAGCAAGAAGAAAGCAAACAGTACTGATAAAGCAAAATGCGGAGACGCCACTTCAGGACGATACACAGGCACAATTACTCCCTGAGCACAAACCCTGGGGCTACAACCAGCACAAGTCCAGAGAAATGGAAACCTTTGTTACGGCCCGGATGGCGTCTGCCGCCACCACGACATCACTGCCTGCAAACTCCTTCCCGCAGACAAACGGCGCCGTCTGACCGCAGCGCCCCGCGCCGTTCGGCCCAGCGTTTATTCACAGCGATGCCCTTTAACCACAGAGCGGCCTCAGAGAGCGCGAACCGGGAACCGCCCGGCACGGCTTCCCGCAGGCCGTCCTGTGCTTCAGAGCGAGCCGGGCCTCAAATCCGCTCCACTTCGGCGATCCCACAGACCCTCACCGCCCCGCCGCGCCTCCCGCACCGCCTCTCACTCACACAGCCGTCCCCAGGCCGCCATCTTCCGGCGCCGCCTCACTTCTCCTTCCGGAGCAGTAGGAGGAGATTCGTCCGAACGCACACAAGCCCACGCGTGCGGACCAATCGCCTCTCGCCGCAGGCGCATGCGCTCGGGATCCGGCCAATCACCGCCCAGCGCGCCAAACGCCCGCCCGCTGTTTTACCCTCAACGGCCGCTTCTGGAGGCGTAGGAAATGGCGGGAGCTGAGGGTGGTGATGAGGAGTTCCCAGCCTTCAGTGCTCTGCTGCAGCCGCTGCCGGCAGCCGGCGGGCCGGCCCTTCTGAGGGCGTCGTTTCCCCCTCTGAGGCGAGGGAGCGGCGTTGTGACGCTGAGCAGTGACAGCGAGGATGAGATAGAGATCGTTCCCCTGTCTGAGAGGGTCAGCAGGAGGCTGCCGCCCAGCGGGCCGATGCAGAGCGCTGCGGGTCCGGGGCTTCTGCCGGCGGGTGGCGGGGCTGCGGCTGAGCGGGACGGCCGTCCTCACGGCGGTGAGCGGCTGGCGGCTGGCCGCAGGGAGCGGACTGTTCCAACAGCCGCGTTGTTACCCGAGGGAGGACCTTCCGTCAGCCCCCCCGGCTCTGGGGGGCCGGCGATCCCTTCGGCTGCCCCTGTGAGTGAGCGTACGGCCCGGCCTGGGGGGCCTCTGGAAAGTGGAGAAAACGCAGAAGCTTCTCCTCCGAAGAAGAAGCCGAAGTACGGCCGGGAGGAAGGGGAGGCGATTTGCCAGGCGGCCTGGAAGAGGAGGAAGGACCGGGAAGCGAGGAAAAGGCGGCAGGAGGAGGAAAGAGAAAGAAAGAAGAACCTCGCGAAAGTGCTGAGAGCTCAGCGGCCGGGGGAGTGCCAGAAATACATCGCTGTGGTGCTGGATCCAGGTACTGCTTGCAGCCTGCGCTGGCCTCGCAGCAGCTCTGGCCGTGGGATCCTGACCCGTGTGCCAATCTCAGTTCTCTTGCAGGTTGAAGGTGGGGTGCAGATCCGCGCTGCTTTGCAGTCTGCAAATTATTCCTGCGTGGTTGAGAGCCAGGCTGTTCCCTGCAGCATTACCTGGAGGAGGAAGTCAGTGTTATCTCAGGTGTGGGGACAAAATCTTGACCATCTTGCCCTTTTCTTCCCACGTTGTTTGCACTTGATAGTAATTGTTTTTAGCATCCCAAGCAAACGTTCCTCTAACCTTCTCCCTACCTCAGACTGAGAACGCTGGTCTGATTTTGAATTGTAAACGGGCCGTTGGTCTGGCTGTTTGTTTTTGTGTCTGGGCAGGCTGAGGACAGTAATGAATGGACAGAAGAGCCGAATCTCCTGGTTCTGCTTGGCTTGGAAGAGTTCTTGTCCATGGTTCGTAACTACAAGCAAGTAAGACTGCTTATAACTTTTGTGCTCTCTGAATGTGGCTTTCTGGAGAGGGTGGTATTTGCCATCCCTTTTCATTTGGAAGCTATCTATGGTTTTATTGAATCATAAGTCTGATCTATACTTGATTAAAAGCACTGAGATTGTCTGAGGCAGAGTTCTGGTAAGCTTTCTTTCCTAGGTACTATTTGTTAGAGGCTTTTTGAGAGGTAACATTGTCTTAGTAGATGCTGTCAGGTCAAGTATGTTGTGGGGCTTTTTTTGTGTGTGTGTTTTGTTATTTTTGTGTTCTTTACTGTAACTTGTTACTAGATCAAGTGCTCTCTGTGTGCACCTGAGAGCTTCAGGAGCAGAACTTCACCTACGCAAAGACTTAGCTGTAACTTCGGGCCATAGGCTGCTGGTCTCATCTGTGAAACTCGGGATGGTTCCATTCTTTTTCCTATTGCTCTTTGCAGGAGGCCCAAGGCTGCACAGAGCAGAAGGAGACCTTACAGAGCTTTGTAGCTCGTGTGATGGAAAAGATGCCTGGGAAAATTCTGGCTCTAACAGTTGTTGAAGTAGAGAAATATTTCAGGTTAGAATTTTTCTCTTCAAATGCGTCAGCGTTATCCCACTGAAAGAGGCAGTGTTTACATTAATTCCTTCTAGCAAAGACATGTAACAAATTCCCATCTAGAACTGCTCCACATCTGTTACGTAGGAGCAGAAACAAAGGTCTGTCTAGCTCGTCAGCACAGTGACCAGTGACAGATACCTGTATGAGGGTGAGGGCGGCAGAAATGTTCACAGATACTTTCTTGAAAGGCTTCTGTTGCTCTAAGAATAAATAAATAAATGCCACAGAGGAATTTTCTGTCAGCTGTAATGCTTGTGTACCCAATGGCCTGTCCTACAGATTTGGTGTCTCTTAGTGCAGGGTGGGTGCTGAGGTGCTCTATGCTCCAGAGCAGCCTCGCCCTTCAGAATTCCCAATCTGAGCTTCCTCTTCTTAGGTGTCTCAGAGCTCAGTCAAAAAAGAGACTGCAACAGGTAACAGCAAATGGGAGCCAGGCAGAAGACAGGGGAGGCCAGAGGCAGAAACGGGTTAAGGATCCTGGCCTGGAGATCAGCAGACTGGATGTGGAAGACGTGAGTAGAACAGGCATGCAGTTGTTGTCTGCCTCTGCGTGGACACTTGACCCCGTCACGCGCTTTCTGGGACTGGGATCTTCAGCTTCTGTTGGTTTATGCACAATAAGGAGAGCTCTTTCAGTTCCCCTCTGTTCAGATACAAACCAACCCTCTCATGGGCTATCGTACCTTGTTCACCTTGACTCTGGAAGTGAAAAACGAATCTGTTAGCATTTCCTGAACTCCAAGGCCTGATGATGAAGCCAGCTGCTGCCGCCCAGGAGCAGTTGCTGCATGTTGCAGGAATCTCCCAGCTGATATGGCACTAACTGCTATTGGACAGCAGGAAACAAAGTGCCTCCAAACGCTTTGTGTTCAGCTGTTTGCAAAATGGGGAGGGAATGGGTGTTCCTGACTTACACCAGGATGTTAGGACTGTTTTTTTTGTTTTTCTTTCAGTCATGAATGGAGTTTGATGTAAGAATGTGAGTTGTTCCATTTGTTGTTTCAATGACCTTTACAGGCCTTGGTGGATTTGCAACTCTGCACACGTGTCCAAGTCACTTTTTTTGAGAGCTGGGAGGAACTCGGAGAGTTTGCCACCATGTTTACAAAAGCTGTAGCTGAAGCTCCGTTCAAGTGAGTAAGCAGGCGGTTTTGGTTACGTTTTCTTTGGAGAGGCTTTGCTTTCAGGCTTGCTGGGGGGAATAGCGGGCTGAAGGCAGACTTTGATTTCAAGTTGTCTCACTTGGCATTAAGTCAAGGTCTTGTTCTCCCAGCTACAGGATGGTTCCTTTTTCAATAGAAAATGTTGGCCTGCGTGTAGGAAACTGATGTAGAGAAAGCAGGGTCACCTTTTTAGCATGCTGATGCCACTGGTGTCTTTAGCAGCACAGCACGAGAGGTGGCTCTCTGGCTGTGTGGTAACAGGTACAGGAATTGGAATTTTTTGGGGGGTCACTTGCTTTCTCATCCTTTATCCACAGACGAGAGCAGCAGAATACAGGATTCTCTTTCTACTTAGAGAACAAGTGGTGCAGAGGCATGAAAGTGGATCCTTCTGGAAAGGGCCTCTTGGAAGTTTGGAAGAGGCAGATCCAACAGTTTAACCGGGTCAGTGGGGAGATGGCTGAGGCTGTTGTGTCTGCGTACCCTTCTCCTCAGCTGCTGGTCCAGGTAAGGATGCCTCCTGCGTCCCGAGGGCTGCGCGCAAACAGCTGCTGTGGGGGTGGTAGGAATAATTTACCTTTGCGTTAGCTTGGACACAAGGATTCTGCGTGAAGTGTTTAGGAAGGTGGTGAACAAACTCAATTCCTTGGCACACGCTGCTTCAGCTTTACGGAGCAGACTACTGACGAGCCTGTGTGAGAGCTTCCCCTCGGAGAGAAAGGCCAAAGAAATTGCCAGTGACACCGCAGTAACGCGGCCCTGCTTTGCTCGTCCTGCCTGCGCAGCGTCACACCTCGCAGTGTCCGTTCTCCTGTTCTGTCTGGGCAGTTTGGGGTCTGTCTGCCTCCAAACCCGTAATGAGATCTGGAGTGAGACCAGGGGAAAAACGAGTTTTATTGTGAGAGTGCAGAGCTGTCGCAGGCGTGTGGGGTTTATTTACTGATCTATCTTTGAGCGATGGATGAGATGATGCCGTTCCTCTGTGCTGCTCGCAGGCCTACAGCAGGTGCTCCTCAGAGCAGGAGCGGCAGAACATGCTGGCTGCCCTCCCTGTGCGCCGCGGCACCGGGGTGACGGCAACCTGCCGCCGCGTCGGGCCCGAGCTGTCCAGGAGGATCTGTGTGCAGATGACTTCCCACGACCCTGATCTGTGCCTGGATGTCTCTGGATAGCCCAGATGAGCGAAGATCCTATGGTCTCTCTGGTTGTATTCATCTTCTGGGAAAAGGTGACAAGTGGGCTCCTGGATCGCAGCTTAAAGGCTTGAAGCACTTTTGGTCTCTATCATTAGAAGGAAATTGGATCCAATTGCTGAATGGCTGGCGTTTACACAGAAAGTTGTGGAATGTCTTCCATGAAGTATGAACTGGACATGCCTTACGGCACTGGTGGTGCTTTTGTTATTTGTCAAGAGTTCTTCCAAGGGAATAAATCACTTTCTGTAACAACATCAGTTATTTCTTAACACACTTCCTTGGACAGGTACAACTTCCAGAGGTCCCTTCCGACCTTGAGCTGTTCTGTAATCCTGGCGTGTCTTCTTGGATGTTTTCCACTGGTATCCAAACTACAAGTAGATACCTTCTCTTTCTTCAGTGTGAGAAATGGTGCTGCTCAGTGCGGTGCTGCCCCCAGCACCTGCTCTGCTGAGGGAGAAGAACTTTACCTCTCAAAGACATTTTGTTGTTTTCTGCTGTGCCAGATGGGAATGAGTAAGACTAATTTTCGGATTTAAATTTAGACTGCCCTGATTCAGTCCACAGACAGCTTAATCTATAGAGGGTCTTGAAATCTGATTATATGTGCTGGAATTACGAGGTCTAAACAGTTGGCAGAAAGAGCTTTCTTTTGATTAGGTTGGGGAACACGCTTTCCTGCCCACAAAGCCATCAGCACTGGTGAGCACACGAGGACAGTTGAGGCTTTTTGCTCCAGAGGCACTTACTGAAATAAGTGCTGAGTATGAACTGAACTGCACTCCATGCATGGAAGTTGCCTTTTGGAGGAACGCCACCTCAAATGGGAAAAACACCCATGAGCTGCAGTGGCTTCGCGCACAGCGGGTGCCTCGGCGTGGCCAGTAGGTGCTGCTGACCGAAACCGACAGATCTTATTAGCCTTGCGTTTGCTGCCTTAAGCAGGACTCTTCTAGATGGTAGAGCTGCAGGTTGCTGCTGGGTGCTGACAGGCAGGTGTTGCTTTGGGTGTTGTCTGCTATATTTCTGGATGGTAAGCAATGACCTGTTAAAGACTAGGAGTTAGAAACAAAACCTAAAGCTGTTTTGAGGAAGTGTAGAAAACGTGCAATATACTGCTGTGTCAGACAGATGAGAAGCTGCTCTGTCCTTTTATTTTGAATCCATGCTGTTGATTTCTTCTGAAAGGTAATGAGAGAACTACAGGTGTATCATAAAGCTATGGGAAGGTGAAAGCTTCTGTTTCACTTATGACCTTGGTCATACGAAATGGCATAACTGACTTCTTTGTAGCAGTGCAATAACAGTGGAACAGAGGAGTTGCCATTCCTCGTGTCAGTGTAATGATGCAATCGTTCCAGTACTGCAAAAGAAGGAGCACATCAGGTGCCTAACAAAGCTGTGTCTCTGTGGAGGCTGTAGCATGGCTATTCTGAAAGCTGCGCTGCATCATTACATTTACACTTCACTTTCTTTTACAATCAGAAACCCTGTAGGGATATGACACGCTTGTTTGGTTTTCCTCGGTGTGGAGATTATTTGAACTACTCTGCCTTTACACAGCCGAGTCTTCTTTAGCACTGTGCCAAACTCCCAGCCTTTGCAGCTCCCATGGTGAAGTCTGGGCCAGGCTTTGTGCTGCTGCAGCAGTGCCACCCAGCGCCGCGTGCTGCAGCCAGCCGCAGCAGCTCCTGCCTGTGTCACCTCCCCCTGCACTCACTTTCTGACAAGACTGTAGGCTGGCAAGAAGCCCTTCTTGAGCTGTAGCTCCTTTGCTGCTCCTAGCTGGCTGCAAGGAGTGATCGCTGTGTGCGGTCAGAAAGGGGCGTTGCTGCTCTAGGGTGCGTAACACAGCTCTGTCCTGAGGTGACAACACAAACACTTCAGACACGTTGATGCGAAAAATGTTGTATTGAAAATTTTCAGTTTCTTTCAATAGTACATCAGCTCCTTCACTCCAACACACACAGATGCACAGCCATTCCACACGTCATTGGTCCTGGAGCAGGCCTACCTATGTTACTCCCATACAGCCACGTCATCAATTTTAGCACTAACAGAAACGAGAGCAAGAACTGGATACGTATTAAAAAAATCTTACACCTGCATTACAGAGCGACAACTACCTGGTAACTGAAAGCCGCTTTTTTCCCCACCCCTATGAAGTGACATCTGCCTGTGTCTCAGGAGCTAGCTGTGGATCCCTCGAGGCAAGGAGCGTTAAGTTAATGCAGGCAGGTGATGGCAGCGGCCGGCCGACAGAAGCGCGCAGCAGCGATGGTCCGACAGTAACTACTGAGCGTGGAGAGGACCAGCAAATCAACGCTGACGGTAAAAAGCGTTTCATCAGAACACAATTCCATAGGAATTCCGGCTGCGTGGATGAAAGGAGGTGCTGACAAAGCGCCCATCCAGGACAATCACTGCTGCGAGTTCTGCTGCAGCACGTTTTGCAGGGATTTGTGGCTCTGCACGGCAGCAACTACATCTTCGTAGAGAGCGCTCACGCTGACGCACAGCGGTTGGTGCTGTAGCTCTGTCAGTCTGCAGACAGCCACAGTGCCGAGGATGCAGAGCAGCAGCAGCAGCAGCGCCCTCAGCACCGACCGCGACCACGAGTGCTTGTGCCGCGCTGGGGGAGGGGCGCGAGAACTGGAGGCAGGCTCTGCAAGAACAACGTTTGCAAGACAACGGGAGGAATTATTCAGGCGTCCTTACCCGTCTGCGCCGTGCTCAGGTAATGCGCTTTTCAGCCTGTGCTGTGCTCCTGTTTTCTCAAAGAACTCTCCTCATTTAACTACGGTCACTTTAGGAGAAGAGCATGAGATTCACTTTCATGGGCAGAAGTGAAAAAGGAGCAGAGCATCTGTGTGTTGCACAAGATCTGTTTTCAAACCTATAGTTCAGTACAGTAAGATTAAATGAATGGAGAAGTTTTTAGGAGCACTCAGCACTTTACGAAACTTGTAGCTCAGCAGTTCATCAGGAACCCGGATGTTAAATCACTGTTTTACTTGCCTACAGCTGCCTGTCTGTAAGGCTTCTGTAAGCTCTGCTGCTGTGCTGCTTCCCCCACTCCTGGTCTCTCAGCACCTAGGCTGCATAAATGCAGATCTGGCACTATCAAATCTACAGTGCAGGTTAAGCATGACGCAGTTCTGAGGCAGTGCTCCTGTTCACTCTTTTCCACAAGGCACACGTTAAAATGCACTTTACCTGAGCTCACTGTGGATACCACTTACTTCGGGTCTGCGCAGTTTCCTTTTTAGTTTTCTTTTCCACCTCCTGTTTTGCAGCTCTCTGAGCATCGTATTCCCGTCTCCTGCGTTCCTTTTCTTCTGCCTTCTCTCGCTTCCTCAGTTCCCTCTCCTGAGCCTCCCTGGCTCGCTGTTCTGCCTCGCGCTTCTTTTCCATTTCTGGGGATTAATAGCAAGTTTTCCATTTACATAAAGGATTGTCGTTGGCTTCTTCCTTACTGCCTGCTTATCTGTTCCTAGTTGGAACCCCTGGACACAGTCCTGGGCGAGCTGCTCTCAACGCCCCTGCTTGAGGGGGGAGTTGCACCAGATGACCCCCAGATACCTGTTCCAACCTTAGCTATTCTCTGACGCTGTGAAATCAAATAACTGTCCTGTGCTGTAGTGGTTTGTTCTGGTGGTGGTGGGTTTTTTTCTTTCTTTTGTTTATCCTTCATTCTGCTCCCTGGAAGGGTGCAAGACCAAGCTGAATGGGGCTTTGAGCAACCAGGTCCAGATGGAGGCATCTCTGCCTGTGGCAGCGGGGTTGAAACCAGGTGATTCTTAAGGTATCTTCCAACCTAAGCTGTCCTATGATTCTGTCAAGAAGGCAGGAACTAGCACTGTGTCCCAGGTTATCTTTCTCCTTCCAGCCATTCTACCCTGCTCAGAACTCCAATAGTTACAAATATTTGCCTGCTGGCAATCCTTACTGTGGGCAGCATTCAGCAGTGTGAGGACTGTGCTTACCTCGCTCTGCCTGGAGCTTCCGTTGCCTTTCTCGATCCTGCTCAGACTGGATCGCTTTCATGTGCTGCAGCACCTTCAAGGTCCAAGAGAACAAGGTGAGATGGCTGCAGAAGGCTCGTGGCAGGTTAGCTCACCAATGGCTGCAGTGGGTGCGAAGGCAGTCAGGTGGATCTGACTGCTGACCTGAGCCCTCCAGGTACGACTTGGAGAGAACTCTTGCTACGCCAACCTTTGCAGTTAAGAAGCAGAGGTCTCTGCTCTAAAATTACATGGAAAAGCGGTGCTAGCAGCTGCAGAGGATCACGGAACAGCTTGTTTCATCAGCCTGAACTATTTCACAGCAGCATGGCAAGGCAGTAACAGAAGTGCAAATTGTAACTTTTTGCTCCACAAATCCCAGCAGCAACTATTTACATGACCCTATGGTTTCCCAGGGTAGTTCTATGAAGATTTTTATACCCTGGAGTATAACAAAGCCTATGCACGAGTTATTTTGTCTGATTGTGCCTTCAATCCCTTAGCAAAGCAGCATTTAGTCCTCAGTTCTACTGAGAGCGGGACTCCCCATGTTTTTTCTCGCCATGGAAGCAGTAAAATCAGTGCAGAGAACTGCCTGAAGAAACTTTAGAGCTTACTAAGTAAAGAGAGGAAAAAAACATCACCAACAAAGATAAGAAACAAGAATAAAACAGCAGCAGGTTCCTTACCCTGACTGCAGCCTGCTTGCACTGCTTCTCATCCAGGCAGTCTCCGGCTACCTTAGCTAGAACGGGATCCAGGGGATTGTCCTTCAGATCCAGCCACTTCAGGTTCTGCAGGAAGGGGTGGTGAAGGGGGGCTGTCAGACGGCCACAAACATCACGACAGACTTGTGGTTATTTAAGAAATTCAAAGCTGAAGCAAAGAGCTGCTTGGTTTTCCCGAGAATGAAATAGGAAGACAAGTGGGGAGCTCAGCGTTCTCAATAAGCGTGAGAGAATTTCCTCTGGGCCATAGTGCAGAGACAGCTGAATTTTGGAAGGAGTATCGTCAGGATAGATGCTTCACCAGAGAAATCAACTGGAGAAGGATCACAAGACCCTGGGCTGCGTCCCAAAGCTTTACGTAACCGCCCGGCCGCCGGCTTTACCTTGAGCTGCGCGAAGCTGACGGGCAGGGTGACCAAACGGTTGTTGAGGAGGTCCAGGTGCTGCAGGCTGACCAGGCGCCCAAAGTCCACAGGCAGCTGTTGGAGCCGATTTTTACTCAAATCCAGTTTCACCAGGTGTGTCAAACTGCAGAAATCTGACTAAAACACAACCAAAAAGCAGGAAAAGCGTTTCAGCACCTTACTGAAGGTCCTCGGCAGGGGCTGTGCGGAGTCTGCACCTGATACAAGCCACAAATCCCCAGCTGCCCACGGAACTGGTGGAGGAGAATCCCCCCACCTCCTTTGCCTCAGAAAAGCGAGGTAGGTAACGGTGGGGCAGACGAACCGGAGGCGGCGTGCAGAACAACTGAGACAGCTGAACTGCTGCGGCTGCTGAGCCTGCTCGGAATTCAGCCCGGGATCCTTCGGCAGGAGGTTCTGCACTCTGCTCGCCGCAACCCTTTTCTGTCAGCTGCTCTCTGTCCCGCAGCGCTGCCTGCACCGACCCGCCCTGCGCTGCCAGCGGCGCCTTCAGCCGCCGCAGGAGCAAAGAGCCCAGAGCTCCTTCCGACCTCCGGCTGAGCCGGCGGCTGTTGGAGCACCAGGGGTCTCTTCCCGATACTTCCTACCAGCTCTGCTTCATCCTCTCAAAGGCTGTCGTGCATCTTACCGGCAAGGAAACCAGGCTGTTACAGGACAAATCCAGCACGGTTGCTTTTGGAAGCGCAGCCTGAAAGAAAGCAGCCCCGAATGAACGCACGGATACAGTGCGGAAACCTTCGCGAAGGCGCTACTTTTGTATCGTTTCCGCGATATTTTGTATTGTTTCCGCGAAGCTACGTCGTATCTTGACGGGGCCGCAGCCGGGATCCCGCTCTAAGGAGCGAACCCGGGGCCATTCGCGCGGCCGGGCAGCGCCGCTCCGCCGAACGGGTCGTGACGCTCCGCCGCCCGGCTCCGTCCCCGCACGCCGGCTCACCGCGCTGCTGCCCCGAAGCCGGCATCGGCCCGCTGCTCCCGCCCGGCCCCGCACGCTCGGACGCTCACCAGCTCCCTGACCGGCACCTCGCTCAGGCCGCACAGGCTCAGGTCCAGCTCGTTGCCATCCAGCTTGTCCTTCAGGCTGCCCGCCTTGCCGCCGCCCCGCGCCATGGCCGCTCCGCGGACCCCGCGCCGCTCCGCAGCCCCGCCGCCCCGCCAGCCACTTCCGCGTCCACGTCCGCACCGCTGTGTCGCGCAGCGCCCCCTGGCGGCCCGGAGCGGCGCTGCCGGCCCTGCGAGCGGCAGCGCGCAGCGATCCGCGCCTCCCTGCCTTGGCCGGCTGCATCGCACAGAGCCGTGCCGCCGCCGCCGCGCTCGGAGCCCGGATTGTCTTTTGGGAGCTGCAGTTGGACCGAGGCGTTCCTCTCTGCGAGGAGAAATTCTGCAACTTCTTTTCTGGTCCGGAAGCTCCACCGGACAAAATGCTCTTCTGTCCCGATCGACCCACGGCCGGAAAAGTCCGAGGAAGAGTTTTTCCTGAGGCAGAGCCGAATTAGTGCTCCCCAGTAACGGCACTGTGGTGAGAACGAGCCTTGAGTTTCCAAGCCCCTCCACGCATTGTGACCTACGTGCGCTTACAGAGGCATCTGTGAGTGCTGCTGCGGCACAGCTGCGCCCGGGGAGCACCTTGGCTGCTCGGCGCAGTGCCACTGAGCCTCTTCCAGCACGGGGGATCTGCTTACCTTAGATGTAACGGAGATTATTGGAGGTTCTGAGCAAAGGCGTGGTAAACAATGTAAACAAGGATTTGCATCCAAGAAAATATGGAAGGTACCTAAGGTTGGTGTGCTTTCATCCAGGAGGTTACAGGAATTTGGTAAAGCAGGTTATTGTGCCTCCCAACGGTGAGCTGAAATGGCAGAGCCCTCTCTGGAGAAAAGCGAGGTCCGGTTGTGCAAAGCTCGTGCTTTTTGCAGCAAGGTTCAGAGGGCAGTGAAGGGCAAATCTGTGCCAGGGAGAGGAGAGGAGAGGAGAGGAGAGGAGAGGAG